>NC_068410.1:7160783-7488283 GCF_023724105.1 Carassius gibelio
TTGTTCACACCAAGAATAATAACTAAAGAGATAACTATATTAGCATCCACACCAACATAAATTAACATATTATAAGCATGTGATGAGGTTATGGAAGCTTTTTCCACCTGAGAATTTTAAAATGGTAAACATTATATCTACTGTAAACATTTCAGACTTTATTCTTGCAATTTTGATATAAAAAAAAGTCTGAACTTTATATTTTGGACACTATTATTTCTCACAATTTCGATTTTCTATCTTGCAATTCTGACTACTTTTTTTCTGAATTCTGAGTTTCTCTCACAGTAATTGATATTTCAGTTAATATGGCAGTTTTCTCAGAATTTTCTTGCAATTCCAGTCGCAATTGCCCATTTTATTTTTATTCTGAGTTGGTAACAAGCGTCCACAGTTAATAAATGCTCACTTCACGAGTCAGGTGGATTCTGATTGGCTGTTAAAGTTTTTGTCATTTTCGTTATAGTTGGGACTTCGGTATAGAGAGATTATTATTTATTAGTTTATAGTTATCATCTTTGTTGTGAAAGGGCCTTACTCTCTTTTTTTATTTTTGGTAAAGTTTGGTTTGATTCATTTGGCTTTTCAGCAAATCATGCTTTGTTCCTCACACAAAGCTATCATATATTTTCTGAAGACTTGCAATATAGCACAAAGATTGTGTAGAATGTGGTTATTCATCTACACACCCATCCACCTTGTTCTGGAGATGTCTTGGATTTGTGTTTAAGTGGTTCAGAAATGCATTTTGACAAATGTGCACATTTTCCCACAAGTTCAAGACATTTAATTGAATGTTTTTGTTATTTAAATGACCTTACAAACCGAGTGGATCTTTCTTTCTCATTCATTTTCCTCAAACATGGTGTCAGTGTTACATGACTGACTGGCAGAGTTTAGCATTGAGGCAGCAGTTCCGCATTTGTGTTTCATTGCACTGGAATACAGTCCAAGTATGACAGCGAGACATGTCGAGGCCAAACTCGGGCTGATTTTGGTGCGCTGTGTTATGATGGAAACATTTTTTGAATCCATTAATCTCCACCAAGAACTTCCACCATCCTATATGAAGTTTATTGAGAGTGTGTAAGTGTGTGTGTGTGTGTGTGTGTGTTCTTGGAGGTTGGGAGCTATATAAGGGCCTCTAAAGAAATGAACGAGGGGTGTTTGGAAAGCACTGGGAATGGGGTTTTAATGAGAGTTTATAGGGAGTTGGACCCACTGAAAGAGAGACTTAGATAGAGCTCACTAACATTGGCGCCTGCAGTCATCTGGAACTGCACACGACGCACAAGGAATATCACAAAACCTTTAAAAAGCAAGACATAAGAGCTCAGGATGTGTGTTTATGTGTGCAATAATAATGCATTGAGATTGAAGGAAAAACACATAGTCTATGTGTGTAATGGAATACAGCATACTGAACACTGGATACAGTATATTGCAGACGTATTATACTTGACATGCTACATTATTGTCACATGGCCTCATCACATTGAATGTGTAATTTAGTGAGTGACTCATCTAGTTATCATCTTATAAAGTAAAAGTATTATTTAAATAATTGTTTAAAAAATGTTTTATATTCAATTATTAAATATTAATTTTAAATAATTTGTAATAAATTCATTGTATGTTTAATCCAGTTTATGTGTACACATATCTTGATATTAGGCATTTCAATCAAAGTATGAGTCAAGAAAGACATTTAAAAGTCCTTTCAGTGCTGTTTTGCTTTTTATATATTGGTCAATCATTGCTACTGTATATTCTCTTCTACTAAATGCATAAATGTAAATTAACTTATCTTTGTATTCTATACGTTATAGAAATGTCACCAACTTTGCACAGTATACATACTTACAAAGAGGGTGAAGGGAGGGAAGGTCAGTCAGATCCTGCTGCTTTTGCCCCATTGTCAGATGTAAACAATGCTAGTTTTGATAACCTTTGACCTTTCTGTATATGAGTCCGGTAGAGTAGACAAAAGTCCCAAGCAGCTGCTCTTGAGAGGCTGGAAGAGCAGAAAAACTGAGAAGAAAAGAAAAGAAAAGTAGTGAAGGAGGGAGAAAAGGCACTAATTAAAGTGTTAATTAAATGAATGTTTCTGCCCCCAAGCTTTGTCATTTACCTCTGTAGACACACACACACACAGAAGGAAAAGAAGGAAACTGCCACTGTTAGAAATGAAGGTATTGTTAGTCCTGACATCCTTCATGAAATTTCTGACAGCCGACAAACGCTAAGCTGTAACATGAACTGCTGAGGTCGAAAAAAAGTCGGTTTATATTTCCAAAGCGCTTTAATATAAACACATTAGCGTTGTGTGATTAGCCCAAGTATTTGGTCTTAACAGGTTTTTAATGAATTTAGGATGGTAAAAGTTTTACAATAACGTTGGACTCGACAAACATTATTTATTTTGATTCGTTCTACCCTGTTTTCATTTTTTTAACTGTTATATTTGAGAAGATCCAGACTGTACTTAAGTGTAGCTTGGCTGCTTTGAGTCACTCCGAAATCAGGCGTTCCTTATCCAAGGCTGGATAATGAACATACGGAAAAATCCAGGCCAGTGATAGCAACTGTCTGCTGTTGCTATGAAAACACAGGTATACTGAAAGCGTCTTTTCGATAGTAGGCTAATCATATGTGTTCTTTTTTTAGCTAACATTACAAAGCAAACAAGCTAGCTCGATAAAGCCAGTGCAGTACTAAAATAGCGTAAAAATAACTCTCAGAAAAGATACTCAGATGATGATGTATACAGAAACGAAATTCAAGTGCTACTGTTAGCTTAGCTGGTGTAAATTTGTCAACAAATGAGTCTTGAAATGCTAGCAATGCTGCTTTGTACTTGTAGTTATAATTAGCAGAATCATTTACAGTGTTTTAAGCATAAGTGTCTACAGACTTTGGTGAAAGTGACTTTCTTCGTTAATAAAGTGTAGCATAAGACTCAAACAATGCAGGTCACATGTTAAAACAGCCTTAAATTCTTGATTTAGCATGAATTTAATTGTCACAAATGTACCAGAAGAAACAATGTTTAATTTCTACATGCACAATGTACTAATTCTGCTAGCAAGAAAGATTTTTAGCAAGGCAGATAATGCTAAAACAACATTCTCTTAGCATTACTTCAAGTAACTAAAATTTCAAATCCAAGAGGTTCATGTCTTTCTTCAGTTGAAAATAAATGAAGGTTTTTGAGGAAAATATTCCAGGATTTTTCTCCATATAGTGGACTTCAATGAGAGTTAACAGGTTGAAGGTCAGTTTCAGTGCTGCTTCAAAGGGCTCTACACGATCCCAGACCAGGAAAAATATTCTTATCTTAAGAAATTACTGGTCATTTTCAAAAAAATATGTAAAAAAAATATTATTACAAATGCTCGCCTTATGCTGTTCACACTTGGCATCTTTTTTTGAAGCTGCCAGCATCTGTTTTACATTAAAATCCTATGGAATAAACCGTGTTTTCAAAAATGAGTGCTTTTTAAACACCACCACTACCGCAGCTCAGAATGTGTTTTCAAATTGAAAAAAGTTCAGTTCACAAACGTCGTTGTGAACTGACATTCTCCTCCTCGTTAACTTCAAAAGCCAACACAAGAGCCAACTTCCTCTTTCTCAACATTTCTGTACCACACAGCACTCGCTTTTGGAAACACTGGGTCGTTCCTTCTGCCTACATTTCACGTGACCTTTCTAATATGATTACACAATGCATGAAGTCGAGCTAGTGCAAGAAGTACGTTTGTAGATAAAAATAATATAAATTTGTATTTATTTTTTAAAAAGTGGGCGATCATTTCGCTAGATAAGACCCTATTTCCTCGTCTGGGATCATAATTCTGGACCGAACTAAGTTTTTAACTTTCAGAGAACCTTCCCTGTTAGCTGAGTAGTTGGAGATTCAGATTTTTGTAGTTAAAATGCAGCCTAAAAATCAAATGCTAAAACAGCTTTAACACATCAGTTTTGCATGAATTAATTTCACACAAATGAACCAGAAAAAAAACTATGTTCTACATAAACCAGAATTTGATAAATCCATGGCTTCTTGATTATTTGTCTTGTCTTATGTTTGTGTTGCTCTTAGCAAGTGATGAATCTTTAGTTGTCATACCAGTAAAGCTGACCTGCAAAGGCAAGATGGGTAATTCGGACACGAATATCATTAAGCTTCCATTTAAATCTGTGAGACAAACCGATCTGCCTCAAAGACCCCTGGGAAAAGTAGTCCCCATCTTATGGTCCTGTTGAGAAAACACCCCTTCCTTGATTGTGGAGTGAGTGGGTGTGTGTGCGCTTTCCCCAAGATGAGATGGATAAAAGCGTGGATTGAAGATGAAGTTTGTACACGCGTTAGTGTGTGTGCGTGTTCCCTTATATCTCCCGGACAGAGACAAAGGGCAGAGGCGAATGAGAAATGAAATGTGTTCTTACACACATAAGCGCAGGTTGGCCATGTGATGTTCGGCGAGCCAGCCAGGAGATGTGTCTGTGTGTCACATGCCAGAGTCAAGGGAGCAGGGCCATTTGTCATGCGGGGGGTTTGATTATGTTCACCGGGGCTGTGTGATCAGTGTTGACCCTCTCTGACAGACACTCCCCCTTCATTATGTCACCACGGCTCAGGTGTCACAGCGGCCACACTCTAACTGTCTCTCTGACAGCAGCACACACTCACCTCATCGCTCTTCTGCTGTCTTACTCAGTGTGTGTGTGTGTGTGTGTGTGTGTGTGGAGCCTGATTTCACTGTCTTGTAAGAAGTTGGGTTTGTGCTCATCAGTGTTACTTCAGTGTTAAAAACAAAAAAAAGTACATTATTGAATTATTTAAAAACAAACAGGTAATTACACAAATGACATTGCTTTTTATATTATGCAGTGTTTTTTGTGATATATTATTAGACTTTAAAATAGCTGTTTTCTGTTTGAATTTATTCTAAAATTTCATTTATTTCCGTGATGCAAAGCTGAATTTTCCTCAGCCATTACTCCAGTCTTCGGTGTCACATACGACCCTTCAGAAATCATTCTTCTTTGATGATTCAGAGCTCAAGAAACATTTCTTACAATTATCATTGTTAAAAACATTTGTTCTGCTTAATAATTTTTAGAAGCCTTGATAGATTTTTTTCTCAGAATTCTTCGATGAATAGAAAGTTCAAAATTTCTAATTTATTTGAAATAGAAATCTCTTGCTTTTGAATGTAGCACATTTTAGCTAAATACAATTATACATTTCTTTAAAAAATACAGACTCAAAACTTTGTAGTTATGAAAGTATTATGAAGGCATTTAAAAATAGCTGAAAAAACGAGACTTTTGCATGAGCACAAAAACATTTTGCAGGTAAACTAAGTATACATGAACTGGAAACTGCATGCAAACTTTTTCTTGAGCATATTGCACACAAAAGATTTTTTCATGCAATAATAACCAAATGTCCCAAAAATGATTGTGCTATAAATTATTCTGTTTTAAGGGGATAGATATTAGCTAAAGATATTATGTAATGTCTTAATTAAAATCGAAAAATTTGGGATAGATTTAGGGTGTAATTATAATTAGCTTGATTTAAGAACATTAGAAAACAAAGCAGAGTTACCACCATTATATAAAACCTAATGTGAGTTTCTGAAGCATTTTTCCCCCTTCTACAAGACCATCTATTACGTGTGTATCAAATTGGCAGGGATATTAGCCAGTCACAGCATATGCTCAGAGCTCATTGTCTGTCAGTAGCCTGTAATTTTTCAATTAGCTCTCATTAGAAAGCAAGGCTGTTGAAATCCCAACCTATGTGTTTAGCCCCTGTGTTGTCCATGTGTGTAAGTGTGTGTGTGTGTGTATGATTAGTGGGAAGGGAGAGCAGAGGTGACAGAATTCCTCCTCAAATATTTTGTCTTCATTTTTCTGGCACAGAGTCTCTAATTACAGAGCACTACTTCATTATGGGCACCTTCATGTTTTATGCATTCTGTTCATTTAGAGCCTTATTAACAACACCGCGGCCAGCCGCCCGGCCCCTCACCATGTGTGTGTGCAAGCTGGAACACGTGTCGCCATTTTGCATAGAGCACTTAAGAAAGAAAAAGTTTCATAAAACAAATTAAAAAGTTTGTTTCGCAACAATTTTTCTCAAAACTTTCTTGGTGTCAAAGTCAACATTTAACCTCAATACTTTTAGAATTGTATATTTTATGTAGAAATATGCAGAAGATGCTGGAAAACCAGGACCAATTAGGGACTTATGAACAACTATCACACAAAAAAAATTAAAATAAATAAAAAACAGCCATGGATCATCCAGGAAACGACACATAGTATTAAGATTCATCTTTGATTAAACTTTGTTCATATTTGTTCAGAAGTTTACATACCCTTGAATCTTAATACTACGTGTTGTTTCCTGGTTGATCCACAGCTGTTTTTTATTTATTTTAATTTTTTTGTGTGATAGTTGTTCATAAGTCCCTTATTGGTCCTGGTTTTCCAGCATCTTTTGCATATTTCTACATAAAATATACAATTATAAAAGTATTGAGGTTAAATGTTGATACTTAATACTATGTGTCGTTTCCTGGATGATCCACGGCTGTTTTTTTTTTTTTTTTTTTTTTTTTTTTTTTTTTTTTTTGTGATAGTTGTTCATAAGTTCCTTATCGGCCCTGGTTTTCCAGCATCTTTTGCATATTTGAACCCTTTCCAACATTGACTGCATGATTTTAAGATCTATCTTTTTACATGGAGGACAATTGGGGGACTCATACACAACAATCTCATAATTGTTTCATAAACCAGTCTAATCTAATCCTAATAGATACAACCAAGTCCTATCCTAAACACACACACACACACACACACACATATATATATATATTCTTCCTAATAACCTGTTTCAGGTATTGAAATATGCCTGATTGCAGTAAATTTGGTTGTAAACTGCATTCCATGTTGACTTTAAATCAATTGTTTTATAACTTGAAAGACGTTGTTTAGGAGCATGGTGTTGAATTTTGGGGTGGTGGGTCACAGTTTGGCCATTAGACCGTGGAGTGGATTGTCACACCATTGATGGAGGGAGTAAGAAAGAGTTGAAAAGGGGGAAAAGCGGCATAAATATGGAAGTTTAGGGCAAGTAAAAGGGCTTAGGTTGCTGAAAGAGGGTCGTACGTGTGTGCATGAACAGGGACGAGCGAATCCACCTTCCCGCGCTGAATCAAACCAATCTGCATCCAGCATTGAGACTGATGAGCCCAATCTGGAAGCCCACACTTCTACACTGAGATTGATGGAGGAAGAGCGAGCACGAGAGAACGGTGAGAAAGAGCAAGGGCGTGAAACGGCACAGAGATGAGGAGAAATGAAAGACGGAGGTGAGCGACAGAGTCTGAGAGAGACACCCCCTCCCCACCATAGCCATGGGCGACCCTGTTCCTGTGGGGTGAATAAAAGCTAATAGGCTAACGCTAGCGGCCCTGGCTGCTGATGCTGATTGATGTGGCGTGTCAGCCGTGTGCGAGCGATGCCTCTTTGATAAGACTTATCATCCACCTCACTCCATAAATATTTTATCAAGCGTAATGGAAATTGTCAAATCAATCTAATTGTGTAATACATTACTGGGACATCCAAATTAAACAAAGCACATATGCTATCATTTGGCTTTATGATCGGGCAGCCGGGTAGACGCCCCGTGAGGCCCTGGGGCTGGCAGTACGGACGTTGGAAATACGTCTCCCTGGCGATGGCCGTCACAATGACGATACGCACTCCATCACAGGATCAATTTCTCAAATGTGGACAACTGTGCCGTGTAATCAGGATATGGCTGGATGGTGTCGGCCATCGTGTGTGTGTGTGTGTCTGTCCTACCTGCCCATGCTTTTCTCAACTTAGCAAAATGATTACAGAATAACTAGAGGGATTTTGTCTTTGTCACGTCATGACAGTGTTTAATGGTTTGTGTATGTGTGTGTGTGTCTAAGACTGTATCACTGTGATTCATCAAAGCCGAGGCTGGCTGAAAAGAGTCACAGGTGAGACAGGAACCATGAGGTGGGACAGGAGACGTGCCTGTAAGACCCAACTGAAAACAAGTCAAATGGTAACCGTGTGTGGCATACATTCAACTGAAATGCTTAAGCTGTGTAACAGTAAGGAAAAAAGCTTGTGCTGGCTTTAATCAACACACACATTTAGTTTTACTGATGAACAAACCTGAATATTGCGACTTGTTTATGGCTATGTATATATATATATGTATATATGTATTAATATGTATGTGTGTATAATATATATATATATATATATACACACACATACATATATATACATACATACATATATATATATATATATATATATATATATATATATATATATATACACACACATACATATATATACATACATACATATATATATATATATATATATATATATATATATACACACACATACATATATATATATATACATACATACATATATATATATATATATATATATATATATATACATACATATATATATATGTATGTTTGTGTGTATATATATATATATATATATATATATATATATATATATATATATATATATATATAAATATTTATAATTATAGATTATAAATGTGAATTTATAATAATTTTTATAATATTTTTGTAATTTATTCATTTATATTATTATAAATTATATTATTTGTTACAGTACTTTTGTCAAGAAGTATAAAAAACGTATAAAATAATAATAATTAAAAAAAATATTTATATACATAATGCTTTTTTCAGTACAAAATATGTATATTTGTAGTTTTATTTTGTTTATTTATTAAATCATTAAATGAATGTAATTTGTTTTGGCCAGCAAACCAATTTTATCTTTGGTGATGATTGTTATTCTCTGGAATGCTTGATCCTGATTGGTCAGACCTGGAACTTTGTGGTACTTACACTATACAGTATAATTAACCATTGTACTCTGCAACCAATTTCTTAGAAACAGTATTTAATGTCCATTGTAATAGTTCATGTCACATGATTGATTTAAATGTTTTAACTGTTCTTATCATTGTAAAAATTTAGTTTTAAGCTTTTGTGTCCCTGTGTCTGTGTGTTTCTGCGGGTTATTAGTCTGAATAAGCAGTCGACTGTGATTGTGACTCATTAAATCAAATGAAACAGTCCAGTCCTCATAAAAACTCATCTGGCAGGGAGAGAGAGAGAGAGAGAGAGAGAGAGAGAGCGCATATGTTGGCTGTCTGTGGTTTGGGACTCTTAATGATATAAAGTGCTCTAGTTGATATGCATGCAGTCATGCTGCTCTGTCAATGATATTGATTGTGGTTTAAGATACTGCCACATTAACCCACTCCTAAATACAATCCTGAAAACATTTTTAATCAGTAGTTTTGTATTATTTCTCAGTAAGAATAAAAATGAATCCTTCAAGATGTTTAAAGATACATGTACTTTTTTGTATTTTGAGTTAAGTTTTGAATTAAGTTGCTCGTTTCAATTAAGTTTCTTTTTTTCTTTTTTTTTTTTTTTTTTTTTTGGTAAACTGTTTTAAAAAAGATTTTAAATGAATTACACTAGCTAACTTTTTTGAAAATGATAAACAGATTGACTTAATTCACTTTTTATAAAACAAAATTATGAAACCAAATTGTATAGGTTGAAAATTGTACATACTTTCATTCATTTAGCAGATGCTTTTTTCCAGGGTGATAAATGAAGGTAACAAGTAATATTTTGGGACAACATACAGTATATATTGTACATAGTTCAATAAAAAAAGAATAATAATTTTATTAAACCATGTAAATATTTAAATGTATGTGTGTCTGTTGTGTTTTATTACTTATGTCTGTTAGACACCAGAAAAAACGTGTCTGTGTAACAAGTCACACAGACACACACACACCTCCCTCTCGCTCTCACTGCGACTCTATCAGCCGCTCGCACAAACATACATCTTTATCCAGCGCTTGTTGTCAGACAACATTAGATAATTAATAGGTCATTTGTCAAGCTTGTGAGAAACATGTTAAAGTCCCTCTGAGCTCCCAGGACACAAGCAGCTGTCTGCCGCACTTACACACACACATGCACACACACACACACACACACACACACACACACATGCACCCGCTCTTTTAATTAATTAGCATTAGCAGTGATTAATAATGAGGCTCTCAAGGCTGGGATGTTTGCATATGTGTGTGAGAGAGTATATCTGTGTGTTTAGGCAGACACAGCATGGCTTGTAGTACAGTGTTAATTGGTCAGCTCAGCATTGTGTTTTAATGAAGTGTTGTTCATGAGCCGAGTCAATGACGAGCTGAAACAATGCACTCATTAATTAAGATGCTCTTAGCAAGTCACTTAGGTCAAGTGTGAGTATGGGAATGTTCAGAATGAAATACTGACATACTGTGTGTGTGCATACTGTTTAAGTGCTCTGTGTGAAATAATATGCAGTATGCAATGATATGTAGGCTTTTTTTCTATATTAGTTCAGATTTTTAGTCCAATTTTTTTATAAACATTTCAGAATTTTTTGCCATTTTTATCAAATAATTGAAGAAGACAAAGGAGGTCAATATAATATTATAGTTTTTTTTTAACCAAACCAGCCTACAAGGTGAATCACAGCATTCCAAATGTTTATCTGAAGCAAAAAAATCATATGAAAAAATTGACAAAAAGTTGCTCTTAAACAGCATTAGGGAAAGAACTGTAACCCCGTGAAACTAAATGAAAGTGAAATACTGTATAAAACTATTCGCCTAAAAGTTGATGATCGTATCGTTAGAAATTCAGTAAAGTTTAATTTAGAGAGTGGTGTCCAGCTATCATAAATCAAACAGCTATTTTCATTTTTGAATCCAATTTTGTATTAAAAAATAAGTAAATCATATAAATCTCGTAAAATCTTTCCCGTCTGGTTGATTTGCATTGCATCATGGGATTCAGCACCCAAGGCTCAATTGCTGCACATTTTGTCAAATGCATTACATCATCCACATTCAGTGCTTGCTGAATATTCACACACTGTAGTATGCATGCTGAATGCAGTATGTGTGAGAAACACTGAAGAGAGGCCGGTGAGTTAATACTGTGGCAGTGAATGTTTGTCCGTCGGATTCTCACCCTGATCCGATGGCGCTCATATTCAATTGAGTGTCTGGGTTAATTATGTATTGTGCCGACTGCTCCTCTTTCCCTCTGGGCTGTAGACTTACATCTGCTCTACACACACACAAACACAGACGCACACCCTCATGCTCTCTCACACACTCTTTTTAAACATCCAATCAGCCAGGCCATTGAGAAGACAAATGTACTCATTTAGTCCCGCTGGTCTCCAGTGGCCAGTGAGAGAGAGCCGAGTCTTAATTCCGTACACAAAGGCTGGTAACGGAGTCTGGAGTTTGTTAGCGAGGGATTCATATGGGGCAGAATTGAGATTGGAGCTGGAATGTCTCTTGTGCGTCGGTTTGCAGTCATGCCGGTCTGTCTCTGAGCAGCTGAAAGGGGCTTGTCGGGATCTGATGGCACGTGTTAGGCTCAGAATTTGGGTTAAGGCCTGTTCACACTAAGGCTGAGGCAAAAGTAAATGTTTCTGAAAATTACTAACTAAAAAATTTATTAATAACTCTTAGCTTTCACCAGGTATTACAGAGTGGTCACTTTCATTGTTTAAAGAGATTCATAAATGTTTTTTTTAAATCATATTTGGACATCAGCTGGCACTAATTCTTCTAATTGTTTGTGTATTAGACAAACTTTTACGAGTGTTTTTAAAATAACAACAACAAAAAAATGCTAGTAATTTATTAATACAAATATTTAACTAATTATACAATTATTTCCATTCTTAATTGTAGTAAATCATTAAATTAAATAAAGAATATGTAATTGTAATAAATTATTTATATTTTACAATTATAAAAAAATAAGAGAGTAACATTTATTTACAAATTATTTAAAAATAAGTGATCACATTTAAAATATTGTATATAGAAATAAATCATATTGATTTAATAGGTAAGAATATTAAATAATAAACGTAAATAATAGTTTGACAAATTTACATTTAAATTAAATAGATACAATTTCAATTTGCATATATATATATATATATATATATATATATATATTAGATAGATAGATAGATAGATAGATAGATCTTCTTGTGTATCTATTTGTTTATACAAGAATCATCAGTTTATAAAATAAATAAAAGCTTTATAAAGGAATGCACTTTATGTACGGAAAACACATGATGGAATATTTTTAGTATATTTAATGTGATTATTTCCAGTGATGTCGACAAAGAGATTAGGTCTGGCGTTGATCAAAATGAAGTTGATATTGATACACCATAGAAAATTCATTTTAGCCTTGGTCTTGGCTGGATAATCTTCAGCTGGGAAACGGGCCCAGTGCGCTTGTAACAGCCATCGTATTGTTTTGTTGCTTATCAGACCGGGTTTCTCTTCTCTCAGCCCTCTGGCTGTCTCTCAATGAAGTGATAAATCCTGGACCTGGTAAAAACGGCTCTTCCTGTTGTCACTAGTGGCCCGGAGCGCGGAGAATGTGGCTGCTGCCTTAAAACCAGGACGATACGGGGTTCATCCCTCCCCAGGAGGTAGAAGAATGGGAATGTTAACGGATGTCTCTCTCTCTTCAGGTATTATAGAGCTGCTTGTGAACGGTGACAGGTGAGAAACCTTTCATTGGTTGCGCGCCAGTTGCCGAACGTAGGAAATGTTGCTATGTGTTGCTTTTGTGGCGTTTCAAACCGAAGGGGTGAGTTGTCAAATACGTTAAGCATGAAGAAGGAGGTGTGTGTGCGCAAACCGCGAGAGAGTAAACAAGAGAGAAAGAGTCAAGGAAAAGGTTTCAGCCTTATTTAGATCTTTTCTATCTTAATCTGCCCTCTCAATCATCACGTTTAAAGAGTCTGATCTCAGCGTGGCCCTCAAGAGCGGCTTGTTTCTATATTTACAGACTACAGTGCTGCAGGGGAGCGTGTGTGTGCGAACGCTCGCTTTCGTCCTATAGGTGCGTGTGTCCCGACGTCCGCGGGCGTTGACTGGGTCACCTCTCCATTAGGGCGTGTTGTCATGGTGATTAATGGCTGGTTCTATCATCTTTAATGCTGGTGGTAATGACGCGGGGTCCCGTGCCGCCCACAGTAATCGCGTGATGTATGAGCACAGCAGAACCCCGGAGCAGAGGTGAATACTACACACATTCACACACATACACACACACTCGCTGATGTTTACTCACAAAGTTATAAGTAATGAACTGACTTGCGTGCCATAAGCGATACATAATATTTCATAATACACTTGGAATTAGTGTTCCATTTAGAATTTAGACATGATTAGAACATATCTACCACTAAGGAAAATGCTTCTATTTTGCATATTTACCATTTTTATTATTTTATTATTATTATTATTATTATTAATTATCTTTTTTTTCACAAATGATATTATCAGTATAACACTTTGGATAAAATGAATCGAAGCATTAAGATTAATCTCTTAATTTTTAGTTTTGCGTATATTCTCAATACTCAAGCTACATTTTGACGCAAGTACACAAGTTCACATGCTCAGGCAACAATTTTTCTTTATTAGAGTACAGTAAATGTAATGTTGAATTAAATTTAATACAATTTATTTTTAATAATTATTTATAATTGTACTATTTATTTGAATTATAACATTTTCAAATGCCCTAAATACTTAAAATCTAATTAAAACTACATATATAAATTGTGTATATTTAAAAATTAAAACGAATAAATATTAATATATATTTTTTCATTTATAACTGTATTTAATGTACATTTTAATTATATTTTTGAATTCTTAAAATGATAATATTAATAATAAATAATTATTATAATAATAGTAATAAATATGTACTAAAAATACATGTATTTAAAATATATATATATATTTTTTTATTATATTTTCCCTAAATTTCTTAAATTCTAGAAATTTAAAATTACAATGATAATAATAATAATAATATTTTTAATACAATTAAATAATATTTTTGTTTATTTATAATTGTACTTATTTTTCAGTTTAATTATTTTTCCTATAAATCAATAAAACCCAGGTTTAATCTAGATTTTCAGTGTGTTCTCAGATTTTTTTCACTCAACAGCAGGATTGTAGGTTTAATTTCTTCAGAATGCAACTAATAAAATGTATATCTTGAGTGAGATATAATTTGCTTTAGAAAAACTGCCTTCCAAATTCATAAATGTAAAGAGACTGATTACCTGAGTGTTCCAGTGCTGAATTTCACATGCTCCTGTGTGTGTTAATGTGTGTGTACTTTGTTGGTAAATACATCAGTTTTAATATCACACTGTATGAAATCTGTGGCTCGATATCATCCCTGCAGCTAACACAGCTGGTTTATGAATTAAACACGCTATAGTAATGAAAAGTTTAAGGAGATTGATTGGTTAGTGTGCTACGCTGATGTTTATGTATGTAAACTACGTACTTCATCCAGTGGTTGACATGTCATCTATCTCTTGTCCCTTCTATCTACTGCTCTCGCTCTATCCATATTGTTTTTTTCAAAATCACGTGTCAACGTAGAGAGAAATAAACATTAACAAGGAATATCTTTATACACACACACATACATACATGTTCACCAGTGCTCTAAATGCCACTTTAAGGGTGGAACAGGAAGTGATGAGTTATGTTCTCTATTAAATGACAGGAAATGCTCCTATTCTTTCGTATTCACAGATTGTGATTGTTGGGTGTAAGTGACATCATTGCCGGGACATTTATAGGTTGTGTCACAGTTCTGTTCTTAAAAGTCCCATTCTAATCAAGGATGTTCTATAGGTGACTTTTCCCAAGACAATAATATCCATTTATCGCAATGACATCATAGTTGCTAGTTTGTGTCCCTACTGATGTTATCATCTCAATCGAAGGTGGAGTAACTTTTTTGATGAGAAGGATCCAAAGATCCAGATTACAGAAAATCCTGGGTTTCTCGTGGTCTCTGCACATTCACGTATGTGCACCATTCAGTGGTTGATCCATTTTCTTATCCTAATTGAATCAATTAATTCTAAGCAAATAAAACCAGAGGGACGTTCTGCGAAAACCTCACTGCCGGCTCACGCCAAACCATATTCTTTATCTGCAATCTAATACTCAAACCACGGCCGTTTTTAAGAAACAGGCCACATTCTGCACTTCACTTCGGTATATTTTTCTTGAGGGACGTTTACCTTTCAGAAATATATATGTTTATAGACCCAAAGAAATACCCGTACTGCTTTTGAGTGTCCTGTACCGTAGCGTTTTTTCTTTAACAGGCAGGATGAAGCCGATCAGTTGGAGCCGCAGGAAGGGAGGGATGGCAGAGGAGAGATTGGGTTACCTTTAAAAGCCCAGGGTTTGAAGACTGCGGCCAACTAGCTTTCACTCTCTCTGTGGGCAGGGGCAATTTTAAATGGCATGGCTCGGATGATCGTTATGGCCTCTCGTGCTTAGCACATCCACAGGCGTACATTGGAGGCCTGAACTGGGTCCTCAGCTGTCATTTTAAAGCATGCAGAAGCGTTTGCGTGTGTGCGTGCGTGCAGAGCCACAAAGTAAAATATTGTAAATGGCACAAGACGACATCTGGAAAGACTTAGTGCTCTCAGATCACCTGTGATTCAGAGTCAGGAGTAATATCTGTATAAAGCTGGAGATACCTACGTTTGGCTGCATCGATGTGGAGAAATATGATTTTAGACAGTGCCTAGACCACTAATGTGTCTATTTTTTTATTTTAATATCTTGATGACATTGTTACCATAACGACTGGCATGAAAAGTTGTAGTATGTGAGGTTTCCTTGCATGTCTTAGCATTCACTTCTTGTCTTTGCGGTAAATCATGAAAATAGAAGGAATGATTAACTGTTAAAGATTCCATCAAATCGTTGATCTGTCTCTTTCTTATATAAACCATGTTGAAACCAAATCCATCCAGTGTTGAATTCAACATGATGTCAAAATTGACCCATTTACTGTGATAATGCTTGATATGCAATTTATTGGTGTCTATTATTCAAAGAAAATGAATACTTTTATTCAGAAAGCATGCATTCAATAAATTGATTTAAAAGATGACAGTTAAGAATGAAAGTCAATCATTAAAAATTATATTCTTTTTAACTTTCTTGTTTTCAACAAGATAATAATAAGTAATGACTGCTGAAAAAATATTGGCTTTTCATCATAGGAATAAATTACATTTTAAGATACATTGAAATAGAAAATGGTTATTTTGAAAAGTAATAAAATTTCAGAATATTACTGTTTTTAATGTATTTTTTATCAAATAAATGCAGCCTGTGTGAGCATAAGAGAAGACATCTTAAAAACATTAGAAAATCGTACCTTGTACGTAATCGTACTTGAGTGTTGAATATGAAATATTTTACTTTCATAAAATTAAATCCTGTCCTACATTTTTGTTCTTGTTAGATATCTCTGAATACATCATATTATTGAGGTAAATTGGCCGTGTTACAGAGTTAGCTTGATATTTATTGTAAATTTATGTCATATTTTGTCATTAAAATCATAAAACAAGTAAGTGGAACCAGAGTATGTCCTCTTTAATATTTTTACTTCTAGTGTTAATTTATTACCTTTCATCCCTTCAAAATATACTATCAGTGGAAAATACAAATTAGCACTAATCAAAAGAAGAGTTGAAGATGTTCATTAATGAGATAGGGCTGAAGGGGAGTTGTGAACGTGAAGACGGTGACTCTGACGGCACCGTGTAGCGCAGAGCCCCTCTGAGTGTTAGGAATGTGAGGAGACAGGAAGATGTGCAGGAGCGCCGGCCCAGCCCTCATTAGCACTCACCACTACCTGTCACAACACGTTAGCCACAGCGTGCTAGCCACAGCATGTTAGCCCCGCCGTGACTCACGCACAGCAGGTTAGCTCCAAGCGTGTTAGCAACGGCACATTAGGTAGAGCATGTTAGCACTGTGTGTTAGCTTTTAGCCACAGCCTCTCCATGTCCCAGTGCGTTAGTGATACCAGCGGTTGATGTACGTTAGCATATATATTCAAATGCATTTGCCGAAGAGGTTTTGTCTGAAAGATTTAAAGTAAAGCAGATTTTATGTCCATGCTCAAAAACCGTATTTGCCGTAAGAGCATAATCATGTCAACATAAGTTTTGATTGTTTTCAAACAGGTTTCCCAAAATGTGTTTTCAAATGCCTTCAATGAAAAGTAGCATAGCCTGTTAGAAAAGTTGTCAAATGTTGCTTGGTGATGTCACACGGCAAAAAAATCACTAAATGTATTTTACAAATATCAAAACACCTCCTTGTCACAAAATGTTAATAAACTTCGTAGCAACGATAAGAAATTCCCAAACTGGCAACACTCTTCCCAAGTCTTCTCGTCTGCTATTGGATGGAAGAAGAAAAAAGATAGCCCCGCCCAACTAGTTAAGTCAGTGTTGCTGTATCAGCTTGATTGGGGATGTTTAAGAAATAGAGCCATATTATTTATACTTTTCAAGAAAACCATGAAATACACATTTAAGCAATTGACATTTAAAAAAAAAATAAAAATAAAACAATTTAAAAAAAAATACTGGTGCTGATGTGATAGCTTACCAGGTTCAAAAACATTTTTGCATGCCAAACCATGTATAAAATATATCCTCAAATATATTGATTTAATTTAATGACAAATGTTGTAAAAAAAAATATGCGAACATAGCATGCATTCTGTTCCCAAATTCGTGTAAAAATTATAGCATTTGCTGAGATTTACCATGATCCAAGCCACTATGAAAAAATGGAGATATAAGCTGAATGTGTATAAATGAACACAGTACCGCTTTTCACTCTGATACACACAGTGCTGACTATAATTAAATTGCAGCCTATGATATATTGCCGTTTCAGTTTTGATTAATTATGCAGCCATTTGTTTATTTTAATGTTACGTTTAATCAATGATTAGCTTTTCATCAACTTCACTAACCCCCTACAGTTCCTTCACCCACATCCACGTTGGAAACCCTTCTATACAGTATCATATACTTGAGTCCCTGAAGGGATGGTATTTAAGGACAAACAATATGAAGACTTCCCTCATCAGCCACGCGCTGGTTTTCCTCTCCGAGTTGAGCAAGAGGTCACAGGTCAGCAGACAACATCCTCCCTGTGTTCAGCTCATAATTAACCTAAGCAGATACAGTATCCGCTGTTTTCACACCGAGTCCTCTTCGCTGGGGTCGACGGAAAAAAAAATGGTGAAGAGGAAGCTTAAAAGTATTGGGGGCAGTGCAGTGAGTCCAAGGATTGGTCAGCGCTTCCCACTGGAGATTCCCCCTCCCCTGTATCCAAACAATCTGAAGCAGGCCTCAGGAGAAGATGACCGGGCGTAACCGGCGAGGCCTCAAAGATGATTATCACCCCAGACACCTTCTTATCCAGCCTGTATTATGTGTTATCACAGACACAAACCACTTTCCCCTTCCCTGTGTTTGTTTAACTGCTCAAGTGGTCAAATATGTTTTTATGGTGCTATGTATATTTACTCGTATCTGCAAAGGTTGCGTATATGGGCTGGCTGTGGTGTGGAAATGTGGATCAAAAACAAATAGAAAGAAGTACTTTTAAATAGTGCTGCAACTGTAACTATGTTTGTTGCTGGCGAAAGACATTTCTGACCCTGGACCACAAAAGCATTCTTAAGTAGCACGGATATATTTGTAGCAATAGCCTACAATATATTGTATGGGTCAAAATTACTGATTTTTCTTTTATGCCAAAAATCATTAGGATGTTAAGTAAAGATCATGTTCCATTAAGACGTTTCGTAAAATTCCTATGATTTTCTTTCACTCTCAGATTCCAGGTTTTCAAATAGTTGTATTTTGTCCTATCCTAACATACCGTACATCAACGAAAAAGCAGATTTATATGTATACATAAAAGACCCTTATGACTGGTTTTGTGGTCCAGGGTCACATTTATCTTTCGCTCCGGTAATAGGCCTCAAATATTCTGTAAGGATTTTTCCCATTTTCTTCATTTACCTCCGATTACAATATATGGGAAAGTACTTACAGATGTTATTTACTTCCTAAACAGATATTATTTGCTTTAAACATCTGACAGGGTCAGCGCTTACTATAAAGCATTTTCGAACAACTTGGGTTGTATGTACACCTTTCCCATGGCATCTTAATCTGAGACTAGATTTTTTTGTCTATAGAAATAATAAGTATCTCAACAATTTCCATAATTGATGTCATTAGCAGTGGTTTCCCGCCAATATTGCACAGACCTGACTGAGCGATAATGAAATTTTGTTGTATAATATTTTCACTTTCAGTTATTGTCACGTATTTTTAGTTGTTAAAATCATAAAAATACTTTATGGTTAAAGTTGATGTCATTTTAACTTGACTGTTGTAACTTGACTCTGTTGTCAGTTGTTAATATGTAAAACTAAAATTTGTTTTAATATGCATAAGATGACATGAAAAAATAAGACCAGTGGGATTTATGAACGTGAGGTCTCGAAGCTAAAGTTTGCCACTACAGGCACCAGACAGAATTGCTAAAGTAAATACTTTTTTTTGTCCCTTGTTTTCCTTTGGTTGAGTCAATACTGTACTGGGCTGCTCAAACAACCATGGTAATATTTTGTTTGGTACCATTAGAGGTGCAGATATTGTACATTGCCGCTTTAAATAGCTAAATTCTCACAATGTTTCTGTCTTTTTGATTAGGAGATGGAGAGGACTTCTCTCTTTTCGCCTCTGATGACCTGGAAGAAGTTGGCGGAGTGTCTGATGCAGATCGAGCCACACTGGCCACTGCAAATGACCTTCCGTCCCCTGGCCTATCAGGTGATGCGCTTTCTCCAGTCGACCAGTCCCCCTTCCACCCATCATTCCACACTTCAGTGTACCTGGCCGGGGATGGGGTCGAATCGGTGCCCCCAGACTTTGAGGTCCGCGAGTCAGCCGTCACCAGAGGAACCCTGGGCATCTGGAGCCGGAGGAGACTGGAGGTGGGAGAACGTCTCGGACCCTATGAGGAAACGTCCAGATACAGCCCAGAAAATGCCACCCAGGCATGGGAGGTAGGATAAAACGATGAATTTGAGAAGTGTTCTCCTACAGTGTGATAACAGCCTTTGTTCAGATAAGAAAATCCCCACACGGTTGGAGACAAAGCACAGGAGATAACATGAGCTCATGGGCCGCTGTTACGACTGAGGTTTCACTGTCATCAGTAGCGAGGCGGCGTGATTAAACCTGGCCTTTATGTTTTATGTTGAAGCACCTCTACTCGACTCTGTGATCTCGCACTAACCCCAGTTAGCTGTTGCCGTAATCCCATTAGTCCTTGGTCAATGTTATGCCAATTACATAATATAAATGTCTTTGAGGGTCTATTTAATGCCACTTAAGTCTCAAAATATGTACAGAAGATTTCACACTTATTCATTGCACCAAACCAGGGTTGTGCACCATTCTGGAGTGATTGGGGAATGGATTGTAAATTGCAGCTCAGTTCCTAAATTTGAATCGAGCTAGCAAACAGGAACCAACATTGCAGTTTGAATTTTAAGTGTGAGAAAGTAGTTTTTCTACCAAGAAAAATGTTGTGTGCAAGATTTATATAAATGTTGAAGAGATTCCAGTCATTCCAGTTCAAATTCTAATCCAACATTCTGTGAGGTGTTGGCAATTCAACTGAAACTCAAAATCATGAATTGAAAATGAGGCCGATTCTTCGCTGCCGATTTTGCACAAAAAACAATCCCACGACTTTTTGCTATTACCGCAGTCTCACAGTTGTCTTTATATATTGCTTTAGTCTTTTTTGACGCTATGACCTCACTGACAGATTGGAGTGGTCAGTTCTCCCTCAGTGATGTCATCGTAGTGGGAGGAGTTTGACTTTCCAAACTCAATTAAAGCCTGAGACTCATAAATCCTGCTTTTAGCCAGGTTAAAGTCCGTTGCTCTGAGCCGCCCCTCCTCGTGACGGCCCTGTCTATCAGATATCAGTCACTCTACTCTCCCAGTCGAAACCGGGTCACAGGACAAGGCCAGAGGTCGAGTGTTGTGTTGGTCAGGGTCATTTTAGGCTAATTTCACCAGGCCGGAGAGGTCACAGGAGTGGTATCAGGCTAATTGAAAGTTTAAATAGACTCCTCCTGCTCTGATAAAGAATCTCCAATCCTCTTTCTTGAAGATCGCCCATTTAGTATCAAAGAGATGGTTTGTGATATCTGTAAAATAGTGGCTGTAAACACACCTTGTAGTTCTAAGCAATAGTTTGAGCACTGCTGAATCAGAATTGCTTGCACACACTTTAGATGTTCAGCTTTTATGATATGTTTGTTTATGATTAATTCTGGTCTGCTCCGGTCAGATTTTGGTCCTGTTTTTATGGCGATGATTTAAATGTTAATAACCAGTTCCAGGCTGTTTTTTAGAGATGTTTTGTCAGGACGTGGTATTATGGTTTAAGTTTGGTTGGCATATATAATTATGGTTTGAATTTAAAGGCTTGAATTTGTTCTTGTGACGTTTCTTGTTGGAAAACGCAACAGTTAAACTTGCATTTTAATCTTCCACCTTTTTCACTTCATAAGTTGTCGTTTTCCTTCTCAGCAGGGCAGAAATCTTACATGTGCAAACATTAGGTTTTAATATGATTGAAAAGGCAGCTGTCTCCCAATGGTGGATTTACAGTCCCTTGAGCAAGCACTCTCTCTGTTCCTCGCTGTCTTTCTTGCTTGTTCATTCTCTATGGAAGGAAATGAAGGAGAGAGAAAAAAGGTTTCATGAATTTTAATCCATCGGTAATTTATTGCATGCTTGAATAATATGTATTTAAGGAACAGAGAAGCCACGGAGAGAGAGATGGGAGACGGATGACAGCGTGGCACGGCAGTGCTGTATCACTATGTTTAATTAGCTGGCTGACAGCGGCCCATAACTCTCTCCATTAAGTAAATAAGTTGTAAAGAATTTATGATGAAGTGCCACATTATTCAGAGGGGATATTCAATGATGACATGGACACATTAAATATGGTAAATGGCATTAAGCGTATCTCCCTGCCTTTTTCTCTCGTTCTCCTCTGCACCCCCTCCCTCCGTCCCGTCGTGTGAGAAGCCGTCAATATGCCAATATGCAAGAGACTGTAAAAATAAAATTGATTTGGTAAATGCGAGTTAAGATAGATCTGTTTGCTTTCATCATCAGTTCTGCCGTGTGGAAGAGTGATGTCACCAGCTGGGGTACGATAAAGACCGAACCCATCTGGAGGCTTTGATGAAGTGTGTGTGTGTGTGTGTGAGGGAAGAGACATTCAAATCACAAGCGCTGTAATTTTTGTAAGCATCTATATGAGCCGGATTGTGTGTGTTGTGCTTCTTTGTGAGACTGAAAGTTTGTGTGATTGTGCAAGTTTTTGCTTTTGTAGCCCTAATTATGTTCTGGAGTGTGATTGGTAGTTTGTGTTATTGTGCACAAGTGTGTTTTTGTGTGTGTGTGTGTGTGTGTGTGTGTGTGTGTGTGGTTCAGTACAGGTGTTTGATTGGTAGTTTGTGTGATTCTGTATGTGTGTGTTTTATGATGGTGTACAGGTTTTGATTATTTCTGTGAATTGTGCATAGGTATTTGCTTGTGATTGTGTACAGGAGGTGTTTGATTTGTTTTGATTTTATTTGTGCACAAGTGCTTGTGTGATTGTGAACAGGTTTTTATTTGATTGTGCAAAGATCTTTGTGTCTTTTGAAGTGTTTATGTGATTATTTGCTGGTGTGTGATTAGTTTGTGCACAAGTGTTTATTTGATCGTGACCTGTCGTTTTTGTTAGTTTGTGTGACTGTGTTTGTGTGTGTGAAAGTGTGTGTTTGTGATGTTTGTCTCTAATTGTGTGAAAATTGTGTGTCTGGGACAGCTTTATGTTAGTGCACAGCTGTGTGTGACAGTGGGAATGATATGTGTGCGTCTAAGTGTAAGTTGTGTTTTCGTTTGTACATTTTCAGTGCAGAGAGCGTGTGTGTGTGTGTGTGCGTGTGTGTATTAGAAGGTCCATAACTAACTATGAGGGAGGTTTGTCACTGAAGAGGTCAGAAGCTCTCTGAACCACCATCATAAATTCATACCTTTACTTGTGTGTGTGTGTGTGTGTGTTTGAGTAATGAAAGCTGTTGACTTACGAGTTGAAATGACTTCAGTAAATAAAACAACCACCTGCCTCATCAACACACACCATGCACAGAAAACATTTTGCATTGACGTTTTGAAGCGTCCTGACTGTCTAGAACAGGTCAGTGTGTGTGTTGACCCTGCAAAGGATGTGTAAGTTTATGTTGTGTTTATGTGTATAGGTATAAGTGTGTGTGTGTGTGGCAGTGAGGGAGGTGTCCAGGAGCTTTTGTGCACCTTTTGAGCGAAGCACATAGATGGAGGGGACGTAGGAGATTAGCACCGTGTGTGTGTGTGTGTGTGTGTGTGTGTGTACGTGGCTGGAGATTAAGAATGCGTGTGAATAGGGGTGAGGGATTAGGCCTCCTCAGCATGCCTGTCCCCACACTCGTCTGTCTTTTCATCCCGCTATCCTGCTCTCCAACTTCTCTCTCTCTTTCTGTCTGTCTCTTTTGTGCTGGAACCTTCTCTTTCTCTCCCTCTGTCCCTTCTGTCTGTCACTCTTCCGCTCCCGAATGCTCGATCTGTCATTCTTCCTCAGAAATATTTATCCGCTCCTCGTCTTCCCTCATTCTTCCCTTCCGATATATATTCCTCCTCTCGTTTTCAGGACCCGAAAGGAAGTTTAATCCCTGTCTCAGGGAAACTGACCCCACACACACAAGCCATTCAGAAAGACTTCTAAAACTCATCTCATGTGTTTTTATGAAGCATTATGTTTTAAAGTATTCACTGAGAACGCTTCCACTCCTTCACCCAGGAGTTCTCAGGAGGATAGAGAGAAAGAGCGAGGAAGAGAAAGAGGTTTCCTGTATTGGGACTGGATCGGTCTACAGTACACAATACTGGCACAGCTTCACTGCCGCTCGGTTTGAAGACAACATGAAATCAACATGCACTTTTATTTAGCGTTAGCTTTTGTAATCTTTCAACAGAGAGTAATCATTTTCTCCCGCTCTGATTGCTGACCTAAACAAGGCCACGTGAATGGGAACACTAATATTAACCAATCATTTCCTGACACCCTGATAATCCTGATGGATAATTAAATGCCACATCACATTTAGGACGCTAAGTGCTTTGCAAATGCCATTTCATGTTTTCTTAAGTGTGTGTCTGATTGTTTTTTTTTACTTTAAATGAGAAGTTGTGAAAAATTAAAAATACGTGTGCACTCCACAGTGGACTAAAACTGGTATTTCACGAGTAAATTAAACAGATTGCCTAATATATTGAATGATTTACATTTAAAAGTCTCATCCTTGGTGCTGATATCCTTGATTAAAGTGCCATTGCACGTCTCGGGTTCCAATCCCGGCTACAATAAAAGGCAAAAAAAAAAAAAAGTCTCATCCTTGCTTTTGTGGATCTGAGTGATTTAAAGACATGGTGATTTAAAGACAATAATTGTATCCTTAATTTATAAAATATACAATTTAATTTAACACACATTATTATATATTATTACTTTAGTATTAAATGTGGAATATTCCTTACATTAATCACCAACATTACCGATTTTGTGCAGATTCAAAGAGATTGGCTTATGTAAAAGAACACTGTTCCAAATATGTTAGGAAAACATTTTATTAATTCCTCTAAATAAATAAAAAAACTAAAACTAGTGCTGTCAAACGATTAATCACATCCAATTATTATATTGTGTATATATAAATACACACACATGCAGTATATATTTAGAAAATATTTACATGTATATACATTTCTATATTTATATTCTTATTATATTATATATAAATATATTTCATAAATTTCTTAAATCTATACATGCATGTGTTTGTATTTATATAGACATAATAAATATACAAACCACTGACACATATTATGTAAACTTTTTTTATACGATTAATCGTGATTAATCATTCGACAGCACTAATAAAACCATGCAATTAATTTTATTAATAATTCATAAAAAAATGATCTATTATATATTGTGTTATAGTATTATATTGCTGTTTATTATATAAATATTTAATCAATTGTTTAAGCTCATCCAGGTGTGGCAAACATTTTTGGATGCTTTTTTTTGTGTGATTGTGAATAAAGAGTATGAGAAAGCAAAAAAAAAAAAAAAAAAATGGATTACAAAAAAATCTGCTGGCTTACAATAGTTCAATTTTTGCTTCTCGCTTTCTTTCTGTGTTTCTCAGCGGGATGGGGAAGCCAGGGGTTAAACGCTTGTAGAGTTGGTATACAAATGATGGTGGGACAAAGGCACTTCTTTTAGCAGGGTAAGGTGTGTGTGTGTGTCACAATGCCAGGTGAGGGGGGTGTCTCGGAAGGTCGTGACCTCATTAGATGTGTAAGAATTGGGGGTGTGTGTTTGGGTGTGGGGGGTGTACCTGGTCAAAAGCTCTGTGGGGAGGAGAAGGTGGGGTTTCATTAAAATGAACCAACCTCTTCCCGTCTCTCTCTCTCTCTCTCTCTCTCTCTCTCTCTCTCTCTTTCTCTCTCTCTCTCACTCAACACAAAACAAGAATGGCGCCCTGCTGCGGGCTCTCCAAAAGACAGTTTAATAAACTCACACACTCGCACATCTCTTCACACACTCATGAGGCTTCCATTACAAACGTGGGGAACACGGGCAAGCGTATTTTGTTGTGGATCAGTGAAACTTCGCTATGCTGCTATCAGCGAACTTTGCTTGAGGAAATCAAATTTAGTTGTTTTTAACCTCTGTTTAAACCTGAGCGCCCAGCTTTGACCACATAGTGGCTAAAAACATGTTTATCCTGAATTTGTTTTGCTATATATCGCACAGTGTTTTCATTGCAATGCAATTGTGCTCAGGATTTCCTTTCCCGTAATTATTTCCCCATCAACAGGAACACGTACGTCTCAAACCAACCGAAGCAAACGAACGTTAACGCAGCATTCCAGACGTTTTCATTGGAAATCTGTATACATCATATTGTCAAGCTGTCAATCACTCGGCCTGATGATTGTGTTAGGGTTAAATGTAAAACGTGATCACCAGTAATTTCTGGGGTAATTTCCTAATTTACAAAAATAGTTACAAATCTAAGCAGATGTGTACCAGTGACCTGGAAGCTGTTCAGTTTTTTAACAGACATGTTTGAGATGTCTTGACAGCCTGTTTTGGTCTGCAGGGTTGCATTGGAAGGGTCTCATGCCTCTCAACGTCATGTTCGTAAATGTAGATGAAAAGTGATGTTGAAAGTGCCGTTAATGTGAAGAAAGACGATTTTATTTCAAACATTCTTGCTTTTTGGTGGATTGTATTGGCCCACACTCAGTTTGACTCTACTTTCGGTCTCTCACTCTTTACACTTGTCTCTTGCTCTCTCCTTTTCTGGCTTTCTCATCAGTTTTTACTATGATATACCTTAAAGTAGATTTTATTGGTGAAATAAGGCATTATTTTGACTCTTTATTTCTTTTTTTCCCTGATGAAGACCATATATTCCACTGACAAAAAATAAAACAAAATCAGATTTGATAATGATTGTTGAGCCCCAAACCAATCAGCATATTAAAAAGATTTCTGAAGGATCATGTGGCAGTAAAGACTGGAGGAATGATGCGGAAAATTCAGATTTAACATCACAAAAATAAATTACATTTTAAAATATATTAAAATAGATAACATTTGTGTTTTTACCTATAGTTAATTTAGTTAACATATAGTTAAACCCCAATCCAGTTAACTATATAGTTCAATTAATCTGTTTTTTTCCTCTTGTCTGTCCTCTACATGTTTAATTGAACCAGTTCAGAAACCACACACACACGTGGATTGGCTTTCTTTGGATCTGTGTAGGTCTCTGGTTTGGTTTGTACTCTGTTTTTTTAATATAATTCTGTTTTAAACTGTTTTCTCAGGACTCTTTCTCTCTTGTCTCATTCTGCTCCTCTCTTGTGCAGACTGAGACTGTTTATAAAGCACTTGAATGAGAGGAAAGTGTGTGTGTTTAATTGTGTGTATCAAGGGAGTTGTGTTTGCTGCTAAAGAGCAGTGTGTGTGTGTGCTGGTATATATGGTTTAAGGGGACACAAATGTGTATAATGACATGGGACATCACACTTCCTGTGTCCCTGTAAAACAAAAGGCTTAAAAAACATACAGAACTGTGTTTTATTAAACTCAAAAAATTTCAGTAGTTTTCTGTAAAGGTTAGGTGTGGGTTGGTATAGGGCAATAGAAAATACAGTTTGTACAGTATAAAAACCATTATACCTATGGAGAGTCCCCATAAACCACAAATTCAAGTGTGTGTGTTTGTGTTTGTGTGTGAGGAGAGTGTGATTGGAGCTGACACAAGCTGTATTATCATGTGTTTCACGTTAGCTGACTCTAAACTTCTGTGTGGGGTAGACAGTTCATACATGTCACTCAACCTTAACACACACACACACACACACGTGTGTGCTTACGTCCTCAACTAAGAATAGAGCTCAGCAAAAAATATAGAGTTACTTAAACCTGAGGATGTAGGGAGGTAGAGGGGCAGACAGTGAGCAAAAATAAGAGTTAGCCAGGACCAAAACAAGAAATTAAAGGGAAGCTTTCTTCATGGCACCTTCATGCGGTTCCAAAACCTATATGACTTTCTTGAAAACAAAAGGAGACAGAAATAATACATTGGTAATTTTTTTTATGCAATTACAATGAATTTGATCTACTTCTTTCTGAAATCATAAAATAACATAGAGTGAGAACTTTAAGTCAAAATTTAAGTTGCTAGGCACTGAGCACTTCTTAGAGTCTTGTATTGGCTAAATTTGTGAATGAATCATTTAGGCTAGCAAGACCTTTCTGAAAGACAAATTGATTCACTGAAATAGTTAATCCAAAAATAATGATTAGTTTTTGAACGTCACACACCAAGGAGAATTCAATAAATGAATGAAGGCATTTATTTAATTTTATTTTATTTTATTTTACACTTGTTAAAAATTGTTTGAAAAACAGTGACCAGCACAATTAAAAATTTCCGTTCCTTGTTCCATAAAATAAATAAATTCATACACATCTGGAAAAAGATGGGCTCAGTAAATGGAACATCATTTTTTTGGGTGAACTTCTTTTAAAACAAAATCTGAACAAAAACATAAAGACTTAGAAGAAACTTAGTAGAAAGCGAGGGGAAAATAAACCATGAGAGAAAGATGAAGGAAATATGGAAGAGAAAGTAAGACCGACTGACAGAGAGGAAACCAGACGAAGAATTAGTGAAGAAAGATAAAGCGAGGGAGCAATCAGATTTTCCGGGTGGCAGGTAGTCGGAGTAGGACTTTGTCCCGGGCCATCCTCTCGGATAACGGGTTAATGCACACACACACACACACCCCTCGCCAGTCCTTTTGGTTGGCTGTGTCACCCCTGATCCATCAGGCAGGATTTTTCCCGGTCCGTGTGTCAGTAAAGTTAGGACAGAGATCTGCTCTAATTGTTGTGGCTGGTCAAGACGAGTTATCATCTCAGGCAAACCACAGGAACAGCCTCTCCATCGGTTACCCCAGCAGATTATAACCCTGACATCCTGCCATCCACAACCTTCAAAACAACCCCCCTACAGAGAGAGAAAGAGAGAGTGAGATGTTTTGTGTGTGAGTGAGAGAGAGAGAGACTTCCAGGGTTTCTTCTTAAACACATCCATCTTCCCTCGTCTTCAGATTGTCCAGACTTTCTTTTTCTCTTCTGTTGCGGCTCCCTTCTTTCCTTCTCTTACTTTTTTATGACAGCCATTGTAACCTCTTTAGAGCGATGGGGGGAAGCCGCGCGATTGGCCGTCGCTCCTGAGCCTGGTTTGATTGACAGCGGGAGTCCAGCCAACTGCCACCCAGGACACCCAGCCATAAATCATCAGCTATGGAGCGCGCCCACTTCCTGAAACGCTACCACTGCCTGCAGGGGACAAAAAGCCCTTTGTGGGGGATTTTATTTGGGAAAGAAGGTTTAGGAGGTCTCAAGAAGGTTTGCCAGGGCCAACCGCTCTGCCTGCCTCTCTGAAAAGTTTTTGCCAAAAGTGGGGAGAGAGATTGTGCTCATTGGCCAGTCTTTGCACTTTACTGACACCGGCAGCTCTTCCAGGTGGCCCCCCTCCACGTCTGCGAACCCCCAGACCGACACACACATCAGTCATCCAATTAAAACACACAACACAAGCACCAGACCCCTTTAGAACGAGAACATAAAGAACTAGAACTGAGGAAAGTTCAATCAGGCCGCTTTCTTTCACTTTAACACTGCGAAAACAGCCGTTTTTATCATGGAAAATGGGGCTTAGAATTAAAAAAATACTGGTATGTCAAAGTACTTTTACAATGTACTTCCAAAGTACTTCCTCTGCAGACAATTTGTGACCTGCTTCATCAATTTTGAGACAAGCACAGAAATGCAATGATACAATATGTTTTTACATCATTGATGTAATCAAGATTTAAATACTGGTTTTATATAAATCTATGTATTTGTTTATTCTATATATACTGTAGAGAGAGAATTTATATATATATATATATATATATATATATATATATATATATATATATATATATATATAGTTATGTTAATACATATACTCATAAATATATCTATGTAAATATAATTGTGTATGTGTGTGTTATATATATAGTACATGGACTATTTATATTTATTAATTTATCTATATATATCCAACATGCAATATATATTTACAAACATTTCAAAAACTGGTTTTATATATATATATATATATATATATATATATATATATATATATATATATATTAGTCAATATTCACATCAGGTTAATGGAAACTAAGATACAACAGTGTAAAATATGATGGAACCTGGATGTTATTTATTTATTACAGGGTCATGTACATCTAGAAGTCTTAAAGGTACAGTAGCAAAAACAGCCTGGGGTCAAATAGAGGGTGAAAAATGGACTTGAAAAACAAAATGATGACTTTCTGGTACCTTCACTAACATTAAAAGTGGACTTTAGGGATGAAAATAAAATACGGACATGTAGAAAACACCCCTTTTAATACCTTTTTTATATTATAGCCAAGTAATTCCCTCTCGTTGCTGTACTTATAAAGGCCATAGAAGCTTCAAGAACATTTTCCAAGCAACAATTAAATCCTCCATTGAGTTGAACTGACGCTTGACGGTCAGGTATCGCTGGAACTGAACTGATTGTGAATTATCTGCCGTTGTGGTCAAAAGCCCTGACACGGAGCTGAACCTCCCTCAACAACAGCGATAACACCGGAGGAGATCTCCATCCCTATGTTTTCACTCATCTCTCCCTCCTTCTCGCTGTCTGTTTTTCTTTTTCCGCTACGTTGTCAGACAGAAGGAGAGACGGGCCTGTTTTCTTTTTCAATATAGATCTGAAAGAAAAGGGATACGAACGAGGGAAAGCGAGCGGAGGAGAGTGCGAGATGTGACCCTAGAGAGGCACAGACGAGAAATCCCTGACACCTCCGTAAATCTGGACGTCCCGTGTCCACCCTCCACTGCAAGTGTGTGTGCCATGAGTGTCAACCAGCCGCAAGAGGAAAACATTCCTGTGTGGTTCTCACACAAATTCAGGAGGTTTGCTCTAAAAACAAGGCCTTTCCTCACTGCCTCAGCCTTTCTCTTCCTCCCTCTCTCTCTCTCTCTCTCTGGCTTCAACTGTCCTCCCCAGACTAGGCTGGTAGAGGTGAGGATGAAGGTTTTCATTGTGCTGCTGTTGATTCTGCATTAGCCTCGGTGTTTAGCTTTTATGATAAATATGCATTTGAGTCTGCGCTGTTATTTTGCAGTCTCTCTGGGTCTGGCTCGCCCTCGCTCATCTCTCTCTCTCTTAACACCTAGAGTTAGCCACATTAGCCTGATTTTTCACCCAAATGGAAATGTGTGCTGTCACATGGCCATCGCCCCTGACGATCTGCTGTCCAATCAGTCACGAGCAGCCCGCCAGCCCCGCAAATAGGCCTGTCACTCTCCCCGTCGGCACGGTAACGGATGGTCCATCATTAAAGGGGGGGACGGGCAGGGGTGGAGTAAGGTCCGGCGGTTGATGAGCCCATTGCCCCATCAGGTGTGTGGACACACACATAAACACAAGTGTGTGTTCATGTAAGATATGTATCCCTGTGGAGAGTGTTTGTGTGACGTACATTGGTGTATTCAAAAGGAAAAAATACCATTTTGGACACAATAAACCATATATGCATGTGCTATCATAACATTGGGTTTTTGGTCAAATAATGCTTTAAAGGTGCATAGAATGCATTGATACAATACTTTAAATTGTTCTGTGATGTTCCCAGAGTGTGTATCCGAAGTTTTATCTCAAAATACCTCACAGATAGTTTTTTATAGGATCTTGAAATTTGCCACTTTTAGGGTATGAGTCAAAACGCTCTGTTTATGCGTATGTCCCCTTTAAATGAAAATGAGTGCTCCTACCTCCCTTCCTGTGTTGCCTAATCTGCAGATTTCTTGTGGAATTGGGCTACTTTAACACTGTTGCCGCAGGTTGATTTTCAAGTCTGCGGGAGGGTTTTGTTGTGATAACCTGGCAACCATTCTCCCTTCTCAGAAGACTGCGGAGCTTCAAGAGCTCATGCTCACGGGCATACCGGTGTTACGGTGACCGTGTTACTGACCTCACACATTGCTTCCAAAACGCAATTTTTAACTACCATATTCCTATTCACGATCATTCTGGTAGCACCTGAAGGCAGCATTATTGAAAACAGCAAAGATGATGGTAGCTTTATAAACATAAGCCTTACAGAGTGGAATCTCTTTTGGAAAACAAAATATGATGCATGATGCTTACTTTGTCTGGAGTCTAGACATTTGCGCACAAAGCATTCATATTGATCCCTCTTTCAGAAGCAATCTTTGCACAACTCCAGTGCTGAACTGATCCTCGTTTATGAGGCAGTCGAGTCCGGTGTAAAATGTAAGCACAAAGTATAGGACTTTTCTCTTTTCCGGAACATTTCCTTCGAAAATGAAATGTAACCACTGTGTCCTCAGCGGTCAATGGAGACTCCTATGTACGTTGGTGCACCCCAACACACAACACTTTTAATGGCTCTTTGGAGCTGACATTGTATCCCCAGCAGCTACAGCAAGAGAACAGTAATGGTGAACTGCTGCTTCTCACTAAGGGCTGTGTATATGCTTATAGGGCAGAGAGCATCACAAATTAGCAGGACTTTCACCGACTATATCGTCTTAGTCTGGAACTGCTTGTGTGGTGAGATTGTTTATGATTTTTTGAAAATATAAAACAATGAGTGGGTGGATTTCTACCATAATAGGCTGGTTGTTTCCACACACTGCGACAACACAACTGTGTTCAAACAAAGTGATTGTTGCATTTGATGGCACCTTTATCTATGTACCATGGTACTACAGTACCATGTTTATTGCAGATAATACCATGCTCTCAGAACATGTACATTGGCATATCTTTTTAGATTTTACCTTTCTCCTATGACTGGATATGTATTATGGTCATTACCTGTTTTTGATTGTGTATCATCATGTTATTTTTTACATCATGTTTTTGGACATATTTAACTTTATAATAACATCGTGTTTGCACGTGTATCATGATAATGCCATTTTCTGGACTTTTACATTGGTGTTGCCATGTTTTCACCATAATAATACCATGTTTTTTTGGAAATGTATCTTTGATAATACCATGTTTTTAGGACTTTTACATTGGTATTGCCACGTTTTTTACATTTTCACCATATTAATACCATGTTTTTTTGGAAATGTAATTTGATAATACCAAGTTTTTTTGGTTTTTTTTTATACATGTACTTTCATATTACCATGTTTTATTTGACTTTTACTGTACATTAGCATTGCCATGTTTTTTGCATTTTCACCATAATAATACCATGTTTTTTGGAAATGTACTTTTATAATACCATGTTTTTGAACACGAATCATGATGTTTTTTCTTTTACTATCATAACAGCATGATTTTTGGATGTGCTCCATTGTGTTACCATGTTTTTGAATGTGGTAATACCATGATATTCTTTGGAGTTTAATGTTAATAGCTTATTAGTGTAATATGGTAATCATTCTGTGCTGTGGAAGATACCCAAATACCATGGTTTTGTAGTCTGGTATTATGTATATACCATGATACCGCCACAGTACTTTTGTAAGGGAAGTTCGCTTGCATGAAATGTGAGTCTGTGTGTGTGTCTGTGACTGGTGGCCTTTGGTGATCGTAAATAAAAGAGCTGTAGTTGAAGAGGAGATAAGGCATTATGGCTATTTACACTGAATCACACTTGCTATCCATCAACACACACACACACACACAGATACGGGTCCGATCCAGCCGTGTCACTCTTATTTATGTGCAGAGCTCTCAGTAAGGCTACAGTGGGTGTTATACTCAATGGGGCCATCCGTTTCTCACTGTGTATGTGGATGAGATGATGATGATGCATTCTTTTGTCAGGGAAACAATCAGTGAGGCCGGTCGTTACCGTAACGGGATCACCATGGATGCCTGCTCGGTAAATAACACCTCCATCGGCCCGCCGGTCATCACCGAGACAAATGCTGGGCTTTTAATTAGGCTAATAAAATAGGAAGAAAAGGCTGACGGCTCGGAGTGGCTGTCAGTTACTGAAGATACATCACAACACACACACACACACACACACACACACACACACACACACACACATACACACACACTAGACTATCCGAGTTACTGAAACCTCACTGTATTGAGCAATAACACACACTCGGGGCTATTGCTACCCATATTACATGTTAGATGTTTCAAATTATTTTTTTGGGCTTCAACCCATTTTGTGAACTATCATCCTAAATAATAATAGTATGCATATGTACAATACGCAGCTTTCAAATCATAGTATGTTGAAAATAGTATGCAATAGATGCAAGGCTAGCATATTTTTTTAAGCCTGCATGATTTTTAAGCTAATATTTCCCACAATTCCTTGCTCTACGGAGAGATGTTTGTGACAGTCCTCTATTGACTTTTTCAGCTGAAGAAAAATGGCAAGGAGAGTGAGGCCAAAGCTACCACAGCAGTTTTTAAATGTATGAACCTGAAAGTTAAGTATTAATGAATTTAGATGTAATGAATTTGGCTAATGCTTACATGCAAATGCAAACGATTTGTGACAGAAGGCACTTAAACTGAAGTTTTTGGACATGGTGTGCCCCATTACTATAGGGTGGTGTTTTACTGCATACTGAAAAGTCAGTATTTCCCATACCAATGAAGTATGTCGTATTGGTCTTTTCACACTTTTAGCGCTGGGTAAACAATCCTGGGTTATTTTATTCCATTTTTATACTTATGCTTTGTGTTATGATTTGTGGTTTAGTAAATGTTTGGGATTTGACATTGTAAATTTGCAAACTCCAGGTTAAGGTTATTACATTTTTTTTATTTATTTTTTATTTTACCAGTCTGACACATGACGAGCACACAACCTGTTTTGAATTTCTACCTGTTCAAAGCTCATGAATAATTACTGAGTCAGGCACTGAAGCAGTTGATGATTGGTTGTTCAACAGCTCACTGCAACATTCCAGCACGTTATCATTTCATATTGTATACTTTTGCCATTGTAATTCTGTTCTGGAGCAGTGCTTTACAACCCCTTTTAATTTTGAAGTGCTACTAAATCTAGTCTGAAACGGGCCTTTACCTGGAATTTAAAAAGATGTTAAAAGCCTTTATGTGAACTAGAATCCAGCCTTTCTCTCTATAACTGTCTTGCTCTCGGTTTTTCTCTCACACACAGACACAGTGTAGTATTTCCAGGCCCAAGTTTTTTCAGCTGCTTCACTCTAGACCTTCATTTACCAAAACTAATTGAAATAAAACTCTTTCCTCCTCCTGCTTATGTTCACAACACTTCACTTGTCGCTATGAATGACCCAGTGTCTTTCTGCTGCGTCCGTCAAAAGCTGCCCGGCAAAGTTATAATGCATGTCATCAGCTCGGGATGTTTTTCAAGGACTAGAATATTTTAAAGGTGATAAAATAACAGTCACAGGTAATAATAGAGCCAGACGGGCTCCAGATGCCGCGGTGAGAGAAGCCACTTGGTTAGGATTGCTCCAATGTCTTCCCTCAACGTTCTGCTTCATTTCCGCAAAGTCAACTAAGGTGATGAATTCAACTCGAGAGGTAAAAAATGATGTATGGAACAAGGAATTGAGTTTTTGAGGGCAGAAACCAAGATGACTACATTTAAATGCATCTGACCTCAACATCTTGCATAGCCAACAATGACATTGTGGCTCATGCTGTTCTTGTTCCATAAAACAACTTTAATGCTCCTAAACCACAAAAATCACAAATACAGGCCTGATTGCAGACAGCTAGACTGGAAACGTCTGTCATTTACAAAGTTCTAGCAACCACTTGAGTCTTCAATTAATACTTTGGTTGAAATAGTAATTATTTAAGCTATAAGAGTGTCCTATTGGTTTGATTATAATTGAATCAACTGCTGAATTCTGCACCTTGCTTTCTAGTTGTCTTACCAGCGTTAGCCAGGATGTAAAAAAAAAAAAAACAATTGCAAAGGTACATACATAAAATAACACTTTTGTAAAATGCGTAGAAAATGAGTACCGAATGGACATTTGTAGACTTTGACGTATTGACAGGATAAGAGCAGTGAAAGAGAGGAAGTGCTGTGAAAAGTTGACCGCAGTAGCAGGCTGGCGTTCTGCCACTTATGAGTTTCTTACAAAAGTTGTGATAGTTTGGAGAATATTAGTGCAGGAATGGCAGTGGTCCAGATCTCTTTCTTCCTCAGTCCTGCTCTACTAAGCCTCCCACAGCACACCCCAGATGCTGGAAAAGAATGAACGGGGGAACGTAAGAAAGGAGGAGTGTAGCTGCCTAGTCCTGATAACAGCATCAGGCTTTAGGGCCGTAAACACATGGGCTGTTTGATGTGCTCTTATCGAGAAAACTTTAAACACGAAGCCAGCCACATCAAATTCAGCCATTAATCTACACTTTTATTAAATTATAAGTTTTGAAGCGAAAACACGCGGGGAGGAGGTGCGCGCGCACACATTCACACACCAATCAAAGCCGCTAATGGCTGTTAAGCATTAAGTGGTTGTTTTTCTGTTTTTATTTGATGATTGTTTTTCTCTCTTCACACGCATTATAGCAATCACACACGCTCGGGACGTGCATATACACTCTCCAATGATTCTTGATTGAATTTTAAGAGCTCTGCACTGTGCTGTTAAAGCAGGACCAGATAAAGTGTGTGAGTGTGAGTGAGTGTATTTGTGCAATGCTCAAAGCCTAATCATAAAGTGATCAGAACTGGATAAAGCACCACATCATAGAGCAGCTGACTGCTGAGCACTTTCTTTATTCTGTAATGTTATTTTTTAATAGTCTTTATTTACTTGTACTTTGAGTACTTTTACTAGTTGTAATTAGACTATTTTATTTTATTTTAATTAATCTATGTATTTATTAATTTATCTAGCTAGATTTTATAATCTGTTATTATTATTTCACCTTTAATATGTAATTTTTTGTAGTTGTTTTGTTTTATATATTAAATTAATATTTCCCCCTTTTTTATTTTTGCACGTGGCACTTTATTTGTTTATTTGTTTATTTGTTTATTTATTTGTTTGTTTGTTTATTTATTAATTATTATTATTATTATTATTATTACAAAAAATATATATACCCTGATACATTTAGATCTGCCTGTATAGAAAGTAGTATGCAAACAAGTATTATTTAAATATAGGACCTATGTCTGACCGCATTCATATTCCAAATCTTCTTAAGACTATATGACAGCTGTGCATCAAGAAAATATGTAAATTATGGTGCCGTTTCAGTTGTCTGTAAACCGTTCTTTTAAGGAGTTTATACCAGAATGTTCCTTTATATACTAACAATAAATCGGTTCATATGGGTTCATGTTAAGGTCATGAACTCTGTTTAACTTGCCTTCGCAAATACGTGTGTAGTATTCCTGAATAATGTTCTATTATTAATAATACCTTGTCACTAAAATTCCTATCTTATTTTACTAGCAACAGAATGATCACATTGTGAACTTGCATGTCATATCTAGGTCTAAATAAGTGCAATACATTTTTGCAGTGAGTTAGTCATTATTGTAGTGTGAATACGGATGCTCTATGTGTCTGTATTATTTCACTGTCTGTGTAACTGCGCCTCTTTAGCATCTCTTTGACCTTTGACCTTTAACCCCACTGAAACGGGCTGCACAGTCTGAACTTGCTGCCATGACAACAGACCAGGGTCATGACTGGGTCACTGTGGCCAGCGTACAGTAGTGAGTAGCGTCTCTCCTTGACAAACTCACACATATTCACGCTCTTTACACTTTCAATGCACCGACACTTGAATCCCCAGATAATGATGATTCCCCATTATTTCGTCTTCTCACATAAATAATCAAAGCATCCAAAGAGCCCCTCGGCCCCCCGTTCTTCTCCTCTTGTCACTTGTTCGGTTTCTTTTGTTAGTGCGGTGCGAGAGATAAATCAGATGATGTTAAAGAGCGCATGAGGAGAGAGATTTAGTGCTGGAGACATTCTCGCTCCTCTTAGACGCTCCGCGCACAGCAGAGGGAGTTCATTAAAGCCTCTGCATGGAGATGGGCTTAATGCTGGATTTATCACCGACGGCTCAATATATCCACACACACACCCATTATCTCTGAAGAGGGCTGAAGAAGTGATTGTGCGTAGGCCTCATTGCTCCCGGATGGTGAGAAAGAGGAAATGAACACAATCTGATGCACCTGTTATGTGAACTTGGTTTATTTGAGGAGTTGTTAAGAGCTTTTGAAATGTCTCAGTGAGACGTTTGTGACTTCAGAGTATGGCATGATCAACACAAAGTCTCTTAATATCTTTTAATGGTTTTCCTTTCGATGATTTAATTAAAATAATCATGACCTTTATTAGTAGGATAGGAGAGGAATTTTTAGAAAGGCACTGTATAAATTTAATGATATATATTTATATATATATAATTACATAAATTATTTCTTAAAAAAGTCACATCTTTTCGTCTGATGCAACAAAGACCATGTGTCTTTGACAAAAAATAGTAACCAATAAAATATTAGCACGGCCTCAGTAATCCAATCAAGTCCTGCATCTAAAATCAAGTCCCATACCATATTCCGAAATATTCTGCTAAATGATTAGTTTTACCTGTAAATGTCGCAATAAAGAAGTTACGTGTGTTGCCAGTGATATTTCATGTTGACGTTTCACATTATGGATGTTTGTGTGAAATGTAAAACGATGAGAATCTGCAGCAGAACACACACATGAAGGGAATAAAAAATGAAGGCATCATTAAATAGTGAAGCTCTTTATACGGCCAGTGTGTTTATATTTGTGTGTGTTTTGTAAGGTCACCCATAGGTTACATTTTATGCAGCATTCAGGTTTGAGGTTTCCTCATGTCTAAATAACACCACCAGCCTGGCACACACACTCTTCTGCTGGGACTCCCAGTGTGGTTGGGCTTCATCCAGCTCTCTTGATTCCAATTTACCATTCCCGTCAAACGCGCAGCGTTCCCGGGAACATCAGCCCTGAGGGAGACCCTCACACACACAGAGAGAGCTGAGTGAGTCACTCCCTTTACAAATGCAGCATTTATGACTCTGGCTCTTGACCATAGGAACACTGTGCGTGTGTGTGTGTGTGTGAAGACAAAATAAAATTGTGAAGATCACAAATTAAGTCTTCAAATCTCTGAATTTGCAAGTCAGACACGAGGAAGAAAAAAAGAAAACTCATTCTGTTTAATTTATGTGGATGATTCAAAACTATGAATTACTGCATGCTTGTGTGTTTTCTGGCCATGTGTTTGTTTATTAATATAAAAAGACTGTAAATGAATTGTTTTCTTTGGATGAAGTGTGTGTTGGAATGAGAGTGATTTCCTGTCGGCATGTCGCTCCAGACTTTAATAACTGAGGCCCTCATTAAGCTTGTTAGCGCTCTGCTGTATAAGTGAATCTCAGCGCTTAATTACGGCTCGTTAGGAGAATGCCAGTCAGAGGCATGATGTGGTGTGACATCTGAGTGGACAGGAGATCTGCTGCCCAGCAGACATTCAGTACTTAACACATACACATCTGCCTGTACTAAACACTAGTGAGGCAAATACTAAGCCAGCATGTGTGTATGTTGTGTGTATAATATAAAATTATATGTATATATTCGTGCCGTCAAATGATTAATCGCAATTAATGGCTTTCAAAATAAAAGTTTTTGTTTACATAATATATGTGTGTACTGTGTATATTTAAGTAAATATATATACACACAAACACATGTATATATTTAAGGAAAATGTTATGTTTATATATTAAATATATTTATATATGATTTAAATAATATGAATATATACGTGGAAATATATGTAAGTATTTTTAAATGTATTTATATATACATAAATGTACACAATACACACAGATATATTATTTAAGCAAAAACTTTTATTTCAAATGCGATTAATCGCAATTTATCGTTTTACAGTATTACTTTTTTATATTTATGTATTTTTTATCCATAATTTTTAGTTATTTATATTATGTGTGTGTTTAAATGAGAAGTATATTTAATATAGTCAGTATAAATGTAGGGATATATTTTAGAAAATGTTAATGAATTGATAGATGTTATATTACATTCTGTTTTGGGGAATGTTAATTATAAAATAAATGTGCTACAATATTGCATTAGTCCATAAATAGTAACATATTGCATCTCTTAGTTACTTTTTGTGGAAAGTAATGCATTACATTAACTTTGCATTACTTTTTGTCACCTGGGCTAGGCTTGCTTGTTTGTTTTTTAATAACAAAACTCCAACGGTAGTGTAAAATAGTAGAAGTATCTGTCTCTCAACACGGAGAAAGGAGAGGTATCAGTGAATGAATGGGAAAAAATAACTTGTTTGAAAAAGTAACTTTTGTTGTAAATTTAAAAGTAATGCATTACTTTACTAGTTACTTGAAACAAGTAATCTTATTATGTAACTTGCATTACTTGTATTACATTACCCTCAACACTGATTACACTGTTAAGCCGCATTTCCACCACTGGAATTTTATCTACGAACTAGAGACTTTGGCCTGGTACTCCGTGTGTTTCCACTGCAGGAACCAGGATCTAAATAAAGTTCAGGGTAAAAAATTGCCCCTCAGAAAGTCCCTGCTCACAAGGTAGTACTTTTCAAATTCCTATGAAAAAAAAGTTCCTATTACAATTGTTCCGGGTAAATTCGTAAATTTGGTTTTATATTTATATTAAGAGTGTTTGCGCTGTTAGCTTAGGAATTTATGGGAATTTAAAACTACTGAAATTAGTGTTGCTACCTTTGTAGAGCAAAACAGTCTGTCTCTTACAAATTTCCATGATATTTAGGATGAGACCAGATCAGCAATAGACAGTGAGGCAGATCAGTATTTGAATTTTGAAACACAAGTTTTGAAACAGAGCTACAAACACTCATTACACACAATCAGTGCTTAACATCTTTTGTTGGTTTTGATTTCTTCCATTGGCCCCCATTTGTAAGTAGCTTTGGATAAAAGTGTCTGGTAAAGGACTAAATGTAAATGTAAACATCACTTAAAGGGTTAGTTCACCCCAAAATTAAAATTCGCCCATAAATTACTCACCCTCAAGTCACGGTGTATACGACTTTCTTATTTCAGACAAATCCAGTCTAAGTTATATGAAAAATGGTCTTTGATCTTTCAAGCTGTTCCATGCCACTCAGTGAGTGTTGCATGCATTAGTAAAAAAAAAAAAAAAAGTTAATTAAAAATCGTCAATCCAGTAAAAAAAGTGTCTCACAGCTCTTGAGGATTGAATGAAGGCCCTCTGTAGTGAATCAATTGCGCATGCACCGGTGAGTCTCATGAAAACCAATGTTAACAGGAGCAAAGAAAGCAAAGTTTCCTTACTTTAGAAATGGAAAACCAGTCTCCTCTTGTCTTATATCAAAATCCTAACATTCTTCTTTACAAATCCTCATTTAGTACTCCTAATTCATGATCGTTATTTTTGTTTTGATCCCTCCCCTGCGCTTCTGCGTGCGTCATTTCTGAGGGACGCATGTGCAAAGCCGACCTCCATGTATCATCCACCCGGAACTGCTTCCATGTACAACAGTGAGCGCAAGCTACATTAAAGTGATTATTACGTTTTGAATATGGATATTTTTTTTACAAAAATGCATTGATTCAATACAGAAGGCCTTTGTTCACTCCCCGGAGCTGTGTGAGACACCATTTTTGAATGGATTGGTGACTTATTTAACTTCTTTTTGACTGATGCATGCAACACCAGCTGAGTTGCATCCAACAGCTTGAAAGATCAAAGACAGTTTTTCATATTACTCAGACTGGATTCGTCTGAAAGAAGAAAGTCATATACTCCTAGGATGACTTGGGGGGGGGGGGGGGGGGTAATTTACAAGCTAATTTTAATTTTTGGGTGAACTAACCCTTTTACATGGTCAGATCTACCTCCGCATACATAAGTTTCCTACATAATTTGATACAGCTAAGTAATTTAGTCATACACACACAAAGTCAGTATCTTATGTCAGTAACTTTGCATGAAGGCCATGGTTTTATGATATTTTACTACTGTATTGAATGTGTGTGTGCAGATGTTCAATGATCATATAGTTTTCATTCCATTACATTTTATACAACAGTAGTTCATTTCTCTCTCTCTCTCCCTCTCTCTCTCTCCCTCCCAGCCTTTTTTATTGTTATTTCTTCATTCTCAAACTTTCTGATCAGTTCTTCACTCTGAGCCTCACTCTTTGTTCTCTTTTTTTTCTCCTTGCCTCACTCGTTTTTTTCCTTCTGGCCTTCATCTTTAAATCTGGATGGTTTATAGCGTCTGTGTGCCAGTCCTCTATTCAGTGTCTCTCTCCCTCTCTCTCTCTTCTAATCACAATGTCATGTTTTCAAACTGGCTAAATGGATCCCTGACTCCTCTTTGTTTTCAGCCTCAAATATTTACAGCAGGAGTTATCTGAGAGTGTGTGCCAGAGTCTGTGAGCCAAAACACTGTGTGTGTGTGTGTGTGTGTGTGTGCGCAGCAGCAGCCGTGTATGGTGTTCTGGGAGCTTAATTGAGATCTCAATGTGACAGCTCTGAACACTCATAAATTACAATGTGTTGGCCAGACAGGCCTGGCTACAGCGCTCTCACAGTCTCTCTCACTGTGTGTGTGTGTGTGTGTGTGTGTGTGTGTGTAAGAAATAATACAATGACTAAACCTCCATTTCAAAACTCCTCCTACATTGCATGTCAATATATGTCTCACCACCAAGCTCCGCCCCTAAGTACATAGTCATCTATTATGTTAATGTTTTTAGTTATATATGCTGATTATTTAGGATTTCAAGATCCTGGAATTGTATTACTATTATTTTTTCTTTCTTTTTTTACCTGCAAATAAAATTTTGGAATTTATTTGTTATTTAAGGAGTTTAGTATTTAATAATCTACACAATTTTTAGGCTACTTTGTTACATTAGAAATGCATTCAGTTGTTGTTCCTGTCTTTCTGACTTTGATCTCTGATGAACAATAGACTTAATTCTCAAAATAAGTTTGATTAATGTTATATTTTATATATTATGTTTTTTATTTATTTATATTTTGTTACGTTTTGACTTTTTTGATCAAAAATACAGTAAAACATTCATATTTCAATACATAAAATATTATTACAATTTAAAATAAATGTTTTCTATTTCAACATATTTTAAAAAGGTAATTTATTACTGTGAGAACAAAGATTTGAACTTTCAATTTTCAGCTGTCATTGCAGTTGTGCTGTGTAATTTTCTTTTTTTTTTTTTTTTTGGAAAGCATTTTACACTTATTCAGGATTCTTTGGTGAATACATAGCTCCAAAGTACAACATAGAAAATTTTGTGACATTATAAATGTCTTGAATGAATTCTTGGTGAATAAAAGTAAGTATTGATTTCTTCACATACAATTCACCTTTTTTCTAGCAACATGTATCCTTGCACAAACACACTGTGCACTCTTGTATGTGTGTGTCAGTAATGCTGACTTGTGTGTTTAATTTTAGAAGCTGTAATGAGAGTGATGTCATCGGTCCGTGCTTCTGAAAACAATCTGGCAATCTGGAAAATGTCAATCTCTCGCTCTCTCTCTCTACACGTGTCTGTATGTGTGTTAAAGTGGGTAGTGCTTCTTAACTATACCCTCCACACATGAAGCACACATGGTACGCAGACACAAACACACACAGTCAAACATGGAAAGCTTCATACACACCTCATCACAGCAACCACGACACCTCTCCTGTCGCAAAACCTCACCCACATTCCTAAACGTATTAAAATTCAACAGTTATGTTCATTCCTTACTCTTTTTTTTCAGTCACATGTCTTGTTTCAATGGCTTTTTGTCCTTGTAACTTCGCCCTGGACGTTTAATCAGCGCTGGCTTGTTAGCTAAGCTACCTGACTTCTTATTAGCATATATTAATCAATTACCACTGATTATTCCTGACTTTCCAAGAAGTCCTCCACTGAAGCGATAATCCACGGAACAGAGCGACGAGAAAAGGCAGAGAGAAGAGAGAAGACAGCCACTACAAAGTGAGCGCTGGTGCGTTGGGCGGTAGCTATGTCCTTGTTACGTATGTTAATGTGCTAATAAAACTTGCGGGAACAGGAAGCCCCCGCTTTATAAATGACTAATTAAGATAACGAGGAAAGATGTAGTGGCCATGTCATTTCAGATTAATTCACTTAGTGAACAGATTAATCTCATGCTCAAAGGCAAAGATTGAGACTGAAGATGATTCTGGAAGATTAGAGCTGTCACGTACATGCTAATGCACATGAAGTCGTCGTGATAGATAGCAGAGGGTTCTGTCATCCATCACACTGTGATCATATCACAGAACCATCTTTAAAAACGGGCCTGTTACCATGATAACTATAAACTGTTTATGGTAGGTGCTGACTTCATATTAAACTCTACTGTTATCAAAAAGAATTTAACAGAATGATAGAAAGATACAGATAGAAAGGCAACCCAGATTAATTTAATACATTTTACAGTTGTGGGTTCAGACTTATATTTTAATAGAATTCAAATAAGTAAGAGATTGTGTTTACATAATATATGTGTGTGTACTGTGTATATTTTTATGTATAGCCTATATAAATACACACATACACAAGAATGTATATAGTTAAGAAATATGTTAAATTTATATATATACATATCTTAAACATACATCTATATCTGTGTATTTATATATATCTATAAATAGACACAGTACACACACATATATTATGTAAGCACAAACTTATTTTGAATTCAATTAATTGTGATTAATCGATTTGACATGTATGTATATATATCTACATGATTTTGATCGTGTATACACACACATTCTTTTGATGTTTTTTGTTTTCATTGTATTAAATTATATTTATTTTAGATGTATCGTATTTATTTATAATTTATACATGCACAGCAAGAGAAGAATTCCATAGAATATTCATTCATTTTTTTAAATGAATTTTCCCTCACATATACACATATGAACCCATATAATATTTATTCACGCTCACATATGCTTCTTTACCTATTATACACACACACACAGTCACACACATGTGTTCAGCCACTCAGTCTCTCTCTCTCTCTCACACACACACACACACACACACACTCACTCAGACTGCTGCCCCGGGGCAGGCAGTGTAATGGGATCCTGAGTGTTATTTTTTGCAGAATAAAATAAATCCCACTAATTAGCATGTTAAAGTGATTGATGGGATCGCAGGGCCGTCTGTGAGCGGGGCCACTCCGCGAGAACAAGAAGGGGGAGAAAAAAGGGGAAAAGACAGAGAAAAAAGGTTTAGGAATGAAAGGAAAACTAAATGAGTGACTAGTAATGGGAGAAAATAACACAGAAAGGAAATACAAAGAGGAAATATACTGACAGAGAGAAAGAGAGAGGTTATCTGAGAAAGAGAAAAAGATCTTTTTTCTAATCTCCACAGTTCTTCTCTTTCTCAGCATTGCTGTCTTTGTAAACGCATCAGAGGCGAATGGATGCAGAACGCAAGAGAAAGCTATAGTTGTGTAGAAGCAGAATGGGTTTAATGAAGGGAGAAGGCGAGAGTTCGGGAATCTGATACGGTAACTCGATCGAGTTTGTCATCTGTATTTGTGTTTGTACATGCACCTGTGTTTAAAGTGTCCAGATTAGCGCTGACCCTCAGAAAGGGCTCTGATTCCATCTCACATTAACACACGGCTCACATTTCTCCACTGCCTTTATGCACAAGGTGTTAAGCTGTGTTTAAAAAGCACATATCCACTTTCTGAGCTCGCTCACACACACGGTTTTTATCTTTCTACACCTGTGTTGTGTTTTACACATTTGTACTGTAATATAATTCTCTCCTCCACCTTTTCCTCCTGGTCTTTCTCCCATTAAACATCTCTTTTTTTCAAGTCTTTAAGGGGATAGTTCACTCAAAAATGAAAATTCTCTCATTGTTTACTCCCCCTCGTGTTGTTCCAGAGCTTTATGACCTTCTAAAACTTTCCTTTGTCTAATCTAAATCAGAAGGGACTGGGTCTGTCAGACTCCGAATACATAAAAAAAGCATTAAATCAGTCTATTTGCCATAATAAATAATTTCTTAAGTCATACAATAGCTTTGTGTCAGAAACAGACTGAAATTGAGGGAAGACCCCATTGATTCTCTTATATATCATGAGCAAACGTCATTAACAGCAATGGTGCCATATTTTTTTGCAAAAAGGGACAGTCTTTTCTTCCTCGCACAGAACTATTATTTAGCTGTAGAGGACTTGTAATATAGCAAACTTTTATGATAATTTCATTGTGTTTATTTGTCCGTTTGGTGCTTGACAGGTTTGGTCGCCAATTACTTACATTATATGAAATGAGAGGCTAAGAAATCTTAAATCAGATTAAATTAAATTAAACTGGCTTTTGTGTTCTTCTTAAAAAAAAAGAAAGACATGAGGGTAAGTAAATGATGACAGAATTAACATTTTTGGGTGACCGTGCCTTTAAAACTGATACTCAACAGTAGCAGCTGAAAGGACATGAAGCAGACCAGGGATGGGAAAAAAGAGAGAGGGAGAGAGAGAGATAAAAGGGGCAATAAAGAAGAGAATAGAGCAGATGAAAGGATAGATCAGGTCAAGGGTCAAGTGCATTCCATCAGCTCCCACTTGACTTATTGAGACACAACAATAAGCCAAATATCTGAGAACACACACACACACAACCCTCAGCGCAAATTGATTCTCGACCACATGAACAGTTTGAATGAGCCACACAAACCTGTATCTTATTTCGCTCTTATAATTTCTATTAACATGTTTTCCATTTAGTTTAACGTGGTGTACTAATTAACTAAAATTAAAACTGAAATAAAAAATAACAAAAACTATATATATATATATATATATATATATATATATATATATATATATATATATATATAAACTGTATAATAGTATCTCAGTATTATTATTTTTATTTAAATACAGTTATATGCTTTCTGCACGTATCTAGAGCGCCATACAAATTTGCATTTCCCTTCAACACCATCTCTCTCCTTTTTTTTTTCTTAATTTAAAAGTCAGATGGCAAGATGGCAGGAGGCTCATCCTTCTTTCTTTTCAAACACCGTCCTCTTATTTGCATTGATGCTGGGTTAATGCAAAAGGCCCAAGAGAGTGAGTCAATGGAACTCATCCAAACACACACACACACACACAAACACAGAGTTTCCCCTTGGGTCCAAGCACACTTAGAGACCTCACAAATCCAGCTTCTCTGACAACGGTTAGGTCAGCCTAGATAAAGAGGATCCATTAGGGCCAGAGAGAGAGAGAGAGGGAGGGTGGATGAATGGAGAGAGAGAGAGAGAGACGTGTCAGCATGCTCATAACTCTAAGAGAGAAAGTTCTGTTGTTGAGGTTCACATCACATGTGTTTTAATTAACTGGTGTCATTAACAGTCTCATTTGCATAGACAACACGTTTATATAGAGTTGGTCTCAAGGGTCCTGTGTGTCATGCTGTACATTAGGCCTCTCTCTCACTCAACATTCAAACAGCTTTATTGGCATGGTAAAAATATATGTATATTTTTAGATAACTTTATTTATATAGGGTAGAGTACATATATACACACATAGACACAATAAGATGATAATAAAAGGGCAGTTTGTCAAGACAAACTTTAATATGTGCTTACAAAGACTTGTTGGAAAGTTTGAAAATATGGTAAAAATACTTTTTTTAAAGTTTAACAGTTTGAGCATTCTTGGTGGTTGCTAGGCAGTCAATATGTTGTTGCTAGGGCGAGTTTGATAGACTTAGCTTAAAGTGAAGAGTGGCAGTCTAAAACTTTCAATAAAAGTCTGTGGGATTTGGTGCCATGTTATTTTTCAAATTTGGCTTTAGATAAAGATATTCCAAAATGATGATTCTAAATGCTGTAATTAAATGCTGTTCTTTTTAACTTTTTATTTGTCAAAGAATCAAAGAAAAAAGTATCACAGATTCCAAAAACATAATAAAAGCAACACAACAATTTTGGCACTGATAACAAATTATTAGAATGATTTCTGAAGGATCATGTTATACTGAAGATGAAAATTCAGCTTTGCGTCACAGAAATAAATTATATTTTTAAGTATATTAATATAAAAAACATTAGAATTATGTATATTTATTATGTACAGTATATATACATAAACACACATACTGTATATATTTAAGAAAAAAATATAGATGTATAGAATTCTTGTGGCTCAGTGGTAGAGCATTGCGCTAGCAGCGCAAAAGGTCATGGGTTCAATTCCCAGGGAACACACATACTGGTAAAACAAATTTATAGCCTGAATGCACTGTAAGTTGCTTTGGATAAAAGTGTCTGCTAAATGTGTGTATATATATATATATATATATATATATATATATATATATATATATATATATATATTTGTATTACTCTAGAAATTGCATGATCATTAGCCATTTTAATTTTAGTTAGGTGCTCCTGCCCCTTTGACTAGCCATTGATTTCTTTCTCTTCTGTCCTTGATGATGGTTCTTGCTGTCTGCTCGCCTCTATTCTGTTGTGTTTAAAGTTATAGTTGTTATGCTAGAAAGATTTTGTGTGTGTGTGTGTGTGTGTGTGTGACTGTGGCCAAGTGGTTTAAAGGTTCAGTTAATAGTTCACTCATAGCTTTGCATGTGTGTGTGTGTGTGTGTGTAGCTGACTCATGGTCATGCATGGTTGTGGTGTGTGGTTTTTCTAGCAACTGATGCTACAGTAGCATAACGGCTCGGTCAGATTTCTGCTAGGCCACCGTGAGATTAAATAGAGAGCAAATGGAGACTTTGGCTGCCCGAGTTTATTTTAATGAGATACAGACCATAAACTACAATGGAGTTAAGAAGAGCAGTTTCTCAAACCGTGCTCAGATTTCAGTGAAGATTCAATATGTCAGTATCATTCAAAAAAATAAAACGTTCCTGTGGGTCTTTTTGTCTATCTGTCTATCCATCTGTCTCTGTGACAGTTTGAGTAACGACTGTGTAGCGCACACTCTTCTTCTAATAGTCTCAAAGTCAGATAGAGACGTGAACAAGTGTGTAGACGTATGTTAATCGATGCGTCTGTAGGTAATGTCCTAAATCCAGAGCAGTCGGGTCGATAGATGCTGATTGGCTGTAAATCTGGAGAGCGGACGAGTTGCATCATCGCTCGTAATCAAACTCTTGGGTAAAATGATTACAGGCAGAGTTTGTTGATCCACCGAGTTCTCTATTTTGTCATGCCAATAAAGTTTGAGTGAATTTGATATCATTGCGGGATGAGGATGACCTCATGAAACGAGGAATGAATCCGAAACAAACTATTAAAATTAGGCAATCCAAATGAGAACCATCAGACTCGAAACTCACCTTGGATTTGTTTGAACGTTAAACATTAACACAGAACACAAGAATTGATTTGCACTTCAGAGAGCGAATTTACTAACTGTGTACTTGAATCTCTAAGAAAAGCATCAGTGTGGTTCAGCTTCTATGAACCAATAAATAACCTGAGTAAACACTTGACTGTTGAGCGAATTGAATCAGTTTGTACATTTTGACCTTTACAGAAAGGTAATCGCTTTGAAATATGACTGTATTTCTATGCAAAATAGAAATTGCATTATAAAGATTATACAAGAGGTCTTTACACAGAGCATGTGTGTTTTGAAAATGGTTGCTAACTTTAAACTCTATTAAACTTAGATGTTTAAATCATGACTTTTTTATGTATAATTTGCAGTGCTAAACTTATGTGAAAACTGACTCATTTAATTTAAATAACATCTATAATTCTGCTTGTAGTCCCTCTTGTTCTTTGCTTTTCTGTTGCTCATTGTTCTGGGCAGTTCTTGGCTGATTAAATCAGTCATGTTCTTGGCCAAATTGAACACAATTTGTAACACCCGGGAATAGATTTGATTACAAATGAATCTATTTGTAGCTCACATCGCCCTGTTTATATGTCAGCCTGATCTCTTTGTGCTTCACAGATGTGTTTGTCATGTTACACGCGATGGCTTGGTGTATTATGCATGTGATATGATTTTCATTTGCGGTGGGATATGTTTTAGATTTACCGCCCATCACATGTGGACACGTCTGACCTGTGTGTTCTGTAGAGCAAAGAGGACAGCCTCAGGCAAACGCGCACACATATGTATCTCAGATTACACTGTATTGATTCATATTTTTGTAATCATTTTTCTGCACGGCTCGTAGTTTTGTTTCTATATAGGAAATGGTGTTTTAAAATGTTTGCATGACGAGTGTGTGTGTGTATGAGAGCAGGAGTGTATTCAGGCAGCGTAACCATTGTCTGTGCTTGTACCATTGTGTACCAGTGTGGGTCAGGAACTACAGGCAATGAATGCTGGCACAAAGTAAGGTCACCATGTTCCTTCTCACACACACACACACACACAGTTCTCTCTCTCTTTTCATTCTCTCACTGACTGTGTGTTAGTTCATATATGTTCTCTCATAAATGTAAATGGAGGAAATCAAGGAGGAGATCTGCAGGGCTCTGGCTCAAAAGTTTAGATACTGTCTGATCTAGAACTCTCTTCAGTCGAGAGGTACAGAAACAGAGCTGTAATTTACTCAATGCAGCCTTATATTCAAATGTCTATCATTCTCAGTTATGTTTCCTATTTTTTCAACATCGATTAATCGATCAATCTATCTGTCTATCTGTCTGTCTGTCTGTCTGTCTGTGTCTGTCTGTCTGTCTGTCTGTCTGTCTGTCTGTGTCTGTCTGTCTGTCTGTCTGTCTGTGTCTGTCTGTCTGTCTGTCTGTGTCTGTCTGTCTGTCTGTCTGTCTGTCTGTGTCTGTCTGTCTCTCTGTCTGTGTCTGTCTGTCTCTCTGTCTGTCTGTCTGTCTGTGTCTGTCTGTCTGTCTGTGTCTGTCTGTGTCTGTCTGTCTGTCTGTGTCTGTCTGTCTGTCTGTGTCTGTCTGTCTGTGTCTATGTCTGTGTCTGTCTGTCTGTCTGTCTGTCTGTGTCTGTCTGTCTGTCTTTATTTATTGTATTACATGAACTGTTCATCTATTTATCTCTGTCTATCTGTCTATCTATCTGTCTTTCTGTCTATAAAAATTATAAAGAAATAAAAACAATGAAATTAGTATATTGTTTAAAAACAGCAATAAAAAAATAAATAAACACTTATCATATTTATTGTATTACATGTTCTGTCTATTTATCTGTCCGTCTGTCTCTAAAAAACGAAAAAAAAGAATGAAAAAAGAATAAAATTACTATATCATTTATCAACAAAAAATCATTTTGTTTATTGTGTTATATGTTCTATCCATCCAGCTATCGATCTAATCTGTATGTCTGTCTGTCATTCTGTTAAATGCAATCTTTTGCTTTATTGATCTCTAATTTAGCATTTTGTTATAAATCATTCGTTCTTTCATTCTGTATATTTGTCTGCAGTTCTGTCTAATGCACTAGCCTTTTCTTATTTTTGTCTGTCTGTTTCATCAGTTTTCCTGTATGTCTGTCTATATTTTCTTCAATTGAGAACATCCCTCAAGTGGATTTTTGTTACAGTTAATTAACATGACTGCTTTTGAAGTCAAATTTCAGCAGGTTGTGTATAGCTAGAAGAATCACAGCTAGATCAGAAGCATCAAGCTACCACACTACCATGATCTGATTGTGACAATCCAATCCAGATGCCCACTCTCTCTTTCTGTATGTGTGTGTGTGTGTGTGTGTGTGTGTGTGTGTGTGTGTGTTGGAGTCAGTTGTCAGGGGGGTATGGGTCATTAAGTTGGTGTCCTTTGTTTTGTCAGTTTGTTTTGTTGAGCCCTGCTGTACTGAGTAAAACCAACCAAGCTGAAAATTGTCTGCAGCATGTTCAACCCCCCCAACACACACACACACACACACACACACACACACACACACACACACACACACACACACACACACACGGCCTGGAGTGGAAAGGCGCCCACTTCCCCTCATTCCAGCCACTTCACCCTAGATTGATCACAGATCAGCCTACACCTCTCTCTCTGTTTTCTCTCTGTCTCTCAAGTCTAGTTCTAATCAGGTTGTTTTTATGTCACATTGTAGCAAATAAAGTGTTTCCAAGCGGTACAATTTTTAAAAATCATAATGACATAAACAAGGGAAACATAAAAACATAAAAAATCCAGACTTAACCAGCCCAAAGATAAAATCTCATTGTGACAGTATTTATTAAAACAACAAGCCCCATGAGTGATTCATCCTAATGAGTTACATCACAACATCATGTACAGCAGCACCATAAATGACTGTGACAGACCAGATGACCCGTTAGCGGATTATTAATCAATACAAATATTATTGGTAGAAAAACTGTCTAAAGAACTGCTGTAATCATTGTAGTGTCTGGTTTTATGAATTGTGGCTATGTGCCTTTGACTAGAGGTATTGAATGGTTTGTGCTCTGCCCTCTACTGCTCATTTTTTGCCTGTATGGTGTGAATCTCAGCTTTGATATTGGCAGAACAATGCAATTTTACATTTTTTTAATTTGAAATATTAAATCATATTTTGCCTTTTTATGTTAAGGAACGTGTTTTATGGTTTATAAATTGCATAAACCTTAATAAAGTGTTTCTCATTGGTTTTCTCCTCTATAATGTTATACAGTGTAGTAATTATTTGGAAAAATATCCTTCTATTACCCAATTACACTTTGACACACCAATAAATCAAAGCGTGCTGCTAATAACGGGACTTTAATTTTGGCTCGTTTTTCTGAGCGTCCATTTCCTCTCTACTTTTCTTTTCTAATCTTTTTCTAATGAAGTGTTTTCACCTGTTGAACCGCACAAAGGACACTGCCCCTGCATTCTGGGACGCCCTGAAGGTCCTGCTGGGAGCCAATGAGAATTTGTGGAATCTGCGAATGATCTTTATTGTTGCAGAGCAGCAGGCCTGTAACCGTGGCGCTTTGATGTGCCGCCAATCAGAGTGCAGATTTTAAATATGTGCACATGTCCAACAAACTAGAGCACAGGGACCTGGAATACATCACCGTGTGTGGAATAATTAAACCCGGATACACGGGGGGGAGCAGAATTTGCCAGAAGTGAAGAGGAAAAAAAGGAAACATAGAGTTCAATCAACAGTATCAGTCTTGGTGACACTTGGCTTCAATTCAATTGGATATATATCCAAGTGGACCAGCCAATAGTGTGTAACCAATCTTAGATGCCCTGGGTTCTCAACATGTGCAGGCATAATATGGCATATGGTATACTTTGTTTTAAAAAAAATGTACACACATTACTTTGCACTGAACATTATTTTAATGAAACGTTATAATTAGTCATTTCCAAATTGCAAAGTTATTATCATTCCTTTGAGTTGGTACTTCTTCAAAAAATAACAGTATTTAAAGGTGCTGTAGGGAACTTTTGTAAAAAAAATATTTTTTACATATTTATTAAACCTGTCATTATGTCCTGACAGTAGAATATGAGACAGATAATCTGTGAAAAAAATGACTGCGGCGGAGTAACCCAGCACCTTTGTGATTCTTCATAGACATAAACAGAGAGAAGTAGTTCCGGCTACGATGTTCTTCCGCAAGACACAAGCAGTTCTGTTTATTAACCCCTAGAGCGTCAAAAGTTCCCTACTGCAGCTTTAACTAAATATTAAATAAATAAATACATAGTTTACACCATACCATTAACTAATGAATCAGAGAATAATTTTCTGTTTTGAAACGGTTAATTAAAATGAACATTCCAGACAAACGGATTCGTAAAGAAGAATCTCCAATACTAATGAAAAGTAATAAAAATGGACAATAAATGTGGGAGAACTTAGTTTAGTAATTGGCAGTCTTACAATTTGAAGATAAGCTCTGAAAAGGAGACAAGTACTTTGGGTCTCTTAAATTTCACTTTTGGGAGTGTGGATTTCACCCTTTTCTTTATGGGATATATTCAAAGGGTGTGTGTGTGTGTGTGTGTGTGTTGAAACTCTAGAGGATGTTGCAGAGTGTGAAACTACTAGAATTTCACAACATTTAATTACGGCTTGTGGAGTGAGAGGTCAGAGTGGATCTTCTGGTTTGTGTGTGTGGGTCTATCTATCTATCTATCTATCTAGTTTTGATATTTCAAGACATTTATTTATCTCCTCTTCTTTTTCCGCATGTCAGATTTCACGTCACACGTCTTTTTCATTTTCACTTTTTCACTCCATTATGTCTGTCTCTGTCTCTGTGTCATTCTCAGCAGCTGTTTGTGATATTCTCTCTGGTTTAGCCGCGTCCTGTCCGGGTCGAAAATGATGCGGTGTATCTTTACACAGAGTTTAATTTAATTGCTGCATTTTTCTCGTATAAATGCTTAATTGAAGTGCCCGAGGCAGCGCTGCTAAAGTCAATAAAAGACTGAGAATAGGCTTTATAGGACCTGTCTATGTCTGTAATTAGAGCCTCCAGGCACAGCCAAAAATCTCTTAAATAAATGGTTATGCAAGAAAGACCTGCTGAGAGAGGGGAGGCAGGGAGCAAGTGAAAAAACCATTAGAGAGAGTGCAAGAGAGAGAGAATACAAATCATCATCTGTACAGACACCTCAGGGACGGCCTCATCCTGACAGCAGCGTTACCACACACACACACACACACACACACACTCACACAACTGTGAAAATAAAACAAGTGAAAAGTGGGTAATTCATAGTCAAAGCAAAGGACTGTGAGAGCAAGAGAGAGAGATAACAATGCAAAAGCCTTTGTAAATATAAATGAAATATGACAAGAGGGATACAAGAAGACGGGAAGAAAGGAAAACCGTGAAAAGCAGGAATCCCATGACAAAACCGTTATTGTGTAAAAGTTGCTAATGGGATTTAATGGGGTTCTGTTATTTTTTTAATAATTCAAACATTTTATCAGTCTTTAAGGGAAATTTAAATAGAAATCATTGACATTAATATTTAAAGCTAAAAAATTGGCGTAACTTTGGTTATTTGCTGTTTAAAGAATTTAATGAGACATATTTGAGTCATATTGAAATATATGACGGGTCACTTCTTACGCTTAAGTCTCCATTGCTCTCCATTCTGCATAGACACAATCTATAGATCGATATCTCCGAACAATTTGTGGTAAACTGAGCAAAATCTGAGACGCCGACATGCCTCCAGTCGGTCTTTTCCTCAGGAGACCATTAATCTCATCTCCGTCCAGGAGAACCAGTTGAGATATAACAGAGACCTTATTTGTGATCGGCGTTTCTGTGACATTTAAAGTGACCTTGATGTGTGTCCACGTTTCTGAATGAGTTTGTTTCTCCTTAATGAAAACGTGCGTGTTTCTGGATCACTGACATCCCAGAGTTAATTGCCTGAAACGGTGTGTGCATGTGTGTGTGTGCTGAATTCTTGTTCACTTGAGGGAATAGAGGTTTCAGGGGAAGCGGGTTGAACCAGTGTAATGTGTGCACTGTGAGTTTGGTGAGTTGGGTTTCTAAAGCTCCCATATCCACTTACCCTGATTGGAGCGTCTCAAATGTGGCCATGGAGATGCTAAGATGAGATGAAATGCTAATTTTGATGGCCGTTTCAAATGTATGAGCAGCTGCTCCACAATACATCACAAGCCAAGCCGAGCGGACAAATGAACAATATTTCTGTTTTCATCAAATTGAGTCACACATAACTCACCATTTGCAGCAAGTCAAGCTATATATTGACGACAAATAGGCCGTGCTCTGCAGTCGGTGTGTGTGTGTGTTTTGATGATAGATGATAGGGTTCGGAGCAGATAACTCGCCAGGAGACTGGAGCAGAGACCAGCCGGGCCAAATTCTGCAAATCCCTGCAGACCACCCAACACTGCAGCCTCTGTTCATGCATGTGTGTGTGCTGATGTGTATGTAACACTGCTCTTAACACACTCATGTCTCTTAGCATCTGCGTCGGTGTGTGTGTTTCTGTGTGTTCACACTGTTGTCTGTGGGTGTTTGTTTTTTCAGCATTTTTTGTTAGGACGTGAAAGGCTTCGGCCCTCGTGCACACACGGACACACCGTTTGGCGCCAGACAGGCGCTCTATCTCCTCTCAGGGATGTTGAGGTCCGTGGGGATGGAGGGAAAGTTTGAACGAAGGAGAGGGGAACAAGGGAGGGACGGATAGTGGGTCAGATTGGCATGTAAGAGCGGTTCTGTTCTGTTATCAGCTTTTAAAAGTCTGCCAGAGACCCCACTGAACATTAGAACCTTTGTCTGGACTGAGGTGTGTGTTTGTGTGTGTGTGAGTGTGTGTGTGTGTGTGTGTACTTGTTAGTGTAGTTGTGAATGAGTTCCTTAAAATGCATCAGAAATGTGTGTGTGTGTGTATTTTATCCAGTAGTAAGATAAAAATTGCCTTTTTATTTTAATTATTACTGACAGTCGTAGTCACTTCGGATTGAGCTCTATTGTGGACTTGCTGCAAAACATCAGCTACCAACTTTTATTCTCATTCGTGTAAACATTTCTGAAACAAAAAAGGAAAGGAATCCGTATTTTTAAGCATGCAAATTAGTAACAGTGTTCTTGTGTAATCCATATCAGTGATCAGTCTTTTTTTCTTTTGGCATTGTCATACATCTCTTAACATTCATTTTCGCTCATTGTGCGCCTGCCTAGAACATCTGGGTGTGTAGAACGTTGGAGCCGGTGGATGGTGAATGGAATGCTCTGGTCATGAGGAATGTTTTACAGGAGAATGTAGAATTCTATTTTCTGAGCTCCGGCAGCATGCTGTGGTTTACACACAGAGGAGTGGAGCTTCTCATTAGCCGCACTGCTCCGCCTGATTGCTGTATAATAATGGACAGGACCAGCTCGCCCTCGGCTACTGACCTGAGACCAGCCCTTTACATTCGCTGGATAATCGTCCAGGTTGGGGAGGATGATCCCAGGTCAGCATCTACCCACAGCATGTAATGACAGCCCTCTTTCAGGACGTAGAGTTTCTATTGGCCGGTGTTCAGGCTTAAGGGGTTATGGAGAGTTCCCCTGGCACCTACACAAACACACACTCACACACACTTTTGGATCGGACTCACAGTATCTTTGGTCCAGTTACAGTGAATGAATGATGAAACAGAAAAATGATTGAGTTTTGATTTAAAGGACAAGCTTACCAACCAATTTGCTGCATATCAGTTTAAGAATGTTGCTTAATATTCATGAACAAAGCTGGTTTCTGTGACCCTCCCACTTTTTAGACAATTTTTACACCCCTAATTAGAACTTCACATGTTCTTAGGAAAATGGTTTGTAAAATTGCATTAATCTGGTTCAGCCTACAGTGAGATTCTCAAAACCTCTCATAAGTAAAGTGGCGACAAAGCATAATTTGATAAGGTGACAGTAGCAGCTTTTTTTTTTACTTCAAGACATTTTGTTGGTTTCTATCAGTTTGTGCTGGGTAGCACCACCTCCTGAAATCTCACACAGTTAGGTCCATATTAAACATCAATTGGGTTCGGACTGGCTGTGATTATGTTCCTTTGTATAGTTTTTCATTTTCAGGGGTGAAGAAATAATCAAAATCATGGGGCAGGCACATTAAAAAACTTTTCAGCATGGGTCATGATTATTAATAAGGTGACATTTCAATACTGAACATTACACATTTTCTGCATTTCTGAAATAAATTAAATTTAAAGTAATTTAATAATTACATTTTTTTTTTTTTAAAGAGACTCAACTTTTTTGCGTTTAATGCTGTGATTTTGTCTCACACTGTCATACGCTTGTCTCTGTGCATTGATTCGGTATAGCGTGTGTGTGTGTGAGTGTCCGAGTGATCTATTTTCTGTGTGAATCTCTCTTCCTTTCATCCAGTGTCGGCATGCGTTCGACGCGTCTGTTTATGTTTGAATTTATCTCTCTCTACTGTACTTTAATCTGTCCTCCAGGCAGAGAGAGGGGGTGTCTGACGCGGGCCTGCCCACGGAAGGAGCCTCCCCGCTGGGCTGAGTGAGGGGCAGGCTGGGGCGTGTTATTCTGTTCCTCTCCTCCCACCTTTGTGTGGCTCTCCAGGGGTCCGCTTACTTTACGCGCCTCCAGACGCAACCTTTGTGCCCGTAAGACGGAGCCCCCTCCGGGCTGTTCTGAGCCAGGGTGTCAGGATGTAAAGGATGCGTCTGTATATATGTATGTGTGCGTGAGAGAGAGAAAGAGAGGAGACAGGAGATTACGTTTTGTCTCTTTGCTCTAAAAGGCCAACTGCCAAAACATATAAAAATCGGATTCTCCACACAGTGCCATCTTAAAGATCCTCTCATTCACTTAGATACACCGCCAGTACCATCCCACTCTCACAGTCTTCACTAACGGTCACTCACCCTGATGAATACCCGCTGTGCCAGCGATGCTAAAGATTTTGAAAGTTCACAGAGAAAAAAAGTATTTATATATATATATATATATATATATATATATATATATATATATATATATATATATATATATATATATATAATTTTGGTATAGTCATACCAAAATTATTCAGACATTAGATATAATTTCTGTTTTTTTATAATATAAAGTTCAGAAATTATGTATTACATTGATTCAAAATGACATAAAAAAGTCTAACTAGACATTTTGTCAGTGAATGGAATATCTGGAAATCGAACCCATGACCTTGGTGTTGCCGGTGCCTTGCTCTACCAATTAAGCAAGAGGAACATCTTGGTAATGTTTGGATGAGTTTATTTACACATTTGCTTTTCATACCAAGGTTTGGAGACACATTATTCCAACAACAGCACACGCAGACACATTTTTATCGCATTAGCCGTCCTTTTTTCTGGCCTCTAATGTTTCTGCTGCCAGAGGGCAGACCCTCAACGACACCGGGGTCACCCGGGCGTCACAATGTCACGGCAATGAGCTTTCACCTCTGCCTGTGGCTCCAGGCGGGTTCGAGAGATCAGTGGGTGAGTGTGTGTGTGTGTTTTTTGAATTCTGATTTGGGATGTTCTTAGGTTCAAAGGTCATAATTACATAGGGTCAAATGGATTACCTTTCACTTAGTCACACACAGACATCTTATATATATATATATATATATATATATATATATATATATATATATATATATATATATATATATATATATATATATATATACATATATATATATATATATATATATATATATATATATATATATATATATATATATATATATATACATATATATATATATATATACATATACATATATATATATATATATATATATATATATATATATATATATATATATATATACATATACATATATAATTTTGATGAGTTTGTGTATATTTTTGTGTTTATGTGTCTCAGTGTATGCTTGGGTGTGTGTGTGTGTGTGTGTGTGTGTGTGTTGGAAGAGCCTCTCCCCTCTTCTGAATGCTGTCTTTGAGCAGTACTTTGCAGATTGGCCAAACTCAAATATTTGCTCTCTGCATATTTAATATTTATGATGTCTGAGACAAATATTGAGCCATGCAGTGAGTGATAGACAGAGGTCAAGTACAGGGGCAGCACTGGGTGCGGTTCACACACATACTTGCTATACTACTTGTGAGAGCCATTGTTAAAAATTCTGAAATAAGCAAAAAAAAAAAAAAAAAAAAATATATATATATATATATATATATATATATATATATATATATATATATATTCTTTTTAAAGCCTCATAAATTAAGTTTCGCTTCTGATCTACAGGTGTGTGTTTCATGTCTAGTTTGCCAGATGATTCATAAATAAAGTAAATAATGTTTTTATTATTATTATTATTATTATAAAACTGAAAAACTAAATGAAGGATAGGATTAGCATTTGTGTTCAGTTCTCATTTAGACAGATGTGTGATGTGTAAATGTGTGTAAATATGTGTGATTCCTCTCTTTTTAAGCTCTAAGAGACTCGAGCCACATCACAGAGTCACTCTGACCATACTGTTTACACACACACACACACACACACACACAAGCCCTGTTTGCTCAAAGACCATCATGTAAATATGACACAGGTCAGCAAACATCTATGAATATCTTAATTCTACATTCATAAAAACCCATAAGCACAATCTTGTAACATGATTGTGTTGAAGGTTGTTTCGTCAGCGTATATGTTAGCAGTTTAAAGTGTGCAGTTTCAGCGTAACTAAAGCTTGGGCGTCAGACTGTCTTTGAATGGCATATAAGATTACCACACACAAAAACACTAATATATATCAGATCAGTTATATCATTTTACTCTCTACCATCTGCTTTCAGCTACACACTCATTTACCAAGCTAAAGGAGGACATGCTGCATTCATTTTTATTAAAGCTAATTAAAACGTGTTTATTCTACATACATATACTTGATCCTCATTGGTCAGTCACAGCATTTTATGATCAAATAATTTGATATTTCATACCTTGACTTTGTTTGACCATTGTCACTTATTTAAATTAAAATTATTGTATTTTATAAGCAGCCATGTAATCAATTGGATCATGTAAATTGAGCTGGTTATTATTGAAGTACACTTCAGCTCTTATTTATTACAGATGTTATTCCTGTATAACAATTATAATGTAATTCTTTTTATTAGTTTATTTACACAAATATCTCAAACCAAGACCATTTATTTAATCTTTTATCTTTTTACTTGCATAACAGTTTATTTTATTTATTAATTAGCCATGTAATAAGTTGGATTTGCTTTATTACAGACTAAACCAAACATTTTTGCATTTTTTTAAAAGTTTGTTTTACCTGTTTTAGGTGTATATAAATATATAAAAATGTTATCTCTCTCTCTCTCTCTCTCTCTCTCTCTCTCTCTCTCTCTCTCTCTATATATATATATATATATATATATATATATATATATATAATTAAAAACAATAGTAACATATATTTATATATAAACACTCTCGTACATACATAAATATTTCAATCCAAGACCATGACGACATTTGTACAGAGCTGTGACCTTTTTCTCTCTTTCTTTCATCTTTTATCTCTCCACTATGTTCCTTTCTTCCGTTTTCTTGCTCTAATAAGTGGCAAGAATGTCCACACATCAAGTTTGTTCAGTTTTCCTTTGTGTTCCTGCAGGCAAACAACATGCCTCTCTTTAGTCATTTTTCGTCTTGGACAGCAGCAAAGGATGAAACCAAATGAAAGAGACAATGTTGGGTGATGATTGGGTTGGAGGTGGCAGAGCAGAACTCAGATAGCGACATAGACGTTTAGTCATGGAGAAAGCAGGTGTGCGGTGGAGCTTTAACGGATGGATAACACACAAACACACTGTATCATCAGTCCTTTCAGAAAAAGCCATTAAACTGTTAGCTAAACGACAGCTGAGACTGCATTAGCAACATCGGCGCTGATTAGCATCTGCACACACACACTCGTGCGAACGTGCACACGGTTCGTCTCGGCGGAGCTGACCTGTTGACACGCCGGCCGGTTTGTCAGAGATGGATGGAGTGTGTCAGAGCTGTGGAGGAGGAGTGTAAAAGAGACGGAGAGGAGGAGGAGAAAGAGAGAGTGACAGAGGAGCAGATGGATGAGTTTAGGACATTTACAGAGATGGAGGGAGGCTGCTAAGGGTGAAAAGATGGAAAGAAACAAAAGGAAATAAACATGTGAGAGTTCAAATCCAGAAGAGAGTCTGAGACATCATAAAAGCATAAAAGCGACTTCAAAAAAACAAATGACGGAAAGCATGTTTGCATCCCGTCAGCGGCAGCTGGAAGAGCAGATCTGTCTCTTTTATACGTTTGTTTCCTGTCTTCCTCAGATAACATTGAAAGGAGAGAGAGGGAGAGGTAGAAAGAATAGAATGAAAGCGTTTAGAGGCAAAGCGGCCTGATGAGAGCCGAGATGATATCTTCCTCCTGTGTGTGTGAGAACAGACGTAAAGAGCCCCGGTGTAAAGGTGATGACATGTTCATGAAGTTTAGCACGGTTCCTAAAAGAGACACGAGTGTCTAACACACTCCATCCTGCCGTCCTCTCACAACATGTGTGAGTGAGCGTTTAAGCAGATACACAGGTGGTTTTTACTGCTTTATGTCATGATAAATTCTAGACTGCACATCTGAGTACCATGTGCTTGTGCTTAGAAATGTAGGATTTTATTATATTTAGGTGTAAGATAGGTGTAGAAAAAATGCATTAACCCAAATTGCTAAATTTAAAGTGCATAGTCAAATACTGTGAAATACAAAGTATTTTTTTATATAAAAAAATGTGCACAAATGAAAAATACAAAAAGAAACCGTTTTTGTAAAAATGTGCCGGTTTCAGAATAGAACCAAAAAGAAACTTGAAGACGGACTAACTAATAATGCGTAATATTAATAATATATAAAATATCTAATTTGTAATATTATTATTAATAATATGTTCATACAAAGTAAAAATGAACATTAATGAATGAAGTAGACAGTCAAGACCGTCAAATTGTGGTAATGTGACTGATTTGGAATAAACTAACATTTAATTTAATGTTATCTATCAGGATTTGACTGGAAAGTGGATATCAGGCTAAGATTGTTTAATGTTTTGTTTATATTTGTATATAATGTCATTAATGATAGCATGTATAAACAAAAAAATACAAAGATCTTGCTTGTCAAGTTGTGAAGCATCCCTTGTGTGATCATTGTTCTGTTCTGATGCATCATTGTTGCATTGTGTTGTTGTGAAGTCTGAGTGTGTGTGTGTGTGTGTGTGATGTGCAGATGAGTGGATTCAGCCGTGAGAGTGTGAGAATGCACTGATAACCATGTTCCGCTGTGCCACGCTGTGTTTGAGTGTGTGTGTGATTATGAGAACAAACAGATAGTCGTGTAGCAGCGCGTCTCTGTGTAAATCCTTCTGTTCTCAATTACTACTGGCAGCCAGCGACAATCTCACAAAGACAGCGAGAACAATATCTGCTGTGTGTGTGTGTGAGAGAGAGAGAGAGAGAGAGAGAGAGATGCTTCAGTAACTCTATCTATATATATGTTTATCTGTCTGTCTGTCTATCGATCTATCGTTGTATAATTCACTCATCTGCTGTTTAATCTATTTGTGTCTCTATCTAACTTGCAATTAGTAAAATATACACTAGTACTAATATAATACGTTATCTGTGTGTTGGAAGGTGTATTTGGATAATTGAAATTGGGGGCATTGTGTTCTGTCGTGACCAGAAAAACTGGTTCTGCAAAGCAAGTGTAACATATGATAAAACTAATATTATACACATTTGTCTAGACATCTTTATCAAATCGAGCCCAGTAATATTGTTCGGTGTCTGCAGCACAGATGCCATGTTCAAGAAACCTCTGAAAGTGATCAGCAGTGTTTTTCCATCGGACTTCTGTCATCTGACAGATAACAGCAATCAACGAAACTATTCTCTCCACTTCTGAACATCTGCAGTATCTGTCAACCAGCGAGCCGCAGTCCGGCGGCGCTATTTCTGAGACAAAGTAAAAAATTAAGCCTGCGGAACAGTCCAAAGCCAACTTTAGCCTGCAAAGGAAACAATTACTTAGATCCAAACTTGATGACAAGCTTAAGTTCCAAACATGAGGTTAGCCTGAACGCGTGGTCTTTCGTGGAGCGAGGCCCGCTCGAAGAACGAGAGATGACATGAAAGAGAGAGCGAGTTCATGAGAGGATGAGAAGCGAATGTTCTGACCCAAACGCTGCCCTCGCTGTCGTCCATAAGATGGATGGACTGGGCTTTAGAAGGACTCTAAAAGTAGATACACACACAAACACACGGCTCAATATAGACCAGCGTGGCTCATCACTCTTCAGTAGACACAGAGAAAGAGAAACGCTCCCTTAAATATCAAGACAAGAACTGAGGAAATTGATGGGTACAAGCTAAACGATGGAAAGACTAGAAGAGAAATTCAAGAAGTATGTAGGGAATTAAAGGATAGATAAAGAGAGATGGAATGCTAAAAGAGAGTATTCCAAAACCTAGGAAGCTGTCCAGCTGCCTACTGCCTTATAAAGCAGCAACTGATTTGGAACGCTCTACTTAGTTAGCAAATCTGTACTGACTTCATTATATAGTCAAGTTGAGAACAACATGATGCACTTATAAGCATAAATACATATCGCACAGACATCTCTGGTATAAAATAATATCATTTTAATTTTTTATATATTTGTATTATTATTAATTCATGATCAACATTTCTTATGCTTCATCTGCCGTTTTGGATGTATTTCTTAACTGTGACAGTTTGTGGCAAACATTTCTAGAACTGCATTACAAAAAGTACTATTTTACCATTGTATTTTAGACTTCTACATGCTACTGGTATTTTGGACATGTATCACAGTAATATTGTGGTATTTTAGACATTATCCATGTTACTCCCATGGTATTATAGATGTGTACCTTGGTTCTTTGGGTGGGCATGTACCATGTAGTACAACGTCATTTTAGCACGACGTATAAAAAAAAGTATTGATTTATATGATTTTAAACAATATTTCAAGAATAAAATATTTTGACTTTATTCTCACAATTTTGACTTCATTTTTGAAATATTTTGAATTTATTCTGGTAATTTTGACTTTACTCTCAATATACTGCATATATAATGTATTTTTTTTTAAATGGCACTAAAACTCTGTAGTATCATGTTATTATTGGAAATTAAATGTTATTTTGGTACCATGATATTTTGAATGTGTTCCATAGTGCTATAATGATATTTTAGGGAAGTCGTGGCCTAGTGGCTAGAGAGGTTGACTCCTAATGGGGCGGTCACGCATGCGAATGCGTCAGACCGGAAACGCAAGCTTATGCTAAAAATTTTGCATTTCGCTGCGTTCCAAAGTTCAAGTTTGGTAAACTCTGACCCGCGAATTCGCATCACTTGAAGATGTGGGACCAGTAGAAGATCGATACGTCACTGCGTGACCTCTGTACAGAAATTCAAACATGAAGGAAGCGCTATAACTTTAGCTGTAGAGCAGCGTCCTATTTTATAAAATACATATTTAAAAGATTATATTAAAAAAAGAAGCTGCATGGTTTGTAGTGTCAACAGGAAACACATGATACATTTGAATGAGGACGTTTTATAATTTTTTTATTGCTTAGAGAGATACAGAGAGTACAATATAATAAGACGCTTTCGATGTCGTCGCAAATAACACAGTACAAGCACATATTAATCCATGTTGTGATAATTGAGGAGAGACTGATTATCTTGCTCCTGCCGATATTCGCACTTTTCGCAGCCGCGTCCGAGATAATTTCGCATGTTTAAAGTCTAGTGTGACCGCGCCTTAACCCTAGGGTTTTGGGTTGAATCTCGGGCTGGCAATACCACGACTTAGGTGCCCTTGAGCAAGGCATCGAACCCCCAACTGCTCCCCGGACGCCGCAGCATAAATGGCTGCCCACTGCTACGGGTGTGTGTTCACAGTGTGTGTGTGCGTTCACTGCTCTGTGTGTGCACTTTCGATGGGTTAAATGCAGAGCACGAATTCTGTGTATGGGTCACCATACTTGGCTGAATGTCATGTCACTTTTTTTTCCCTTTCACTTTTGGACATGTACCATGGTACTATCATTGTGCTTTGAACATGTACAGTAGCATGGTATTCTTTCAAGTGCCTTTAAAATATACCATGAATTTCAGTACTTCATAGTGCCATCATTATATTACTATATTATACCATCACTGTCGTATGGTAGCACTACAGTACAGTTTCTAGGAATTGTAGGAGTCAGCATAATTACTATGCATTTATATCTAGATTACTTATGATGCCTTTATATGTTGCCTGTTTAGGCATCTTTCTACATTTTGGAACAATGCTTTGAGCAATGAATGGGTCAGAGATGTGTTTGTGTTTGTGTTTATGTGTGTGTGTGATTGGTATAGCAGACGTGCCCTGCTGTTTTATTTCTTTTGTAAAGCATCCAGTTCAGCCAGCGTTGAAGCAACATTACATTTAAGTCATTGCAGCGCTGCAGCTGAGACCACAGGAATGCAGCTCTCTCCTCCATCGTCCCTCTATTCACTATCTCTTTCTCTCTCTGCTCCCTGTTTCCTCTCCAGCTCCTGTCTTTCCCAGACTCTACCGTTAACCCTGGAAAAAAAGAAGCTGTCAGAACAGTAACAGGAGCTCTCGGGTCTTTGTGCATGTCCAGTCAAATGAATCGCACACGTGTTGGTCTTTTACCTGTCTGTCTCTCATTTGTGGGCTCAGCTGGTTCCCACTCGGGATGGTTTAGTTTCCTTCTAGCCACAGTGATCAGCCTGTTCCAGAATTCATTTTCAAGACACTCGGGAGGGATTTTACATCCCTAAACTGATACAGTTAGCTCTCTGTTCTCTTGATAACAGATGTGTTGGGCTACATCCGTGAGTGCCAGGCCTATAGAAGAGATGTAACTGATTTGTTTTTGAAATTGAATATTATAAATTCTATTCAAAATAATTATTTATTTAAACATACAAATAGTAAACAAATTATATAATTTGCTTATAAGTTTGTTTAGAAATTAACAGGCTTTTAAAATAAATGTTTCTTAGAAAAATGTAATTGCTGCAAGAAACTGAACAAAAGAGTTTTCCAAGAACCTCAAATGTGTCCCAGCTTATGTCTTAACTATTACTAACAAATTCTTCAAGCACAAATGCATATTCTGGTTTGTTTTGTGTTATCTGTGCAATATTCAGGGCAAACATTAACTTAAAAGGTCAAGAAACAAGTTGAAAGATGAGTACAGTGCTGTAAGTTACAGAAACCTCAGCTTAGTTTCAAAGTGAACTGCATTATGCCATTATTGTAACAGGTATACTGTAATTTAGTCATAAGTCTGAATTATAGGGTTTGGATTAATATTGAAACCCAGGACTTTTTGCAGATTAAATAATTACCAAAATGACTAGACATTTAATCTTTTAGGTAATAACAGTATCAAAAACTTTTTACATTTAGAAGTCTTAAAGGTACAGTAGCAAGAACAGCCTTTTTAATTTTTAAGAGTCAGAGACATAAGAAAGTTATGGCTGACTAACATTATAACATAAAGTCTGCACTATGGCGACATCAGTATGCACCGATGTGCTTTTTCTCACACTCTATATTCTCTGTAAAACAGCTGCTCTCCTATCAAAGCAACAGACTCGCCACTGAGTGTCAGACAACCCTGAGTGAACAGTGATGGATGTGTGTTTGTAGGGGATGGTAATGTCTTTAAGAGGTCTGTTTGAGGGATTCGAGTTCATTATGTGGACTTACATGCATCATTTACTGATCACTCTCCCCAGATGCATATTCCGTTTTTCTCCTTGGCTCATCGTTATTATGATGTCAACTCATCCACGGAGATATAAAAAAGATTGAGAACGAGCGAGACGGGGTCAGAGAGTTAGAGACAGGCACACGAGAATGGAGACTTTCAGTTGACTACTGTTGTTTTTGTACTGAGCCTATGATATTTTTAATCTCCTTCACTTGAATTTGTCCCTCATATAAATATTTTAGATTCTCATGATTTAGTATGTTTATTAAATGCGTACTGGTCCTGACAGAGTAGTTCATTTCAGGTTTAACAATCCTTGTGGGGGCATTTGGGAAGCAAAATCTGACACAAACATACTGAATGTTAAGCGGGAAACAAACATTTTGCCAATGTAAAACTGTCCAATTTTACCAGCTTCTTATATTTTTACAACCTTTTTTTCTAGTTTTGTGTTTTTTGGACAAAAACAGACATGCACGTGCATATGAATGTGAATGTCTGTTTGGCTCTGGGATGTGTTTCTTTAGTTGCATGTTTCAAAAAAGAAAACTGAATAAAAAAAGAATAAAAAAAACTCTGTTATGCATTATTGTAACTATGCACAATATGCATTGATATGCTTTAATTCCACACCACAGCAAATGCAAATGCAAATTTCCCACCCATAATTTCAAGACTTCTTGAAACTGAAAAAGTGAAGGCCATTTCCCAAGCAGACTGACAAATTGATCATACATACACATGCATTATGGCATTTAGACTTTTCAAACTGACCTGGATGTGCCCAGGTTTACTGAAAGGGTACTGTATAAGTTAATTAAGCTTGATTAATGGTGTGTGTTTTCGCTCTTGTGATATCTGTGACGACACAAAGCAGCGTTCAGCCACATCAGGCTCAAAGATCACTTACCTACGCACTCTCTCATCAATCAAACACACACACACACACACACACACACACACACAGAGAGAGAGAGAGATCTGTGTGCAGACTCGTCAAGCTCCACAAACACTGAATAAGTGTTTATGTGATCACATGTGATGGGTCCCCTCTTAGTAACACACAGTGTCATCAATCACAGACACACACATAAACACATACATGCTCACATACACTCCCCAAAAATATCTCCCTGTTTTCCTCTTTTGTCTCTCATTGTCTTCCTCAAAGCATTTTCTCTTCTCGTGAATACACATCATGTTTTTTTGTCATGCATTAAGGCCTTTTGGACATTTTACTGTCAACATATCTCTCTCTTTCTTTTTCTCTCTTTCATTCCCATCAATTTCACATTTTCTGTCTTTTTTCCCCACTCCTTCGCTCTCATTTTCTCTCCCTTTCCTCTCCGCTTCTTTTTTTATGTGGAGTTGCCGTAGGCGGCATGGCTGGCCGGCGAGGGTCACCAGAGGGAATTCTGGGAGCTGAGGTTCCAGTCATCCATTACTCTGCTTGTTTCTCACTCTGGCAGCCCTGCGACAGGGTTCTATTAAGAGCTTTTACACACACACACACACATACTCATGCATTTGATCAGCGGTTAGATTACACTCTAAAAGCGCTGGACACACACATCACACTGTGTCACAGACAGCCTCAGGCTTTTCGTGCATGTAATGACATACAATATTCCACTGCAGTTCTCCAAATTATGCATGTAAGCATGTATTTATATGTGAGTGTATGTTCAGGTGCAGGGAATGTTCTCGTGTGCTAACCCTGACCTGAAAATGCAAAGCAGGATAGAAAATGAGAGAGAAGAGTAAAAATAACAGTTTTTGTTTTGGTTGCTTGTTTATTTAAATGAGAGTGGACAACCAGGAAGTTACCAGGAAATAAAAGTTAATCGGCTTATTGTGCATGATTCATCAGAGAAAAAAAAGGAGATTATTTCAATTAGATTCTTATCATTTCTGAAGAAAAAAACTATTATAAGAATGATTAATTAAATTATGGATACTAGCTAACCAGTCACCATGATACAATATATTTAAACAACAAACAGTTCAATTATAATAATATTTCACAATATTATTATTTTTACTATATTTTTTTTTTTTTACAAATTAATGTTAAAAAAAAGTGTAATTGTAACGACCGCAAACTTTACAACTGTAAAGTTTTTTTTTTTAGTTTTATTATCTTTTTAAATCAGAAACAGGATGTTATATGTGTTGAGAATGCCATTTAATGCAATCTTTAAGCGTTTACTGTTAAACATATTACCAATTAAAACTTCATTGTCCTGCTATGAATAGACAGTCTCTTGACTTTACCCTCTTTAGCTTTGTTGTTAGAGAAACCCGTAAGTCCTAGCATTAAATCTACATATGGATTCACACATGACAGCACACACACGTATACTGACACACGTTCGTATTTCATACAGACATAAACCAAACACAATATTTTTTTCTCCATGAATCCCTTTAGACCACATAACACCTGGTCTTAAAGCCCGCTGTAAACTTTAAAGTGCTGTGCAGCTGCAGCATACATCATAAACCTGCGACCAGCAGACATAAGTACATCATAAACATGAGCCAACCCTCACACACCTCACAGCTGCTCAGCCAAACACACATGGCTTTATAAACCTCAGACTGCTTTTTTATTATGACATCATAAACATGAGCCCTACATCATACATGTGTGTGTGTAACTCTAAACAAAACCTGTTAAAGAAAGGAAAAAGAGAGGAAGGGAGGAAGACGTAAGAATAGAAGAAAGGAAGTATGGAAGGAAATAAGAAAGAATGGGAGAAAGAAAAATGAGGCATAAAAAGATGATGATGAATGGAAAGATGTAGAATTTGAATGAATGAGGATATAAAGACGATATTAAGAAATAAGGAAGTATTTAAGGAAACCGTGAACTTCCATGAAGATGGGAAGTGAGGCAGAAAGAAAAAGGAAATACAGTATGGAAATAAGATAGGAAGGAAGGAAAGTGGAAAGATGGAACAAAGGAACGAATGAGGAAGGAAAGAAAACAAGGAAAAGGGGAGTATTTAAGGTATGAATTAATTTCCTTGAAGCAAGGAAAGTGAGGGAGAAAGAAAAAAGAAGCTTAAGAATAAAAAAGTAAATATGGAAAGTAATAAGCATGGAAGGAAGGAAAGCAGAAAGAAGGAGCAAAGGTAATGAATGAGGAAAGAAAGAAAATGAAAAAGGTGAAGAGTTATCACTTCCTTTCTTGAAGCAAGGAAGTGATGGAGGAAGGAAAAAAGAAAAAAGGAGAAAATGAAGAAAAGAATGAGGAACGAAAGAAGACTAAGTAATGTATGAAGGGAACTTCTTTAAAATAAGGTGATAGAAAAATTAAGTAAATAATAAAAAGTGAGTAAGGAAGAAAGGTAAGAAATGAAGGAAGAAAGGAAAGAATAAAGGGAGTAAGACAGGAAGAATTAACACAGAAGGAAGAAAGAAATTGGGGATGGAAAGAAGGAAGTAATGGATAAGAAGAATTAACTGTAAGTATGGAAGGAAGGAAGACAAGAAGGAAGAAAGTAAGTGAGGAAGAAATAAACACGGTAAAGAAAATGTAACAAGAAAAAGTACAAAGCTTAAGAATTCAGGTCGCAATATTTTGGAGAGAGTAAAGGAAAAAACGAGAACTCAAGAAAGTGAAAAAGAAGAAGATAGAGTGGAGGAAAGAGTGGGACAGTTAAAAGTGAGATGACAGCTCTCTTGTCAAACAAACAGATATTTAGTGTGAGCTCATCGCTCTGTGTACTCTCTCCACAACTTTCACTCTGTAAACAGATGGAGGGAGTCAGGGTCTCTGTAGGACTGATCTGAGCTATGTTTTGACAGATTTAGGCTTTCGGGTTGAAGGGAAGCTTAACACCAAGATATTTATGGATTTTTGTGAGATATTTTTGGAGGCATGTGCAGTTTTGGCTTTTGGTATGCTGTAGTTTGGTGTTGGTTTATTGGATGGTGATTTTGTTCTAATAAACATGGAAAAGCGGACTGTAGAAGGGAACATTTGGGTAATTAATTGTAAAAAACAATTATTATTATTATTATAATAAACTGATGCACTATATACTGTTTTAAGTCAAAGTTTTTTTTAAGGAAGTGAATACTTTAATTCAGCAAATATGCATTAATTTGATTGAAAGTGACTGTAAATTCATTTATAATGGAGATTTCTATTTAAAACCAATTCTGTTCTTACGATTTTTTTTGTTTTTATCAAAGAATTCTGAAAAAAGTATCATAGTTTCTGCAAAAATATTAAAACCGATACTAATAAGAAATGTTTCTTGAGCAACAAATCAAGCATATTAGAATGATTTCTAAAGGATTTGGTGATAATAAAGACTTAAATAGCTGCTAAAATTCATCTTTGTCATCACAGGAATAAACTACATTTTAAAATATATCAACTAAAACAGTAGTATAGTAGTAATAGTAATAGTATAAAATAAATATAAAGTTTCACAACAATAGTTTTTGCTGTATTTTCGATCAAATAAATGGAGAATTATTTTATCTAAAGTTTAAAATTGTTATAAGATTAAAAAAAAAAGATTATATATTAAACTTAGATATTATATTATAGTTGTCTGTAATACTAAGTACTAAAATGCTAAGTACTAAAAAATACTATATATAAGAAACCAAAATCCCTGGTTGAAGTGAAATCAGAAACATTTCATTCCTTAGTAATGAATACAAATGAACTTTGATGGTTGTGTAAGATGTTCAAGCTGAAAAAAAAATGTGTCCGGTGGGACACTTCCTTAAACCTGTATGAGTGCACTGCTTTGAAGGTAGGATGCAAAGGGAGGTGAGTGTGTATATTTGTGTGTGTGTTAATGAGAAGAGAATGTGTGTGTAATCAGTAGCCGTTTCCTGGCTCTCCATCTGCAGGGCCCCTCTCTCTCTTTGGCCTTTGTTTCAAACTCCATCCAGCAACTTCAGGGAAACTACCGTCTTGGTGTGGTCAGTGTGTTTTTGTGTGTGCCTGTTTCTGTTCTAATCGATATTTCAGGGCGCTACAGATGTTGTTCGTCCATAAGAGAGAGGGAGAGAAATGTATCAATGTTAGTTTACGTAAGGAGAGCGTGTTTATGTAAAGTTCGCTGAGGTTTCAGCATTAGGACTTCATCACTGCGAAGAGTAGAGAAAAAGAGAGAGAGGGATGTAAAGAAAGAGTAGAGGAAAGAGCTTTGGCGTTTTGAGTAATGCAGAGAATGCGATGAAAGATGGATGAAGAGTTATGCCAAGAGAAAAAAATGGAAGAGTGAAATATAGGAGGGATGGAGAGATGACGAGCGACGAAAGAGGGAAATAAAGAGGGAGAGAGAGATGATCTAGTCATATCCCAGTAGTGTTCCATCACCTCAAACTCACAATAAGCATCGATCCACCTGTACCTGAGAGTGTGTGTCGCTCACCGTTGTCTTATTCGCTCACACACACACTCACACACACATGATTGATCACTGAATCAGTCTCTCCAACATTCAGCCATAAAAGCTATAACTGGCCCTCATAAAAGCAGATTTATCAGGCCAGGCCTGCCCGGTGCCCGCATGCCGCCCAAAAGCATGTGACACCTCCATGATTGGGCTGGAATTGAGTAAACCTGCACTATTGATGCCCATGTCTGACAAGTCAATCAGCACCTGGTTCAAACGCACACAAACACACATGCACACACACGGACTAAAACATGAGAATGGAATCTCCTGAAATACTTTTGGGGTTTCTGCATACATTTAATATACAAACAAACTCATAAACGCAAACATGTGGCCATTTGTGTCGCAGCACTTCAGCCTCTTCCTGGGTTAAATATAAACCAACTCTGCTTATATATAAACCAACTCTCCAACTTTGCTCCCCTTTGAAGCTACTGAAAACCAGTGAAGCTCTAAATAGGAGTAACCAAATCTTGCAGCGACAAGTTAATTAGGCCGAGCTGTCTTTTTTATCCTCTTTGAAATGTTGCGTTCGGTTAGTTCTGCTTGCAATTAAACTAAGGGTGTCCATTTCCTTTTAAACGCTCCTTAGATAAACTTAGCCTTCGGAGAAGTGCTGAGTAAAAGTCGCCCATGCGATAAAGCCTATAGGAATCCAGTCGGCGAAAAAGATCACATGGTCTGGAGAGGAAATTGGTCTTTTTTTTTTCTCTCAAGCCTACAGTGAGCATCACAGCTAAGTGAGAGGAAATCAAAGAACATAATGTTACATTAATAGGCTGTGATTTACATCATCTGCATAATCCCGGTTGGCTTTTTGAAGTATCGGAATTCCATTTCTGAATGACGCTTTTATTTGACGATCTTTTAGCACTCACGATTTTGCTCGCAATTAAAAAGGTGCGAACGCATTATGGTGGCAGGCCAAAATGAAAATTGCTGCAGCATGCCTGCTAGCACATCGGTAGCACATGTGCGCCTGTCGCCTCCGAAAACACCTGCGTTTGCAGCCTTAATGGTTTTCTCTTTTTTTTTCAGTTTACAGGGTGGTGCTGAAAAGATTGCGTCGCGCGCTAAGTGCCTCTTACATGCGTGATTATTAAAACGCAGACCTGACTGTTTTAATGGCCACAGGAATTTCATTTCCCGCTCGGTTTAAGACACCAAGCGGCGGCCTGTGGATGTAATGAGCCTTCATTGTGGTATCTAATTTCCCATTACGATAAAGGTGCGTGTGAGTGTGTGCGCGTGTCTGTAAGCACACCGGATAGACCTATCTCTCAAATATTAAAAATGAGGCTTTAAATTGGACACGGCGTATGGGAGAGCTTGCTGTTACCTCTCAAGTGCATCACACATCAAAGGCTGTCAGACAGCTCAATAAACGTAATGAATGTTCAACACCCCCGCCTCAGATCTGAGGTGGTACGTTCTACTGTTTTAGCATTAAAATAATCTTTTAAAAATGATGCACACAGGATATTTACCCTGTAAAGCCTGACATGTGAAATAATGGTCAGGAAAATCTAAATGGAATAGTTTAATGAAACTTTTAGACAAGAGTTTGCACACGTGGAGGTCATATACATACTTTAAGGAAGAAAAAACACCTCAGTTTTATTCAGTGGAACAAACTGAGTGAAAATATTCAAATTGTTGCTGATATTTATATAGCCAAATGTGAAGATGAAATTTGCTTGTAATGGAAACCAGTGAGATTTTTATAATAGAATAGCTGGCTACTTACATAAAATGTTTATAAATATCAATTGTCATTCTATATCTCCAATAATACAACTGTCTGTATGATATTTAAATGCTTAGTTTTATGAAAAGCTCATAAACAAAGCTCATAAAATGCATATGTTTCAATGCAGATTAAGAGATCAAATGCCAGATGTTGTAGACTGTAGACAACAGGAATTTCAGCAAAGGCTGAGGCTGCAGAAATTTGCATATTAAATATAATATAGTAGGCTTTATAGGGATATCTAATTACCCTCCAAAACACTGAGATGCCTATTTATGTGTGTGTTTTACTGTGGTAAATGAAGTTGCGTTTTAGGTACACTTCTCCCGCCTCACTAATTTATGTTTTAAAAACATTACCTCTTGACACAGCTGCCGACTTTATCGCACCCCATGGCCAGCATACAGTTTGGGACATTTGTGTGTGTGTGTGTGTGGAAACGAAAGGGAAGTATCTGTGATTACCACAGCCCCTATCATAAACCCCTCCTTTCCCCGTCCCCCTGAGGTGGCACATTCCAACGGTCGACTGTGTGCTGCGTGGTGCCTGAGGCCACACTTCAGGAGAGACTTCTCAACCCCAAAAATCAGTGGTGTGAATACAATCCAGCACTTCCCACCTATGTTTTTGAGGAAAAAAAAACGCATCCCCCCTTGGCCCCTATAAGTCTCACGGTTTGAATGGCGCATTGTGCTGCAGACTACTGGTTCTGTTTTTGGCCGGCCTGTGTTATTGCGCCCGAGTCACGTCTTGTCATTCCCGCTGTCAAAGCAATTAACTTCATGTTAACCAGAGAACACAATCTATCTGTTTCGCACCCGACCTTCCGGCGCAACGGGTCCCGCCACTTACACAAAAGTGTTTCATATCCAAAACATAAATTATGCTTGTACTAACTGATCCTCCTTAGAAGACCGCAGCAACTTTTTAGGCTCTTAATGATGAACTGAAGATGTGTGATGTTGCAATAAAGTGGCGCATATTGCATTTAAACAATCAATCTGTGGTAGCTGTGTGTTCCACACGGTTGTTCTTCAAATATAAAGACTAAATTATTCAGCATGTAGGTGGAAGTTTTGGGAGCTCAGCCAATTTTGTTTTCACTTGGATGTGTGTGTGCTTGGAGATGAAACATAGGCCCCTCGTCATGCATTCGGGCCCCAGGGCCCGCAGGGGACACGGCGGGTGAGACTGCACAGACGGGGCCAAGATGATGGGGTACTAATTCAACACAACGCACTACTGAAATAGACAGCAGAAACACACTCTCTCTCTTTCTCTTTGACCCTGGCGAATGAAAATAATCTTAAATAATTAGGAACGAGCCAGGGACCGAGTGAAAGGGTAAACACGGCGCAGGCGCAATGGACTAAGCCAGGGCACCTCAGAGGAGGGGGGCGCACTGACCCCGTCCACATAAAGCTGTGATTTATGGCACGCAGGGCGCAGCAGCGGGGATGCAGTACCTCTCTCACAGAACCAAATTACTGAGGTGGAGATTAACACACGTGCTACGGGCCTACTTCCAGATCCGAGGAAATTTTTTATTTACATTTTTCCACTTTCATTTCCTCCCTTCTCTTTTAATGGTAATTGGTTGGTGTTAGGAAAGAGAGCTCTCAAAGCCCCTCAAGAGTGTTTTATTTAGGGATACAGATGGAGAAGAGTGGCAGTTTTGTGTGCCACACATGCAATATTTTTTTCAATCCCAAAATATGCAGAATTGCACTGACAGACGTGCCACACTTAATAAATCATCTTGTCATTTTGATGTTTTGATATTATTTGTTTGTGTTTTTTCTCCTTTATTATTTTGGTTTTGTTGCAAAAGAAAAATGCTGGGGAAAAAAAGTAGAAACAATATTTGCATCCATGTTGATTTCACATTTGAAAACATTTTTACCACTTTAAACAAAAAGAACTAAACAAAAAATGTATGAATTGATTTTGAAAGTTCAAATGGTGTAAGCCATCATGTACTTAAATAAATGCTAATTACTAAGTAACCTTTTTTTGAGTGTGAACATATTTAAGTTTTCAGATGATTTTTGTTTTCAAAATATAAGTTTGCTCCATTTGAAATGGACAGAGCCTTTTCCCAAAAGTGATATTAATAAAAACATCATGACTTTGACATGCAGTCAAAGGGCTCTTCTCTGTATCGTTTTTTTTCTTGTCACTTGATGTTCAGCATGGATTGCAGCATGCGTTGGATGATTCACATTTTAATTTGATGGAAAAAATGAATTTGGTTTACTTTTAAGCAAAGTCACTTAAGAATAAATGATTATGACAAACTAATGTCATAATGTCAATTATTGTTTATTTCAAGAATTTCAGCTTTTTTTCTTCTTCCTTTTTACAAAGTCTTGACAGTTCCATCATCTAATTGTTTGTATTTAACCTAAAAAAAAAAAAAAAACTCACAATATATATATATATATATATATATATATATATATATATATATATATATATATATATATATATATATACATTTTAATTCAGAATCCGAAAACATGTTCATCATAGACTGTGTATGAAATTGTCCAGATGATGAATATCCCCTTATTAATGTTGTTATTAATGTTGTTGATGATGACATTGTTCTTATATCTGTCTATTTGAAATTTAATGCTATTGCCACGTTTTTAAGAAAATGTTATAGCTGTTTTCATTAGATTTTCAAGCTATTAGAGGCAGACAAAAGATGACTAAGTGGTAAGGAGTCTCAGCCCCGGGCTCTAAATTGGTCGGTTGGAGCAGTTTTAAATGAGTTTTGGTTGAGCCCATTGATTGAGTGGCCCCGCACTTTAAATTAATAGCTGGTTGTGGAGTCCAGCGTCTGCAGGGAGGCGCGGTGCAGGCTTAATGCAGCTTTTCGCTCCTGTCAATGGGAGGTCTATCTCGATGAATGGTTGAACTATTTCATGTGGATTTGGCTGCGATATTTTCCTTTTCTTCCCCCCCTTTCCCGTTAGGATGTGCTGGAATGCATCTCGTACACAGTGTTTCCATTAGAGCGCGACTCCAGGGCCGAGGGAGACCGCGGGGAGCAGCTCCTTCCCGGCGTCAGTTTCTCGCCCATCTGGGATTCCCCTCCGCACGACTTTAGCTAAAGGCTTAATGCGCGCGGTCCAGCGCTAGTTCTCTGCAAATAAACAAACCCGAGCTGGGGCGCTGCCTGCCAAACTATTGCGTCTTGAAGAGAGGAACGGGGAACGCGTAGCTGCATCCAAACTTTAGCATAGGCCTACTGGTTTTATGTAGCGAAACAAAATACAAGATGCAGCTTTAAAGTGCTTCAAAACAAACAAACAAAGAAAACAAGCGTGACCAAGAACATTTTGAAACAACTTCAAAGCGCTTTCTCAAAAAAAAAAAAAAATAATAAGATGAAATTTTAATTTGTTATTCTGTTCAAACAGTTCATAAAACACCAAACATTTGATAATCCTCCGATCACAACATGTTTCGTAGTTATTAATTGTTAGGCTGTGGGTGAATGAGGTGACTCGCGTTTTCCTAATCTATTAGGTTAATTTAAAACACATTAAAATGAAGCAATTCAGTGAGGTCAATAAAACTTTTATTTGATGGACTTTTGTATTAAATGTGATTTTCATATTCATGTTGTGAGTACAGGTAGGTGGTGTAACTCTCCGATGATTCTAAAAAGGAGGGGGAAATGTTTCATTTAAAAATATTTTGAAAGAAAAAAGAAAAAAAGTAATGCTGGCATAAGCTTGGTAATCATTTATTATTTCTTTTTAAATAATCAGTAGACTTATAGTAATTCTGTTTAAAAATGTTATTAATAGCTACGTGTAAAAAGCGTAAACAAACGTGCAGGAAGTAATTTTTTGTCATGTGACCAAAAAAAAACATGAAATAGAGAGGACCTCTTGGCACCCTTGAGAACCTCTGTCAAGTAAGTCATGTCATTTTTTATGTTGACTAGTACTATCACATATATTCTTATTATGAAGCATGAAAGTGTTGTTCAGGTTAAGAAATTGAGAAAAGATAGGCTAATCATGTCTTTAAATAAAGTAAAAGGCTATTTGTAATGAATGTTTTTAAAAAAAATATTTTAGGTCTATTTTAGTTTTTTTTTTTACTTGTTACACCACCACATTTACAGAGTCAAAGACTACATGGCACGTGTTTTAACCTTGATTGTTTTAAAGGATTTCTCCCAACAATCATCTCTGATGTCTGTAGCAGTTTGTCATTGATCCATGTGCAGTCAGCTATAACATGTAGTTTAAACAAACACCCAAACAAACAAAAAAAATCTACTATCTAAATGATAGTGCTTTTATTTAATAAATTCATTATAGTCTCGGATTAAATTCAGTTTTATTGAATTCAATCATGGTTAAGCGTCGAGTTGCATTGTAGGTCGTTCGGGCGATTTTCTATTTGGAGGCAATACAACTGAATCTTTCATGTTCCATCTAGCAATTTGACGCCTTAATGTGTACGGCGTTGTGTGCAGCAATTTCGCAGCCGTGAAAAGAAATGACTCCCGGTCTCGGTAGCTCCACAGCTCCGCGCTTGACTGATGCGCTTCCCTCCAGAGAGAGAGAGAGAGAGCGCGCGCGAGAGGCGGCCAGTTCTCTAAATAATACAGTCTCTAGACTCCTCGAATCTATCGAATTAAACATTTGTGCCCATTCAAATACTGCCTGCAGGTTTTTCCTACACATACGATATTAAACAACGTGTCACCAATGCCAAAAAATGCAACTTCATTCCTGCGGAAAAGGAAAGTTTTCCTCCCGTTTCCAAACCCGGCTCACTACGCCATCTACCGGAGAAGCGCTGGGTGACGCTCCAGGAGTTGCCCCTGCCCCGTGGATTACCCCGTGTTACCCCAGGCTTGGTACAGATACCACCGGCCCTTTTGTTTATCCCTCCTTTTCTGAACAGTTCAGCTGAGGAGCCTCTATCACCAGCCTCCATCAGACCCCGGCGAGGCCAGGCAATCACTTTCCCAGATTACTTGTATTTAATACACAATGCATCATAAACCAAATCCCTCATCCTGACAGGGAGAAAATAGAACAGCTCATAGCTTGAGCTTTCCCAATTTATGGCTAAATTAAAAAGGCTTCCAACAATGGACAAGTCGAGGAATGGCAGGAAATCGATGCGCGGCGGACCGGGGTCTCTTCGCGGTTCTCAAGAAGCGCGGGTGTATGGGAATCTCTGGCGAGGGCCGTCGTATTTACACATGATTTTTCCTGTCCTTCCTCCGCTTCTGCCCTGCGATTTCATTAACAATGGACATTATCTAGACCTTGAGTTCAATGTCAAAGATAGGCCAGGGAGACATATTCATCTTCATCAGAGTCATTAGAGTCCCGTCAATGGATTGCGCTTCTTTAATGCGCTGGACTCCAAAAGTCTCACTCTTAAAAATAAGTGTCTAATGCGATATGAGATCGTTCAAGTTCTAAAGTTCTTTAGAAACTAAAAACAGTGTTGGCTAATTGCTAAACCACTTAAAAAATCTAGTTGACCAAATAATGCAAAAAAAGTGAGTCTAAAGTAACCACATAGTGTCTGTTTTGCAGAGAAGTTTTCGTTCTCATAAAAAAGTTGAAGTCTGTGATAAAAAAAAATAATAATAGTCTGTTTTGTGAAATAATGCATTTTGATTTGTGGGTGTGTGAAGAGATGGGAGAGAATTTATTTTGCCAATCGTGTTCAGTCGTGGGCTATAAGAGCAGGTGTATTGTGCACGAGGGGAAAATAATAAAAAAAGAAATTATTTGAAACGTTAAAGTAGCTCTGTTGGTGTTTACTAAAGCTGAACGTAAATGTTAGTTCTTAAATTAGTCGTAATGTTAATTGCACGTCATTTAGTCTTAAAGAAAACAATCTAACAGATTTGCACCTCAGTGCACTTTCACTTGCACGAGCCTCGCTCGTTTTCGCGAGCGAAGCAAGCGGGGAGGGAAAACGCCGCTGATTTCGTGATTACTGGATGGCTTCATCAAAGCGGGGAAATTCGGGTCTATCTGCGAGCAGCCCCGTCCCGACCTCGCGCTGACCTCGCCTCTCCGCGAGCGTGGGGGAGCCTCGCGCAACTTCCGACCGGTGGACACGCGAGACAGGTCCCCCCTCCTCCTCATCCTCCTCCTCCTCCTCCTCAGCGCATCTCCCTCGCATGGGACAAGAGAGGATCCACTGGAACGGGACAGACAGAGACACTCCTACACGTTCAGATCACTGAAGGTGGACGATCCTCGTTTCATTTCCACACTCTTTCATTCGCGATCCGATGCCCCGAAGAGGGACAGTGAATAAACCCGCCAGTCACACAGACCGACACCTGGGGACTTTAAGCCGCGCGATTCGCGGAGGAACGGACTGAAGTTGGACAAAGTTTTTGTCCGCGGGGAAATTTAGCGTGTCGTCCGCTTGATAAGAGCAAAACGAGAGGAGAGAGACAGCGATTTTTTTTCTTCAGCAAGAGACACGGGATAGGCTACATGCCGCGAAACAGCGTTCGCGTAAGAGCTTCATTCGAGGCTGTTGTGAGTTTTTTGGTGTCCTTTCATTGAGTCTTTCCTCCCAGTGAGATTTCCGTGGAGCTCTTAAGGTAGGCGGTTTATGTTCTTATATCAACGTTTCTCTCTGACAAGCCGCGAATTAATGGTCAAATAAAAGTCCATTCATCCTTCACCTTTGAACTTGTTTAATTGTATCAAAATGAAGGGCTTTGGTTTTTTTGCGCTGAAGCGTAACGCTCGAATGCATTGTGCGTCGCTAACATCTCCAGCTTTTTATTTATTTTTTATTTGAATATAGATTTTGTACTTATTTAGGATTTTACGGGGTTTTTTCCTGAGTAACATTTTATTGCCTTTTATTTACTTTCCTTTGAAACGTATTTTCTGAGCGATATTTCGTGTTTTATTTTTGTTTTATACAATTGTGTGCATTGTTTTCCAAATGAAACTAATTTTGTTCTATGAAAGCAGCAGATGGGTTCTCATCACAAGACTAAAGAAAATAAAACTGAAAGTTATTACAGCTGACAAATGTTTCTAGTTTTACGAGTTTAGTTTGAAGTAATAAAACATTTTTTTTCTTTTTCCACAAAAACACATTGTTTTAACAATATATTTCTAGACCATTGTAATACACTTTCTTTTGTTACATATCCTGTTTAATTTCTAACATTTTGTTTTTATCCATTTATTTTAACACCGTTTATTTGTTTTATATTTCTTTAAAAAAGATAGAGACATGGGTTGCTTGGGAGGGAGGGAGTTTGCGCGCGGTGGATTTATTTGGCGTCAAACTACATAAACTCAAAGCCTAAATATAAAATAAATGTTTAGTTTGCACTTAAAGGCAACTGTCCCGTTTTTTATTCGTTAATAATGTGTTCATATTTGTTTCACATCACGGATAGAGCGAGAGAGAAAGTTTGTACGGACTGTAACAGTAGTTTGGCAGCTCTGTGAAAGATAAACTCGTTATTTTTGTTTCGAGAGTTTTGGCAGAAAATGCAGTAATGTGAAGACTGTTACTGGGCAGACGTGAAAGTCTGTCTTTGTTAAATAGTTCTTAGTCTTTGCAAAATCATTTGGTTTGCACGCGAATCTGAAATGTATAACCTTTTTAAGCATTTCCTTTTTACGTTCAAATTTGTATTTTAAATATATTGTAAAAACTTTAAATTGTTTGCTGTGGATATTTGCTGAAAAACTAGATAACTACCAACTAGGTATTAAAATGTATAAATTATATTTATATTTTTAAGGCCTGTTTCACAAAATACTTTACCAAATGCAAAAAAAAAAATATATATAAAAATAAATAAATAAATCTTTGTGCTGTTGATGTGTAAAACTTACTTGAACAGATGCAAGTGATCTGAGCCACTAGATGATGTTTAAGATGATGTTAAGAATGTTTTGTTTGTGACATTCGCTTGATGACTAAAAAGCAAAGGTGAAGAGTCTGTGAGAAAGAGTGAGAAGTGAAGTGTGTGAAGAAGATGTTGTCAGAGTGTGTGTAAGTGTCCTAGAGAAAGTGTGTGTGTGTGTGTGTGTAATAAGTTAGACTTATCTGTATTGCCGTTTTCTAAGCCTCAGTGGGTGGCATGAGATTTTAGTCACTGCACAGTAATCTCTTAAAGTTCAAGATCAAAGACTGATCTCTCTCTCTCTCTTCTCTTTCTCTCTCAGGGTGAGCGGACAGGTTTGGATGGGAGCGTGTGTGATAGCAGGAGCTGGCTAAGGCACGTTCAGATCTCTCCATCCACCCACCAACACAACCTCACAGCCTGCCAGATACATGAGCAGGTACGTGGAGGACACACACACAGACACACACACACACACTCAAAGCACCTGCATGGCCAACATAATGAAGTGTTTAAAGGTGTTTCTGCTATCTTTAATAGCAGATTCCTTCTGCATTTTCGTTCTCGTTCGATGTGTGTGTGTCACTGTGTTTTTGTGTTTTGGTCTTTTGTATCTTGGCTGCAGCGTGAAGGACCACAGGCCAAGATCACACACACACACCCACACGTACTCTCTCGGTCAAGCATGATGATAATCACACATTTTGTATCTTTGCATTCAGATATGAGGGACGACAAATTCCTGAATCCTTATGGAGTGAAAGACAAGTTAGAAAGAGACTAAAAGAGAGAGAGAAGACAAAGAGACTGAGTCACTTCCATAAATTCACAGCTTTTATTCACAGTATTTAACACACCACAAAATTTAAGTTTCCTTTTTATTTTTAATTTTCTTCCTTAAAAGGTTAAACCATTTCTGTGAGGTTAGTTTGTCATTTTTTTGTGTGTCTAAAATGCAACTTTTAAAGTTTCAAGTCCATTTTTGAAAAAATGGATTCACTGAGTTATACTTTACAGAGTTCGACTAGATTTAGTTATATTGGAAACTGAGTTGAGTTGGTTTGATTTGAACTGAGATTAAATTGAGTTGAGTTGTACAGGATTAAACTGAATGAAATAAAGCTATGTCAAATTGAGCTGAATTCAATTAAAATGAGTTCAACTTGAGTTGGACTGAAATAAATTAAGTAGAGTTAAACTAGATTAGTTCAATTAGATTAGTTCAAGCAAATTAGACTGGACTGGAGTAAACTGAGATTAGTATAGATGGACTGGATTTAATCCTGACTGCATTGATCTGGACTAGAGACAAGTGGATTTAAATGGAGTTTAGCTGGGTTGGATTGGGTTGAGTTGAAGTTTTGTTGTGCTTTCTTGAACCACTACACAGCACAGCAAGCTAAATCTAACAAAACAATAATCTGACGATCAGTTCATGCTATCAGGATTATTTTGGAGATATCACACCCTTCTTGAACATCCAAATCACACAGTGAGATATTCAGCGATTATGAAATGAATTTACCATTTGCCTGTCTACTGATAACAAAGAACTCTCAAAGCACCAGTCGGCCTTTTCAAGTGAAATGACGTATGCTGAGGATTCATTCACATGTTAAACAGGCCAATTGTATTTTTCCATATTCAACTTTGCAAAGTGAGATCCGCTAGAAGAATGAAATCAAAACGTCTCTCAATCTGAAGTGTGTTTCTGAATGATGAGAAAGCAAGCAAGGCAATGTGATGGCTGGGAGGTCTAGATTTCCCAAATATTTGACTTTTCTAAAGGTTTTCATAAAGAGAAACTAGAAAGAGAGGAAGAGAACCGGTTCAGACACAGCATTATGATATGGGCCATAATTGTTAAAGTATGACACCTTGTCATAACAAAGAGTTGGGCTTAGACTTTATGGCTTCCGGCATCCCACATGTTTTTATAATCACGCTGTTCCTCCTTATAGCGACAAAACCTGGAGAGAGAGATACAAAAGACTGACCGTTATCAGTTTTCATAAAGAACAGATTTTGGCTGCGTGGAGGTGAAGGAATGTGCTCTTCTTTTCCGATCCCACTCTTTTTTTCACGTACAGCTTTCCTTTATTCCTTAAGATGTTATCTGGGTAAAATAACATAATTGTTGGATGAATCTGAATCATCGTAGTGTTTACTACTTAGATAGTTCTTGAAAATTGATGAGGAACATCAGCATGAAACGAAATGCTAGATTCATAATTTCAGCTAAGATATTTAACACTAAAACATTCGTAGCTGAAGTGTTACCTAGAACAATTAACAGGAAGAAAATCCACGGCTGGACAGATATTGATCGACTTGGACACAAGGAATGTTGATTGTCCGATTATTCCAGTTTATCACTCGTCACCTTTTCACTGGACGTGGGGAAGGAGAAAGGGGGTTTTCAGTGTGAGGCGTTGGTCGGTGTGAGAGTGTTTTTCATTCCTACAGTGCTGAACGAAGGATCTAATGGACCTGTTTATCAGGACATCAGTCGACTAACATCCGTTTCTCATAGACACTTACACAATAGAGTCGAGCTATGTGAGTTTGTGTGTGTGCGATGCTGTATATGAAGTGACCTCTCTTACTTGGAGAGGAAAGTGTTGCGCTGTTTGCTTCAGTAATCACTGAAGTCAAGGAAAGATTATCTGGTGCACTTCTCAGTGCCCTCAAAGTCAAGTGCAAGTGTCTGTGTATCTTATAAAGTCTTGGAAAGATAAGCCCTGATGATAAATGTTGAAGGATTCGTCTTCTGTGGTTCAGTGTGGGTCAAAATGGGTCATATTAGTGTCATATTCTTTCTCCATGAGGTCTGGCCTGCTTTGTGTGTGATTAACTCAGCTGACTCAATCTATTACTATAAGCACTGAAAGTGTACAACCTTTACTTACCAGTTAACCTGAAACTGCCAGACATCCTAACCCAGACACACTCACGCGTTAACCTAGCTGTCCAATGAGGACATACTGTAAAAATTATTATTTATTTAGTTTTATTGTTATTAATTTCTTTTTTGAAACTTCCTAGGTGTGTGTGTGTGCGTTTGTAATTTCTTAATTAATTTATTTGCTTTTTTAATTTACTGTCTATTGTATTATACTGTATTTTATTATATTAAATTACATTTTATAATTACATGTTTCTATATGTATTCATTTCATTTTACCTTTGGGAACATCCAGGGAGTGAATGAGTGAGTGAATATTTTTTAATTTATTTTGTTTTATTTTATTTTATTTTATAAACTCAGCTATTTATTATTTTATTTGTTAATTTTATTTTATTTTAGAACACATTTATTTATTTTTATCTTTGGGAATGTCCATGGATTTATTTAGTTAATTTACTACATATTTTTAATACATTTTTGTATTCTTTTATACTGTAGGTAGATATTAATATTTGTATAATTTTATTTAGCTTTTTTAAACGTCCAGAGTGAATTTTCCAGATCTAGCTAACTTCTGTAGTCAATTTGAACAAGCTGTAGTAACATTTGTATTACTCGTCCTGATATATAACAATTTGTTGTGGTTACCACTCAAAGGTCCTCCCAGTAATACACATTCATCCTCAGAACAGTGTGTGTGAGCATGTGCACACAGCCAAACGCACACCCTTCTATGGCATCTGAAAAGACTCGCAGGTTGGCACTCACCCTTGGCACTGAAGAACCAGAGCACAGCCCAGGATGGGTTGCCAGGAGTGATGCCCAGTAAACTCCCCTGATCTCTGAGCTTGGCTGGCCCACTGTGTCCCCGGCCAACACGTTGTATGAGTGTGTGTGCCCGTATCATTCACCCCACGGCCCCTCACACAGCATTTGAACAGCTCTGCCTTTGTTATGTACTCACAATATTATGGTGGCCCTTTGCTCCCTGTCTTTGTGCGTGAGTGTGTGCAATAAAAACACACACACAGTCACAGAAAGAGGGTCGGCTGTAACATTACAAGTACAAGATATCAGAGATCTGCAGGAAGGCACCAGAAGGGGTAGACGGGCTGTGAAAGTGTGTGAGAGAGACTCCGTTCTCATGTTGTCTTGAGGGTCCTGCTAGTTCCCTGTATTCTCCTTTTAAACAATAGAGCAGGACTCGGTCCCTCCGTGTCCCTTGCGGCCTGCTGGGTCTTGTACACACACACACACACACACACACACACACACACACATAATGACCATGGCGTTTCCAAGGGGTCTCCACCTCTCTGTTGCCTTTATCATATTATCAAGAGTTTTTGTGCGTGTCTGTCTAATTGTGTGACATTTCTAATAAGAATGCTCAAATGTCACCACCAGACTGAACAGGAAAAGAGCCGTCTAATGCCTTCAAGGCTTGCCAAAAATAACACCATCCAAATAACACAACTGTTTCTCCCACTACCTATTGTGTTCACGCAGGAAGTGTGTGTGTGTCAAACCGATAGGTCTCCATTCGGATTCTTTAACACCGTCTCTTTCAAACACACACACACGCTCGAGCTCAGGTTCCCATCATTGTTTGTCCATCAAAATCTATTGTCATTTGAAATCATTTTTTTCTTTTTCACATGCTCCTGAAAACCCAGACTGTTCCACCATTTGGAAAATAAAATAAATAGTATCAAATAGAAAGGAATTAATCTGATTTGTTAGTAATGTAAAGTGTATCAGGTTTTTTTGTCATTCATCAGAAATGTTATATTTATATAAAATGTTAAATTTTTTAATAGAAACTTTGTTAACATTTTTATTGAATTTACTGATCAAGTTAATGTGTCCTTGCTGAATATCTTTTCTTAAAAAGAAAAAAAAAACATTAATCAGTAGTGTATCAGTATTCTGTCCCTTGTTAAACATCTGTCTCTCTCTCTCTAGATCTTTTACCGTGTGGTCCGAGAGGTCCAGCCAGGTGAAGAACTCTTACTGTTCATGAAGGCTGAGGATTTTTCATGTGAGACCATGGCTCCAGACATACACGGTGAGATTGCACTCAGACGCACATGAACACACACAAACTCGCTCGCTTGCTAACTCACTCATTCTGTTGTCCTGCAGAGGAGCGTCAATACCGTTGTGAGGACTGTGACCTGAACTTTGAGTCTGGTTCAGAGCTTTTGGACCATCAGAAGCATGCGTGTGGCACCCCACCGTCCTCTGGCTTCAAGCTGTCTAAGCAGGGTCTGGCCGGCGCCGTGGACGATCCTGATCTTGACCCGCTGCACTTACACACTCACCCCCTGAACTTACCCCGCTCCCCACAGGAGTGTAAGGAGTGTGAGCAGGTCTTTCCTGATGCCCAGAGGTTAGAACATTCCTGTTTTGTTTTGTTTTGTTTTGTTTTGTTTTGTTTTGTTTTGTTTTGTTTTGTTTTTTGTTTTGTTTTGTTTTGTTTTGTTTTGATTGTTTTGTTTTGATTGTTTTGTTTTGTTTTCTTTTAAAACTGCTATTTTATTTTGTTTAAATTTAAAACACTGCGTTTTTATTTTATTTCACTTTATTTTATTTTAAAACTGCTGTTTTGTTTCATTTTATTTCAAAACTACTGTTTTATTTTATTTTATTTTGTGCTTCTACCAAAACACACTCAAAACTGATCATTCTCTCTCTTTTTCTGTCTGCTCCAGTCTGGACACTCACTCGTTGTCTCACTCCGATGAGAGGGAATATAAATGTGATCAGTGTCCGAAGGCATTCAACTGGAAATCAAACCTGATTCGCCACCAGATGTCACATGACAGCGGCAAGCATTATGAATGTGAAAACTGCTCAAAGGTAGAGTCCAGACATTAGAAAAGACGTGTGCAAAAACAGGCATCTTTCACCGGAACACACCTTCTGTTATCACAAACTCGACAATAATTCCACCATATAAAAAAAAATATGTAAAAACTATATAATCATATGTAGTGTGGATAGCAAAATAAATAACCGTATCATAAAAGTGGAGAACAATTATTTTTATTTATTTTACTTTGTTTTATGTCCAGTCAGAACAAATCCATAAGCATGTATAGATGTCAGTGTTTGTTAACAATTACGTTTTTGTTTACTTTTGTGCAATAATCAGTTCTGGTACTTTTGATTGCCACTTTAACGTCCAATCAAAACCAATATGATTCCTGCTATCTATAGGCTGTGCATGTAAACTTTGTCCCTATATCTCTCTCTTTACCCAGCAGGTGTTCACAGACCCCAGTAACTTGCAGAGGCATATTCGCTCTCAGCATGTAGGGGCGAGAGCTCATGCCTGCCCTGACTGCGGAAAGACCTTCGCCACCTCCTCGGGCCTTAAACAACACAAACACATCCACTCTTCCGTCAAGCCCTTCATATGTAAGTCACTCAGACCCTTCATATGTAAGTCTGCATGCTTTCTACTCTGAACACCACACCACAGAGCTGGAGAGCTCCAGCATCCTTTTGAAATTCCCGCCAAATTTAGTATTTATGATTCTAGATGGGTGCCTCAACTGGTATTTAAAGACAAGTATACCTTTAATGTGCTGTAACTTGCTTTGGATCCACCAAATGAATAAACATAAATAGATTTGAGTTTTCTAAATCTGTTTTTGAAAGACTGGTGGAGCTCTCCAGCTGGCCTGGGTTATCCAGCACTTATGTTCATTTCGAATCGGTCTATAATCCCTATCTTGCACGTTTTAAAGTCAACATGAAACAGCATTTGCAACCCATTTTACTCCTAAAATGTGACACATTTCACAGAAAACTGAATGTTCAGGCAGAGAAAAGACTTTTGTGGTGACCTGGAATTTATTGGATCTGGAAAAGTGGCAGTCAGAGATTTTTATTTGTATAAATAGTTGCACTAATAAATCATGCGCAAAAAGAACAGGAATATGTGTTGAGAAATAAAATAGGGTCATTTTTGATTTCATGTTGTCTTTAACATGAGGTACTTGAGGAGCAATAACTGACAATTATATTGATGTTAGTAGTATTATTAATATTAGTTTGTATTTTTTATTATTACTATTGGCGTCTAATTAATGTTAATATTAATTGATATTAACATTTAATTAATGTAATAATATTTTATTTAAAAAAACGTGTTATCCTGTGTTTATTTGCTATAACCTAAAACTGCTTTTTTTTACAGGCTGTTATGTTTGATATACTGTATTTATTGACTGTGCATGTTTGTGTTTGTAATTGGGCTGTGTCTGTCCATGTGTACACTTCAGTTGTGGTGTGGTGTGTAATGATTTCCAACATCTTATTCTTGGTCAAATCTAGAGTAAATATTACTGACAATATAATACACTCCATACCAACATAATAATGTTCTTATAATCCTACCAGTCTTATGGAACGCTCACTTTACCCTACAGTGCATATCAGTACACCACCTCTGCACTCTCGATTTCAGTGCATGACCTCTGACCTCCAATCTCATATGAGAATGACCTCAATTCTTAATCTCATCCTGCATAAAGAGTTCACATGCCCTTCATAACGATTTAAATGTCTAAAATCATACTGCGCCCTCTGAACTTTGCACGATTGAACTTCATGCATTGACCCTCGAAGTGCTGATCCCACACAGCTCGTGTAGACCCCCACCGCCACCACATATCAGACAGTAACTAGCTTGCTAACTCAGGCCATTCTTGGAAAATCACTACCACATGCAGGCCGACTCATACAGAGACTAACACACAGCCATTTACAGCAATCAGCATTTGAACAAGCACAGCTAACAACACTTAATGACCTCGCAACAACACACACACACCAAATTACACCACACACATGCACTTTGATGCATACACAAGAAAATATACACTCTGTAACCAAGTGAGCCTTATTGAGTCTTACTTTTATCATTTGTTAACATACATTTCAGTTCAATTCTGAAAGGGTTGATAAAATATGATTCCATCAAATTGTAATCAGTTTCAGCATTCTAAATTAGTCACTTATGAGGTTACATCTCGGTTAGGATGATCCTTTAGAAGGTTTTGAAACAAAGCCATAAACTCACTCGTGCCTTTGTTTGCATGTTCATATTCTTCATTCTGGACTTATTACTGAAACAAACATTGACAAAAATACTGATAATTATTCTAAACTAAAAGAGAAAATCTCCATTTTAAACAAACACTCATACACATTCATTTTACTACTGGCTGTTCACCACTGCGGAATGTGTTTATAATATTTCTTTACGGTTTATTAAGACCTGACAAAACACAGCACTCTGAAGTGCCCACAGATCTTTCCTCACACACGCCCCAAATTTCACACCTGTTCATCCGAGTGTGTCCAGTTGTTCACAATTATATAAGCGATGTGTGTGTGTATGTCTGCTGTGCTTCCTGAATGTACGATATCCAAGCAGTATGTGTGTGTGTGGGTGAACAGAAAAACCCACTGCAAACTCTTAAAGTGATAGCTCAACAGAAGAAAATTCTGTCATTTACTCACCCTTGTGTTGTTACAAAACTGAAAGCGTTTCTAAAGCAAAAGTAAAAAATGCAGTGTACTGTACATACAATAAAAGTCATGTGGGGTCCAGTGTTGATTTAAACCCCACTGACAAAATAAAATGTATTCAGAATATCTTATTCCATGTTCCGCAGAATCATTCCGAAGTCATTTAGGTTTGTAACAACATGAGTATTAGTAATAATGACTATCATTCCTTTCTGTCCTGTCTTTAAGTCGTACTTTTACTCTGAACTAATATTTACATCCCATCTCTTGAGTGGTCTGTTTGAGTGACTGACTCTATAAACACACATCATGATAGAACATCCTCTAATTCCACACCACACACCTCATGCAATCCGACAGGGATTAGCGAAACCACCCGCTAGATTCCATAAATTTTGAAAACATCCCGTTTGCAATAGGATATGTGATTATGATGAGAAATGCGAGTGGTTAAAAGGCCCTGTTTCACACTAGAGGTGTTAGACTGGTAATGTATAGGGTGCTTTTATCCCTTTCAGAGATTTAACTGTATACACTGCCAGGAGGACGGAGTGTGTGTGCAGTGACATTGACAGCAAGGGTTTAGGATTCATCATGAGTTTTAAGAATGTTGTTTGACGACTGAACAGTGTGTAATGATGTGAGTTGTCTGTGTGTGTGTGTATGATAGACAGAGACGTCGCTTGGTCCATGGGAACGGACCTGCGGGAGAGGATTCATTCAAATCTGTTTCCTTCTCACGCTTAAAATAGAGCCATTGTAATGTCCTTGTCTGTGTGTGTGTGTGTGTGTGTGCACCTGCGTTTGACATTGCATTCTTTTGTCTGCCATCCCTGCTTATCCTGCATTTTTGTGTGTTTTGTGAATGAATGTAGAAGTGGCATGCCTGAACTGACCATCCATTTACGCCGTATGTCCATGTCTCACTGTCTCTAGGTGAGGTTTGCCACAAATCTTACACGCAGTTCTCCAATCTGTGCCGCCACAAGCGCATGCACGCGGACTGTCGCACTCAGATCAAGTGCAAAGACTGCGGCCAGATGTTTAGCACCACGTCATCCCTAAACAAGCATCGGCGCTTCTGCGAGGGTAAAAACCATTTTGCTGCTGCTGCGGGAGGATTGTTTGCCCAGGGCATGGCGCTACCTGGCACCCCTGGCCTGGACAAATCCGCACTGGCTGGAATGAGCCATGGGAGTCCTGGTTTAGCAGACTATTTTGGGACAAACCGGCACCATGGTGGGCTGACATTCCCAGCAGCCCCTCCGGCATTCCCATTCAGTTTTCCAGGACTTTTCCCATCAGGACTTTACCACCGGCCCCCTCTAATCCCATCCACGTCACCTATTAATGGCCCTCCGAGTGGTGAACTACGAAAGAGTCCACTGCTGTCTTCACCTATCTCTGGGTCACATGACCTCTTGAAGAGTTTACGCAAGGATTCATTCAACGGGGAGAGCGAGAGCATGGAGCATCAAAGGGAAGGATCCGTCTCCAAACCAAGGCATGGCGGGAAGATGAGTGACCAGTCAGAGAGTAGCGATCTGGACGACGTCAGCACTCCAAGCGGGAGTGAGCTGGAAAGCACTTCAGGTTCAGAGTTGGACAGCGAAGCTGAAAGCGACCGGGAACGGGTGCGAGTGCGGGAGAATGGGAAAGGACTGAAAAGGAAGTCAAGTGGGTTCAAAGATGCCCAAAGCCCAACTCTTGTCAGCTCTAGTAGTAGTAGCAACACTAATAACGGAAAAGACTTCCCTGTGCCAGGGCTCCTTCCGCCATCTTTGGATGAGCAAACGGCTGTTTCCGGTGCCGTAAATGACTCGATCAAGGCAATTGCCTCCATTGCTGAGAAATACTTTGGTTCTACTGGACTTGCAGGCCTGCAAGATAAAAAAGTTGGGGCATTGCCATACCCTTCCATGTTCCCTCTGTCTTTCTTCCCTGCCTTCTCGCCATCAGTCTATCCTTTCCCAGAAAGGGAGCAACATAGACCTCCAGGCCACAAAAGGGAGCCAGAAATCCCTCTGGTTGAAGGTAAAAAACCTCAGGGCAGGAACGCTGAATCACCTTTTGACCTCACCACCAAACGGAAGGAAGAACGTCTTGCCGCTACTTGCGCCCCTTTGAAACCGGAAGCCTCACATGTACAATCAACCAATCAGGATCAACCGCTGGACCTGAGTCTCGGTGGACGAAGTCGAGGAAAGAGCATAAGAGGGGAGGAGTTAAAGAAGAACCCTGTCTTTGGTGAGGAGAGGGTGGAACCGGAACCACCCAAGGCCGACCCATCCCTCCAACACGCAAGACCTACGCCTTTCTTCATGGATCCCATTTACAGGTACTGTCAATCACATGTCCTTCCTACTCTCTATGCTTAATGTAATAAACTTAGTTTTGTCAAACTTACCATGAGAACTGATAGAAGTTTAACATCAGCAGGGTTGAGAAGAGAAAGATGAACGATCCTTTCGAAGTCCTCAAGGACAAGTATATGCGGCCGGCTCCTGGATTTCTCTTCCACCCACAGGTGAGATTCATCAGAATATTTTCCCACTGCTAACTCCATTTAATTTTATCACCTCGTCCCTACAGTCCTGCACAAATCATTAGCCTACTTTGAATTACCTCTTTCTATGCTTCTGCAGTCATTGTTCATGCAAGCTGTTCCAGACTCAAATGCAAATAAAAGTACTGCACGACCAGTTTGAAAGCTTTCTTTTTTACAGTTCCCACCGTTGGTACAAAAAAGTGGGGTGCAGAATTGTAACACATCTTACTTGACTTACACAACAACATGATTATTTTTGCAATAAACTAATTTGGTTTAGTGCCACTAATGGTGAGGAAACTGCTTACAGCTGCTACAAAATAAGCTCAGCACATAAACCAAATTCAAAGCAGTTTTAAATGCTGACATAACATTACTTGTCCCACTGAATGCAATTTCTACTATTGACGGAATAACTTCTCATGACGTTAGTATTGATGTAATAGCTACAGTATGTTGGCAGTAGCTTTACAGGGCCCCAGTGTTTTAGCATTAGCATAGCGACTCCCATGTTCCTCCTTGTGGTTCTTTTACCAAGTAATCATGTCCAGATGTGAGATTCAGACAGGGTGGGAGTTTTATTGACACGTCTTTGTGTCGGTGTCTTTGATTATGATGTCACAATATGATACCCAGTTAAACCGCCAGACACTGACCCATATCCCTGGATGGAGACTTTGAATAAGTGTGTGTGTGTTTATTGTAAATCTTTGTGATTTATGTGATTTGTGCATCTGGAATGAGTGATTTTGTCAGAGTGTAAGTGTGTGGTTTTGTGCCTGAGTGTCTCATTAGTGTGTATTAAGTAACCTGTCTGCTTTATGTCATTGTGTGTTCGCTATCAGTATTCTGTAAAAAATAATACAAAGTTCTCATATAAACCCATACACGTATGTCTGGTACACATATAGACCCTGAAACACACTTATAGACGCTCACTGGTGTAGTGTTTTATTGGCTGTTTCAGGACAGTTTTTTATGGGCTGTTTCATTGGCCTGATTTATTCCCCGTGTATGCTTTGTTGTCTGCGCAAGATAATATCCACATGTCCCTGACACACTGCCTAACGAGGTGACCTATCAGCATCCACTTTGTTGCACCATGCTTACTGGACTCTCTAATCCGCACCAGGAATGCTATTAACAGCACAGATGTATTATGGGAAATGCAGTTTTAAATCTACTGTATCAGTGCGATGCTGGACAGTGGAGAACAATTCAGACATTGGGAGATCAAGGGGATTGTAGAAAAAAAAGTTCATTTAATTTAGTTATATTTATTATATTCACATTTTATTATATTAAATATTCGTTTTTTTTTGTTTCCAATCTGTATAATAATTGATGATAAATAATTATTATCAATAAATTAAAAATACAGTTTTTTTTCACAAAGAAATCGAATTTTCCTTCCATAGCTCCAGAAAAAATGGTAGTACAAAAATTAGATAAATACTGCATAAAATAAAATAAAAAATAAAATAAAACCAGTCAATCAAGTGTGGGACGTTAACCTTTACTAAACATCACATTGCATAATCACACATGATCAGTCTGATTCTTGATTTTGATTTGCTGTTTCCCTTCTGTCCTGCCCCCAGTTTCGCATGCCTGATCAGAGAACATGGGTAAGTTACTCCAAACCGAGTCATTCATGTGCTTTCACCACACACACACACACACAAACAAACAAACACACACATGCTTAATACTTCCATGCTCTTCACACACACACCCCTAACTTCTGCAATACACATGTACCCACAATGCAGTTCACTATTAGCATGAGATGCTAGATGAAATGCATGACCCAAACAAACAAATGCATGGACCAAATCGCACCTAAAACAGCTAAATCTGGTCCAAAGTCATTTCCATTCAAAGATCCATGTTTTATTCAGTAAACAGCCGCCCTTTTACACATTTTGTGTGATCTGTTCAATGCATGATAACTGATTGATTCATTTTTAGGATCTTAGTGCCATAAAACAGCACATTTGGTTTTCTAAATAATATAAAAAAACACAACAAACTTTCAAATGAAATGCTCTCTGGTTAAACACTGAAAAAAGTTGCACGCATGTCTCTACTCTTGTGTGCCTGTGTGTGTCTTAACCAGACAGAACAGTTGTTATTTCTGATGGCTATCCCTGATAATGCATTCAATGTGAGTGAGCGTGATTATTTACACAGAGAGAGTAACAGACCACGACTCTGATTTGGGGTGGCGACACTCCCGTACGGCATCGCATCACTGGAGGGGTAACAGTCTCTCTGGGACCCACTCTGAGTGTGTGTGTGATAGCACAAGGGGGTTTCCAACCCAAGACATCTGGTACCCTGATAAGATCAACAATTGAAAAAGCTCTTGCTAATGAAGGCCCTCTCAGACACACACTATTGAGAATGGGCAACTCAACAGCTGCCCTACCACAGAGAGGGTGAAGGCTACTTAGCGATCCAGGAAGTCCAATCGCTGCCGATCGCAGATTTCTTTGGATTTCATTGTTACAGCAATCATAGAGATACCAATCTATGGTAATATGTTTAGACTTCCAAGTACCAATCAAACTGGCTATAAAATGTGTGTGTGTGTGTGTATTTTTGACCTAGACATACTTTGTGGACAAAACCTCTGGCCCGGAGGAATGTTTTATTGCGCTTTTATAGCTCGGAAGACTTAATGAGTTATGATTCATGTAACTTCGTTTTCTCTGATGTTTCTCCTAAAATTCCTTGGGAGGAATAAAAATAGACACAAATGAGCCAATTGTTGACATGCAGTAAGATCACAGAGCTATAAAACTAATTTTGATAGCATAGTACAAATCAGTTGGACTTGGACGTATGTGATGAGAAAAATTTGACCTCATTAAAACTGACTTTTAATTGCACGCTTTGCTATTTTGGCAAATCCGAGGACAGTTTGAGATATTGTAGTCACATGAAATTACTGGTGTATTTTTCTCTGGAGCTAAATCATAGAAGTAGGAAATGTGAGCAGAAGTCTCCATTTGGTTTGCATTCAATCTCATTGTACAGAAGAATCAGTAGAGATATTGAAGAGAAATCCCCAAAACTTTATTTTGTTCATATATATATATATATATATATGATATATATATATATATATATATATATATATGATATATATATATATATATATATATATATATATATATATATATATATATATATATATATAGTTTATGACAGGATACATATGACTGCATGCATAGAGAGAGTATTTTGTGTTCTCATTTAGATAATGAGATTACTAGATAAATTTTAAAAGAGTGGTTGTAGTTTAGCAGTAAGGCAGATAAGTAAAAAATTACTGTTTGTTGAGTTGGAAATGCTAATAGAGTGTTAGCCTAGCATTAGTAGAGACAGTACATCATCTAGATATATGACAGTAGTTGATTAGAAACACTTCTCTCTGTCTCTGTCCATCTCTCCCTCGTTCTCTCTGTCTGTGATTTATGGAGATTGGGAGAGAGAGTTGGGGTATCCCTAATCGAACAGCTCTGACACTTCACATCCTCTCATAGGATGTGAGCCTGACGTTCCAATGGAGAACTTTAACTCCCAGCTGTCATTCCTCATCAAACGTCTGAATTATCTTGTGTCAATCTCTCTCTCTCTCTCTTTCAGTGCCCCTTTCTTTGTCCTCTCCTTTCACATAATACTTGGAAATGTAAAGATTGATCCCTTCTTTCTTTCTCTTTTTTTTTCTTTTTTCTTTGAAAAACACTGCAAAACATCTAATATCTGCAGAATAAAGTCAAAGATCTCGCTATGAACTCATCAGATTTTCTCATCAAATTCTCATCCACATTGAGTTTACTTTTATGACAACAACCATTTGTGAATATTTTGTTCTTAATCACATAACAGAACAGATTACACTGTCTAGGAGGATTTAGATGGGAAATGTTTGAGTTTATTTTGAGATCTTTGATTTGGATTGGGGTACAGAAAGTAGGAGTGTAGTTTGAGAATTTAGCACAAGTTCCCATTGACTCTCCATTGCTGTCTTTGTTTCTTAAAACTTCTCTAATATCTTCTGTAGAAGGCAACAGACATTTCTTTGTGTGTTTATGTATGCATGTCTGTGTGTGTGTGTGTATCGTGTATGTCTTTCACTGTGAATCAGGACTGATTGGTCACCAAAAGCCGAAACAAGAAAAGGGAAAATTCAATACACACATGAAATAATGCAAATCCACTCTGCTTTGTGAAAGCCCTCACTGTTGCGCTGCGGTTGATAGGCCCGCTCGCCTACAGGGACCCCCTGGCCCTCCCTCCCTCAGCTCCGTCCCCTCCCTCTCCTTCCTATGATATCATTATTACTGCTGTCTCAGCCTTGATCAGTAATGTCAACATCTTTCATATTGACGAATGTGCTGTCTGCTCATATTGTGCACTGAATGCTTTATGGCCAACATAGGACATGAATCACTCCTGCTCTTCAGCACGCCTCACACACACACACACATACATATACACACACACACACACACACTCAGGCCTTATGTTGTTCTCATTCTCTGGCTGACACACACATGTAGCTCTATCCCCTTTGAGAGTGTGTCCATTTCTGATGAAAGCAACTGTTAGGCTTAATTAGTAAATTGGCAGCGGTTCTTATCCGCATGAATCTCTGTGTGTGCACATGTGTGGTCCATCTTATAACGTGCATTGTTAGTTGAGTTTGTGCGCCAAAATTGGACATTACAGATCAGCGAAAGCATTTCACACTGTTATCCGAGAGTGAAAGTTCACGGTCGGCGTTTTGCCCCACACATCTGTGGTAGAATGCAACTCCACGTCAATAAATGCGAGTAACACAGTTGGGACGTGTGTCCTTAAAGACCTCACAGTGAGGTAATAAAACCTTTCTCTATCTCTCGCAGATGTCGGCGATTGAAAACATGGCTGAAAAGCTGGAATCCTTTGGCTCTTTGAAGCCAGACGGCGGTGACATCATGCGTTCCATTCCCTCCATGTTCGACTTCCGGGCTCCGCCCACCACCCTTCCTGAGACACTGTTACGCAAAGGCAAAGAGCGCTACACCTGCAGGTAACAATGCCAATGAACACTCAGCTCCTTCTAGCACAGACCATATCTTTTTTAAAATACTTGAATTATCTACTTTTTAAAAAGCATGAGTGAAACACAAATTATAAAAGAACTAAAATAACAAATATATATATATATATATATATATATATATATATATATATATATATATATATATATATATATATATATATAGTAATTAAAAAAAATAAACTAAGAAAATCGTGTAGCATAAAATCTAAAAACAATATAAAGCAAGTAAACAAACAAAACTAAGAAAATTTCATGATATATAAACAAATAAAACAAACAAAAAAAAAAGAATACAACCAAAACTAAATAAATTGTAAAGTATCTAAAAACAAAAATCTAAAACTAAATAAAAAAATTGTTAGTAAACAACCAAAACTAGACAATTTGTTTAGTAACTACAACAAAAATAAATAAAAAATGATAATGGAGTAAGTTAACGAACAAGCCTAAGCAAATTGTAAAGTTACTAAACAAAGGAATCTAAAAATATATATGAAGTAAATAAACAAAACAAATTGTATAACAACTAATCAAACAATTTAAACAAATTAGAACAAGCTAAAATCATATAGTAAACAGTTTATAGTCGATGGGTTCAGTATGTATGATTAAAGCTGTCATATCGGATTTTCGCTACAGGATTATCACTGCCTAAACAAGAAAAATGTGAAAAATACAATCCCATCAGTCAAATTCATCTTTAACTTTGTGTAACACAATGGCAATATTTAATTTGATAAATATTACAGATATTGGAAATAACTATATTGGTATACTGTGACACCCTTAATTAAAATGAATTAAATCATAATAAATAATATTTATAAATAACTTTTGTTTGTTTTTGTTGTTTCATTAATAAGATGTTTAAGTAAACATTTGTTTGATGTTTAATAAGTGATGACAGCACTGAATGTGGAATGTGGCAGGGTGTTTTTGGGAAATGTGTGTGTGTATTGCTGAGTATTGTTCCTTGAGATCTGTTTCCTTCCCCTATAGATACTGTGGCAAGATATTCCCACGCTCGGCCAACCTTACAAGACATCTACGGACACACACAGGAGAGCAGCCTTACAGGTGACACTCTCTCACACACATATACACATAATAAATAGTGTTTGATGTAATCAGTTATTCACATACTCAGCATTGTAGCAAATCAGTTGAATTACACATTAATGCACAAACCATTGGCAAAGAATTTCTTTATTGTGATTATCATTATTAATAAAAGTACTTTGCGAACATTTGTTTTTTACCACAATTTCGTAAATCCCATGTCCATCATGTTTCCATAAATTATTATTTATAAAAGTATTTAATTGAATACAACCATTATATAAGCAAATACAGTTTTTTTCCTTATTTGATATTACGCAGTTATACACAGTTATAGGACAGACACACAGGGAGACTGAAGGAAGTGTGTATGAATAATGGAGGTGATGAGTGGCATACAGCTGCAGGCCAGCAAAGGCAGCTGGGTAATTAGGCCTGTGTTTGGGGCTCAGACTCTTTCGGGGAGTTTTAAAATATTGCACAAAAAAGGCGTGCGCACACACTGCGTTTGTGGTCCGTCTGACCACAGGGGAGGTTTGTACAGGGCTGTGTTACTTTCCAGATAGCCTCAATCTCCTTGTGCTGGCAGCGCTTTAAACAAGCCGGTGATCAGCCTTTAACTGCAATTTAATTTCATTTTTTTCTGTTGCATACGGAGGGGGGGCGAGATGGAGAGAGGGAGAGATAACAGGTTCCTGGGAGATGCAGTTTAGCGCGCAACTCTACAGTGGAGGGGAAGATATGATCATGTAATCATACGGATAATTCTGCGTGAAGAGACTTGGCACATGCAGTCATTTTCAGAGCGGAGGGAGGATGTGGACGAGAGAGTTTGAGTGTTACTGAGTTGGCCAAAGATTAGAGACACAGAGTTCATGACCACTCAATCATGTGTTTAGGACCCTGCGTGTGTGTGCGAGATGGATAACACGAGAGAGTTTGACTTCTCGTGTCTGTATGTTGTAAATACTGTATGGTCTAATTATGTTCATATGTGTCTGTGTGTCCGCAGATGTAAGTACTGCGATCGTTCGTTCAGTATTTCGTCCAATCTTCAGCGTCACATCCGTAACATCCATAACAAAGAGAAACCCTTCAAATGCCATCTTTGTGACCGCTGCTTCGGGCAACAAACCAACCTGGACCGGCACCTCAAAAAGCACGAGAATGGTAATTTATCAGGTATCCATACACATCTATAAAAAATAAATAAATAGGAAAATAAATATAATTCATTAAAAACAGCCTTTTTATTGTTTAGCATTTGAAAATAACCTTATTAGCAGCTGTTTGTTATTTGATGCTTACATTAATACACCTAAATTATACAAATATATGTTGTTTTTTGCGCATAGGCACGGCAATGTCGTCGCCCCGTTCAGAGCTGGACAGTGGCAGTGCCATCTTGGAGGACAAGGAGGACTCCTATTTTAACGAAATACGAAACTTCATCAGTAACACGGCACGGAACGCCACTTCTCCGTCACACTCCGAGGAAGGGTAAACAGCTTCTTCTTCCTCATTTACTCTAATAAATACACTGTTCATACACAAAATCCAACTTTTGGGGGGTAAAACAGCTCACTCATCATCAGACATCATCTATCTATCTATTTGTCTGTCTGTCTGTCTATCAAAACAATGCATGTCCAAAGTCCCCAGATTGAGTTTCTGTGTAAAATTTGAGATATTCACATTCCTTCCAGTCATGTGTGGGCTCATGCACACACGCAAACTCACACGCAAGCGGAGTGTCCATTAGGCTGTCAGTCATCAGTTGGCGCTAGTTGCCTCAGGCAGATTGGAGGTTATTATACACAAACATTACTGAACACAACACTTCTCATGCCTTATTCATTAACCCTCACCTCTGAGTCTATAGCATCACATGAAAGGAGCGGACCGGTATCGCAGTGTGTATTAAGCGCACATGTGAACGTATCTGTGTGCGTACATATATTCTGTACGGTTGTTAATCATTAGTCTGTCGCCTGCGGTTTTTAAGAGCAAAGATTAGGGCAGGTCTCCAGCAGGACGTGATTACTGATTGGCCGATTGCGAGCGCGTGCGGAGCGCTGTTGACTTTTGGCTGCGTGCGCGTACATGAATTTTGCCATCTGCATATGATAATTATCGCTGATAATTTCCCAGCAGTGATCATCAGGTTGGATGACGGTTTAAATGTTTGACCTGGTCATCCGTGTGTGTGACAGATAAAGATCGTACATGCTTTTGTTTTTTGATTTCTTCATTATTTCATTTAAAAGATCCTAGAGTCATTACAAAATCGGCTGTGTGTATGTGTGTGTTTGCGCACGTCCCACATCTGGTCCCAACATGTGTTTGTGAACAGGAAGTAGGTGTGGGAGAGGAGGTCAGAGGTCGCTGGATGTTTCCTGTCAGAGTGACTGCTCCTGATAGATACTTTATCCTCCACAAATTACCACAGCTCTCTCTAATTAGCCGATCTGTTTTCATCATCACGCCATCACTGCTTCTTTCGTCTTTTCGTTCCCTCTCTCGCGGTATTAGCGGGGTGTGGAGTGATGAGAGAAGGTGGTTTTGGGGATTATCAGACATGTGAAAAGGGCTTTATACGGTCAACCCTGTGACTTTACACTAATCTGAGGGAAGAACAGAGATATAGATGTAAATTAAATAGATGGAGGTGAGAGATGAAACGTGGAGGAAACATTTTATTGCACAAAGACATAATGGAGTTCTCAAGCTATGTTTCACTGAGGGATCAACTTTTTTCCCAGATTTCTCATGAAGATTGTTGATATACAATAAAAGGATGGATGGATGGATGGATGGATAGATTTTCTCATCCTCTGTATTTGTAATTTTCCCTCTTTGTTTTTAAACTTCAGATGGGAAAGTTGCTATTTTAAGTTTAGGAAATAGTAGAATTGGGACAAAACGAGTGAATCAGCCTCAATATGACTTCTTTGGCTGGCGTATATTTGTGTGTGTGTTTGAGTTTGGATAGCTGGTCTCTGTGGGGAAATGGCTGCTTTGGCAGCTCCTTCTCTCCACTCACCAAATGGGCTGTCAGCTAAATATTTGGCCTATTAGATGAATTGGAGATAAAGAAGAAAATAAACCGGGGAAAGAGGAGATGTGAGCTGTTTGAGTGAGAGAGAGCGAGAGCTGAAAATAAGTGAGAGGAAGTGTAGAGGCCTGCTGTCTTAAGTGTCCTGCCGATGGGCGGCTCATTTCTGCCAACCAGGGGCCCTCATAACTGATGACAAACAGTCTCTTTCTCCAACACACTCGCCTTCTTTCTCTCAGCATTTCCTCTCATTTAGAAAGCGTGGGCATGTGGTTCTGCTTTTTAAGATGGTTTATTTTTTCGAGGCAAACAGAACTTGGTTTCAGCGCTAAATGATTTTCGTTCTGTAATCAAGGATCAGCGTATCAATCAAAAATTCATGCCTGCGTAATGTCATTACTAACGATTCTCTTTGTTCTTCGTAGGCTGAACGGCAGTCATTTTGATGGCGACAAAGCCCTGCCTGGTAAGGGGTCACATGACCTGAATGAAGAAGAGGGGGAGGAGCTCGGAGCAGAGGAAGAGGAGGCGGAGCATAGCGACAGTGCCAGGAAACCCAGCGAGGATGGCGTGCCCAGCAGTCTGGATCATGACATAAACGATGACATCGATTTCGAGGGACCAGATGACCTCGAGATGAACAGCAAATCCTCGCCACAAAGGTATGCGGATAAAAAACTTGTTTATATTTTGTGTTATTTTGTGGCTGTAAATGAATCTTCTAAAAATAATCTCTGCATCATTTGCAGGTTTAATGAGGAAGAGGACGATGAAGATCACAGCAGCTTCTCCACGCTGGATCACATCCGTCACTTTAGTATGGAGGATGGAGACCTCAGCGACAATGATGTCACCAGCTTTGGCCCCACCCACCTGCAAGAGGGCATCAAGCAGCCTCTATACAGGAAATCTAAATCACAGGTATAACCTTACAGGGCACAACAAAACTAAACTACTATTTAAAAATAATATAAGTTCAGAACTTGTTTCTTAATTTTTACAATATTATTTTAAAATAAATTACTTATTGAAATACTAATATTTTTATTTTAGTGTTGTTAATAATAATAATAAAAACAACAACAATAATTATTAGTAGTAGCAGTACAATTTTATTGTTTTATTAATTGTATTATTAATAATCTATGACAATAATAATAGCATAATTAATATTATAAAATACTTTTTTCTAAAATACATTTCCATGAATATAGTTGGTGTATTTGTAACTGTATATCTCTCTTTTTTTTAGGCATATGCTATGATGCTGTCCTTGGCTGATAAGGATCCACTCCATTCGTCTACCCATAATGCCCCGATGTGGCACAGCTTGGCCCGCGCTGCAGAACCCAGCGCCATTCAGTCTCTAAGTCACGTATGACACACCCATGTACCATGTGACCTAACTTAACATTGTGTTAGACTACCGCCAGAGTCCCTGGTCCACACTCACGCCTGCACAAGTGCCCAAATCCTCATTCACTTCCACCACACACACAACCAGACCCTGTGCATAGCAGCTCACTGTCCCGCATACATCAACAAATGATTGACTGACTGTTTGATTGACTTATTGATTCGTAGGAATGACAATAGTGAAATTTTGATGGTGATGATGAAGACGATGATAACAATAGTAGGAAGACATTATAAAAATTGTATTTATTGTCAAGTTCCAATGTTTTGCACAGCAGTGGCAGCTGGTGAACAGTTTTTGAGATTGCTAATGAATCGTCGGTGTCATGTTCGTGAGTTTTGTCCGCTAAAACTGAAGGTTACTAAGAGTAACAAATGAGAGTCTTCCACAAGACGAATGTGATCGCAGACTATTCAGGCACAACCGCTTACCGGCCTGTAAATATCTTTAGAACTACCGCCATCACACACACAAACACAAATAAACGCAAATACAGACACGCAAAACAAACGTGTGTTTTTCAAACATTCTTTTAGGTCTTGTACAGAAACATACAAGTTTACAAACTTATGCGAGGGGTCGTGGGGTTAGTGTTTCTCTTTTAAGATATTCTCCAGGAGTTTGTAAATTTGAAAACTTAACAGATACACATAAAAGGTGTGACCTTTAGACCTCTCATTGACGCTGCTTGTAAAAACAAAACAAAAAAAAACAGTTGTAAGGAGCAAGACGGTGTCTATTTTCAAGTTCTGTCCAATTAAAGCACTGCATTAACGTCAACCCACTTTCCCGGCAGTTTGTGCGAAAACATGCTCTTTTTAGTTAGTTTCTTTTTTACGTTGAGAGAGTGGTTGGCAAAAATACTAGAATTTTTTTCGAAATAGAAAAACTAGTTTAAGAATTGAATCTGTAGAACTCTTGTAAAGGGCATTTTGTCATTTCGATGGTAACTTTTTCTATTAGTTGGCGAACGATACCACTAAATAGCCTGAATGCTAGACTTTAGCTACACCATCCTCGTGTGTCTTTCATTTATAGACAATCATGGGTTCCTTGTGTTTCTTTTTTTTCCCCTTGTCGTTTGTTGCTTTGTTTTTGTCTTTCTTTCATTTCTTGGTTGATGTCGTCAATGTTATTGCTGTGTATCTTGAAAGTTGTATTTATTTCTCTGCAAACTGTAGTTTGTTTACTGAATAGCACTGCTCTCAAGCGCCCCCTTGTGTTGAAATGAAGAATTTCTGACTGAAAATTTTGGGGGAAGAGACTCTTCTGGGGTTTGTAGAAATGCCAGATAGTATTAAATGTATCACCACATCTTATACTTCTAATAAAACTGGTAAATGATATAGATATTACTTAGGTTTTTTTGTATGACAATTTATTGATTCAACTGTAAAATATATAAAAATGAGAAAATAGAGAAAAAAAGAAAAGAAGAATAAAAACAGCTGATATTATTTCTTCATAAAACGCATGATTGGTCCAAGCTGTACCTGACATTTTCTATGGTTGTCTGCAAGCTTGTGTGACATTTGGGTCCATGTTGATTTCTTGTGCCAAACCTAGGAGAAATGCCAGATTTCGTTTATCCTCACGAGGTGAAGGACCGGATCTTTCCTATCTCACTTTGTTGTTTTTTTTTGTCGATGTTTATAATCCCATTTTTAAAAGTAATCAGTGAGTTGAGGTACTTCTGTTTTAATGCTTTCTACAATGTAACTGTATTGCATTATAATTCAATACTGTGGGAGGAGTTACTGAGAAATAAAAAAAAAACTCCTATGTTGGCGGACTGTGCACTCTCACATCGACTCTGTCTCTGTTTGTTTTAGGTGACTCTAACAAAATAAATTTTAAGGTCATATTCCGACCCAAAAGTAAAAGAAAATATTTAGATATAAAATGCTCCTAAGACAAGAACGTTTTGATTTTAGGACAAATGGTGACTAGCATATATATATATGCCCACACAAGTATATAACCATAATTATTATAATTCAAATTCTTAAATTCCCATTATTTCAATAATTATGATTATATTGTGCAGGTGCAATGTTTTCTCTTTTTCCTTTAATAAGATTTATTTTCTCAAGACAGTGAAAAATATATTTATAGTATTTAAATAGTATATTAAATAGTGTTATATTAAAATAGTATATTTTACATTAGTATTTATTGTACTAAATCTACTTTATACTGATTTTAATGTAAAAAATCGAGAATATATGACTATAATTATAATTCATTGTCATTCATTGTCTAAAATTCTGCTTATTTTAATTATTTATTATTTATTAATTTATATTAATAGTTTATTACAGTAATGAAATATAAAAAAAATTTAATTTATTATTTTTTGCAATACATTAGGTTACTGAATAATGTAAAACAAATATATATATATATATATATATATATATATATATACATACACACATAATTTTCTTATATAATTTTTATTTTGTTTTTATCTTGATTTTTATATATATTGTGCTTTTTCCATAATTATTTCTCTGTATTAGAGCCCAAAATATGCTGGTGCAAAGAAGATGTTCTCACACAGATACTCAGGGTGCCGCAGACACACACATTTCTAAAGACAGAATAAAACTCTTTTGATAGCTGCTCTCTCACACACCCACTCGTATTATTTCACACCGAGACCCATAAAAATCTGGTTCACACACACTGCCAGACGGACACAGCGCGAGTCTGATCCCCGGTCATCGCTCTCACACAGACCCACTGTCCCACAGCCAGAGAGAGTCTGCGAGAGAGAGAGAGAAAAGCGGCTGAAAGGCAGAGGAGGGAGGCAAGAATGCACGCTGCACTCGTTTGTTTGAGGGAAATGATGGATGAGGTGGAGAGATGTGATGACCTGGCTCATCGCTCAAACTCTCAATGAGAAACAACATTCGACTGACGTCTCTCTCTCATTGTTTAAACGGGATCCAACTTCTCCTGCCAACCCGGTCAGAATCTCTCGTTCTCACCCTCATAATTCTCCCTCCTTTCCTAATCATATTCCCCATTGTCTTTTTTTTTTTCAGAGGGATACCATTTTTATCACTCTCTCTTCCAGTCCATCTATTCTTCTCCTTCTGTCCTTTCCTCACCCTCTTATTCTCTCTCTCTCTCTCTCTGATTTGTAGAGGGTGGATGCCATTGTGGACAGAGGGGTGATGACTGCTTGTCTGAGATCGAGGCTTTGTGTGTGATGAGAGGCAGGGTGGGAAAATTAGTTAAGACCTCTTTGTGTTTCCTGCCATTTTCACTCAACATAAACTTGATTTTGTTGTCCCTGTCCGCATTACGAGGGTTAGACGACACTGCCGCGCAAAGACAAAACACAGTCACTACAACCCAAACAAATGAAAGTTCTGTCAACATTTACTCACCATTGTACTGTTGCAAACCTCTATGGTTTTCTTTCTTCTGCAGAACACAAAAGGTAATATTTTGGAAAGTTGTGGTTTGTGTGTGTGTGTGTGAGAGAGAGAGAGAGAGATAGAGAGAGAGAGAAATAAAAGTCAATAGGGTCCAGTGTTGTTTTGAACCCCACTGATCATTTGTATTAACTGTTTTTACAAATATCTTCTTTTGTGTTCTGGAGGAAAAAGGAAGTCGATAGAGGTTTGGAACGACGTGGGGGTAAGAAATTCTAATTGACCGAATTATAATTCTTCATGTGATCCCTTCAAGGCTTGTTTGTACAGGGCTTCTAAAAGGACTTGATGATGGTTAAAAAAAAAATGAAATGTGAGAAAAAATTGTATGTAAACAATTTTTTAAAAATAAAAATGAGATGGCAATGGTTTTGTGAAAGACTGCAAAAATATAAAAATATTTATTTTATTAATATAAAATATTATTTATAAAAATTCATCTCTGTGGCTTCACAATGATCAAACAATAATAATTTTTTGGTTGGTTTGTTGGGAAAGTGTGAACTAGAATGAAAACTGTGTCAAATCAATAAAAAATGTTGTTGCCATTATTCTGCATTTTATAAGTATGCTAAAACAGTATGGAAGCATATGGGTAGCAAAATTCATTTTGAAATGTAATTAGCAAAATGGCATTATAAAAATTATTACATTTACATTTTCCCATACATATGTGTAACCTTTAGTGCAAAATAAAAATGAAAATTCAATTATATGATTTACATTTGACATTTCCTATACTATTTTTAATATGTAAATTAAAAACCTAAGTTGCAAAATTAAAATGTATTACCCAAATTGATTAGGTGTTTAATATGTCAATTTAACGTCTTTTTGCTTATGTGCATCAATCGGAGTGTAAAACAGTGAGATGTTGAGGCAGGTGAAAAGCATTTGGTCAATGGTGAATATTAACCTATTGTGCATCCTGTTACTGAGCCCCGCCTTGATGTAATGATTGACAGGTTAGGGGCGTGTTCAGCTCTGAATGCACTTTCAAATCCACACTGATTTAAACTATATTATCGCAGGGTATTTAATGAAAATACAATTGAAACATCTTAAGTGTACGTGTCAATGCATTTAAGAAAAATAAAAGACATTGAAATCACCATTTTTGCTTTTGCTGCACCTTTGGCTCAGAATGAATTTAGAAATTCCCATTGCATTTTTCTACAATAATCACGTGGTATAACAATGAAAATGAAATCCCAAGTGTCCTACCCATAAGTCTAAATGCATTCATTAAAAATGGCATTTACATTATAATTTTGTCTACAGTTTTTCCTTGAACGTTCAATCTATCTAATCAATTTTATTTAAATTTTGCATCTAATAAAGCATTAAAATATATATTTTAAATTAAATATTAAAACTATAGGAAATGGCTAATGTAAATTATATTTTTTTTTTGACTCGTGAAAACGTCATTTTTTGAGACTTTACAATAAGTTTCCTTTTATTAACATAAATTAATTACATCAGTTAACATGAACTAACAAGGAAAAATACATCTAAAAGCATTTATTTTAGCTCATGTTAATTTCACCATTTCCTAATACATTAAAACCAAAAGTTGTATCTGTTAATACTATTTAGTGGAAAAAGGAATTTCCAGATTTGTTTAGACCTGACTGGCCAAACAGTGAAATTTCAGTGTACAGACACCTATTGTTTTGTTTTTGTCCTGCACCTGCACTTGTATTTTTGTATTCACACTATTTTTTTATATTATTTAACAGACCTACATTAGCTAACATGAACTAACAATTAACAGTTGTATTTTTAACTACCATGAATAAAGATAAACAAATAATATTACAGATGGGTTGCTCATTGTCAGTGTTAGTTGATGCACTGACTGACGTTAACTAACAGGACCTTATTGTACAGTAAAGTGTTGCGGAACCAAAGTTGTCCCTTATTTAAGTGGAAACTGAAATGTAAGGTACACACAGTAAAAGCGGTGTCACACTCACTGATAATTGATGGACCGCTTTTGGTCAGCGTAAGCCGTCAATCTCTGAGCTCAGCGGGGCGTCCTGCTTTGATGAGGTCATCATGGGTCAGCCAGCTCTGATGAGGTCACAGCAGGTCGTCCCACTTTGATGAGGTCGGCTGGAGAGGGGTTTGTGGGTGCTGTAGTAGGGTGAAGGTGATAATGGGTCTACAGAGGAGGAAAAGAGGCCAACATGGACCATTACTGACCAGCTGTTTGCCGTGTACCTCTGTCATGTGCTTGAAAGATCACAGGCCGCGGCTTGTACGTCTTCCTCTACAGGGCTGCGTCTCGACCCTCATGTACTGTCAACATGAGTGTGTGTGAGCCCATCCTGCACAAAGAGTCACACTAGTCCTTCTCAAGGGAGTGGTTGTGTTTGACGGTGGAATTTCCCATCGCTCTCATCAGAGTGTATGGATCTATCTAATGAACTAATGAGCCTTTTGGCATGGGTACAAAACAGCCACACATACAACATCCCACTCTTATATGTGTGTTCAAACACGGGCCCCTCTCTTTCATGTCGACTGAAACATGCCCGTACACTCTGCCACCACCCCACAGTGGCACCGCAGCCCTGGTCGGGACATCTATCATGGCCCCTGAGTGCAGGGTGTGACACTGCTGGCACTCTCTGCCTGATTAACTTGGCACCGTAACTTGCCCCTTTGCCAGACGAAACAGCACCCGCTGTGCTTAATGGTCGGTACAGAAGCCAGTGCAATGCCTTTCATACATGATGGGCATAGAGAGCCATCTTTAAAGTGATTTCTAATACAACAAGCCATGATTAGCTGATTGATGTAACACAGCTTATTCTTAAAGCCTGTTTACAGCACGGATCACAGCTATAACAAGAACATTAACTAGAAAGTTTAATTATACTAGAACAGCGAAGTCAACGCCACAGCTATAACTATAACTATAACATCGCAGAAAAACAACACTGTTGCTTATCACTTTCAGAATGAGTTTTTAACAATCGACAGCCAATCAGAATCCACTTGACCTTAAAGAGCTGGAACATTGGTGGCAAATACGGTGATAAAACACCAATGTTAAAGAATTCCATGAATTACATTAACTTACCTGAATTATCGGATTTATAATGTTATTACTTTTTCAGTCATGAAGTTAATTCATAAGCCAAATGAAGGCTTACTGAGGATACGTTTACACAACAACGTGTAGCAATGTAGGCTTTAGAAAACTGAAGAAGTTTTCGCAAAAACATCTTCGATGCTGTATTATGGAATTCCCGATGTTTACGATGTCATTTTTTTTTTAAGAAACTTGCACTTGCCTAAAGACTAAACTTGCAATATGTATTTGCATGACTTCACCTTTTCCACAAATTAACGTATTTATAGTACTTATTTTTTGTAGATGTGGCTTGAAGGGATACAGCTACGGCCGGAAAAAAATAAAGAAAAATATAAATTTGCTACCTATTAGATTGTGTTTTATTAATGTCTACACCCCAACCTTAAAGGTACAATTTGTAAGATTTTTGCAGTAAAATATCCAAAAACTACTAGGGTAGTGTTATATATTTTGTCCAGCTGATTACTAACAATACCTCTAATGTTTTCAACTACTTGTAAATCATGAGAAAATTCCCATTTTAAACAGTAACACAGGGCAGTGCAGTCGCCTGTCAATGACGTTAGTTACCCTTTGTGACCGCCTTTACTCACGTAGAAACAACATGACAACAGTGTCGTGGACAAATGCGGAAGTAGCTTTGCGACAAACTTCAACTAGAAAGAGATGCCAATCTCGCTTGTGTTTTACTCGACAGGTGAGTGGTTTTGATTCGTATTTTTCCAGAAAACGTATGCTATTATAACGATCAACAAGATTATGGGGCATACACACCAAACGTGGGGCATTGCGTCTCTAGACCTGTGTGAGGAGGCGTCTGATCAATAGTCTGATTGTGTCTTTGCAATTGACTTTGTATGTAATCTACTCGCGCAAATCGTTAAACTCATGTTAAATCCATGATTTGATGAAGACAACAAATCACGTCATTCCACGCTCCTTCTTAGCGTCATCAAACCACATGATTGTTATTGTTTTGTAGTGCGCCCTCTCGTGGCAGGTCCTACAACCTGTACCTATAAACCTAACCTTACAATAACGCAAATAGGCCTACAGTAATTAACTGTTGGCAAAAACGTCAAAATATCGATGTGCCTAATAGGACAATCTGGCCATAGCTGTAGCTATCCCTTTCAGCAGTGTCGAACCTAGACTTGTGAGGGCCCTATGCTAAACTGGGCAAGGCCATTTTTTAATTGAATGTGTCTGGATACGCTTTGAACTGGTGCATGCCTATGACTATCGGTATCACAGTCTATGATAGATATAAAAAAAAAAAGCACTTTGAAACCAGTTTTCAGGATACCAAAACACTGCATAAAAGTTTTCCGTTTTTGTTTAAAAACTGTCGTGCAAATGGTCCCCAAATCGCTAAGAAGTTGCTACCTGTTGACCGATTGATTAAAGACTTAGCAAACTTTCAAATCCAAAATCACTATTTTAAAAGCCCTAAGGATCAAGCACTCTTATGGTTTTAGGACTAAACAATAGCTCTACTAAATAAGGCTTACTGTTGTCTACTGCACAGCATGTGTAGATCTAGAGATCAGATATACAGAGAGGATTTTACTTTAGTGAATGATTGTTGTGTTGTAATAGCTCAGATTGTCTTACAGTTGGCACAGAGCAGAGAACCAGATGAGGAGTTTTATATATGCCCTCCAGTGAGGTTTCTTCTTTTAATACATCTCTCGCAAATCGCACACTCTTTTCATCCCTCGCTGTTTTTGATAAAGTCAGGCCAGTGGCAGCTGTGGCTGGACACGTGACAGCTCGTAAGCCGCGGAAGGAGCGGCGGCCCCGTTAAAGACTGGCGGTTTCATTCGGGTATTTGTTGTGATCCCCCGGGAAACGGGTCATTAGCGTTATTGATGGGCACTCAGTGCGAGCGGCGGATGCCGCCATGCATATGGTTTTAATATGACAAGACGTGTTAGGGGAACGGCTTACTGTTTAAAATGCCTCCGAGGTCCGTGGACCTGACGTAAAGGGCCGTTTACGCTGGAATTGGATAAAAAGTCTATTGTGCACTTGGAAACTCACTTAGGCTACCTTAGATATCGTGCATGACGCACTGAAATTAAAGGTTGCTCATCGACTATAGTTAGAGCTTTATTACTATAATTTGGACCCTCAAGATATTTTCACTGGTTTGTGGAAATATGCTGCCACATTTCCTTTCAGTAATGCACTGATACACCCACTACTTAGTGCCACAACAATCTAAAACACAATCACAGTCTTGTCTGATTAAGCAGCAGCAAAGTAGTTTAAATGCTCATTTTTAAGACCATATTCTGAACACTGTTATCAAGTACTTAGTTTAACCAGTCTGTGCATTTAAGGCAGACTGGGGGGCTAGTTGTCACAAGGTGATTATACTGGTTTGAAACAACTGCTTTCACTAGCAATTTGTATGTTGTTTCAAATTAGCCTACTTCAAAAACGTCAGAATAAAAAATAGTTTCGGTCTACTATTCAGCCCAGACTAAATTCAGTAGCTTCTTTTTGTAAAAAGCTGCTGGGTAAACATAATAAAATCAAACTAAACATATTAGATAGACATATCTAACATACAGAACTTGGGATAGAGTATAGTTTTGTTTTTGTTTTAGGAAAAGTTATCATGTAGGCCTATTTTAAGCTTTTATGTGTTGGCCAAAATAATGGTGTTGCTTTGTGTGTGTGTGTGTGTGTGTGTGTGTGTAAGAGAGAGAGAGAGTGAGTCAGTGAGAACTTTTACATTTCCACTCTGTCATTGTTTTGTGTTTCATTATTGTTTTACTGATAAAATGTAGCTGAAAAAAATGGTTCAATTGCCATCTACTGAGTCAACATGTTCAATGATCTCTTTTTCATGGTCAGTAACAGTCTAAATGTTTAATCAGTTATACAGAAATTGTCTGGAAAAAAATTGTGACAACTAGCCCCGCTTTCCCCAGTCTACCACAGGAACTGTAAAACAAATGGGTTTGTGGCTCGTCAGGCGTGCAGTGTGTCCAAGGTCTGGCTTGACCACCGGCACACCACAATACTGCATCGGGCGCCACCTAGTGGTCCTCCTCGACACTGACCCATGCTGACACTGCACGAAGATCTGCTCATTGACATTCACCCAGAACCTGCTAAATGATCCATGAATAATTTAGATTAATGATGGGGTCCTGTTTAAAGGAAAAAAGTATGATAGTGCTCTTTACGTATACACAGAAATGTTGTGTGTTGATTTTTTTCCTTCACTGAAACCAGGGGATTTCCAGTGTCTGTGCCGTTCACACAGGGCGTTTGTTGGTCTGGTTTCACATGTGTCACATCTCTGTCCGTTGAGTTGGGTCTAGTAGTAAAATGTCAAATTGTTATTTAATGATTCTGGATCCTTAACAGGGGGAAAAAAATAATATACAAGTAGTGCATTTCTTAAGGAGTGTTTACACAGACTTTATGATTTTCACATTGTCTACCTTTTAGAGGCTGCATAAATATGCAACCAAAAATTAGTTCTGACAACTTTAAGATATTGAATAAATATTACTAAAATGTTAAATAAATCAATATTAAATATACAATTGGGCTCATTATTCATTTAATCTTGATTAATTTAGGTATGACGAAAGCAATATCTCAAGTACGATTTTGATTCATAAGAGTACTTTTTGCGGGATTCAGATTTGAAATAGAATATCAGAAACCCATTTTCCACAAGTTGGTATGATTCTTTAGGGGCTTCATGAAAAGTCTAAAACTTACTTGGATTAAAATATCTCAATGGTAGTGTAAAACAACACCCTTTTTACCATCAAAAACAGGCTCTGTTCACAGCGACCCTTGTCCTTTTAAATGATAATGAGCTACTTCTCTCCCCGCCCCTCTCTTACAATTAAAGTCACCATTCTTAATCATGCAGTTATAACTGCTCAAAAATTATTTAAAACCCCTTTATGAACCCTCTACAAAGGCAAACTTAATGTAGTGTATAGTGGACTTAACAAAGCAACTATTGCAAATCCATTTAACTTTGTGTCAGGAAATCAGAATGAGGCGGCAGATACTGTCGGGATTTGATGCATTCCCTTCAAAAACTAAAGTAATCCACTGCATCTTCAGCGGCTCAGATGTGGGAGTAAATGAAGACTGCTATGTTCATTATTACATCCAGGAACAAAAAAACCTAATTAGAAGACAATCTTGTCTACACTTGCTCCGGCAGGAAACAATGTTCACAGCTCACTCAGGGCTTGTTTGACAACTGTTTGTCAACAGTCATGGGAGGGGCCTGTGCAAAGTTACATCACTTTGCCAAGAGGCTGTGTCCCAAATGACACACTGTGTTCTTATGCAATATGTACTCAACCATGTAGTGCATGCATTATATAGCCCTATGTAACTAAAGCTGCGATAGTTGAGTGGATGAAGTGTTCAGCATTCTACACTTCGTTTTTTAAAGTTAAGTTACATTTTCAGTGTGAATGCACTACTTGCACTATTTCTACTAAAAAAAGTCATAGAATAGTGCAAAAGTATGACATTTCTGGGATGCAACTTCTGTGAATGGCTTGATATGAGAAAGTGTTTATGATTTGTGGGGATTTTCTTATAAGGTGGTTGTGTACACACACTGCCAAGACACATTTAAGTTCAAACACCGTGTAAAAGTGAATTTTGCATGCGATGTCCCCTTTAACATTATGGAAAATACTCTCATTATCCAAACTTAGCAGTCAGTTCTGTCACGTCCTTTTATTTTTTTCGATAGTGTAGTAGGCTAGTACTTTCTTGCTGTCTTTTAAGTAGCCGTGTCAAGTCAACATTTCCAAGACATTTTCTTTCTTTCGTTTTTTAAGCCATCACAGCCTCGTTTTCATTTGCAAAAACCTGAATATGGTCCATTCCCCAAGTGCTGCACTGATGAATCTAAACATCTGTTTAAACTAAAGTGCAACAAGTACACAAACAGATGAGGTTTTTACACCCTCCGAGATGCGTTCACAGATGGGCAAGTGTGGGAGTTTGCTGATACCCATCTCCAGAGCAGCTCTTTGGCATTTAAGGGTTTGTTGTTTCTGTCCAAGAAGTGGCCCAAATGGTGCGAGACCCCATTGAGTTGATTTCCCTCGGTCTCTCTTCAATTTTATCGCCGGTTCAAAAAGTCACGGTCCTCCGGGAACGGGGCAAGCACCGAGAGAGAAGAGCGTAATCTCTGTGGTGCGAAACGACAGCGCGTTGATAGTGTCGCTTCGCTGGCGCTGTACGCATAATTTCCGTACTAAAGTTCCCGTCAGATCGCATCTGATCTGACCTCTGCAATGTGTTCTTTCATCACAAACCACTGATCTGGCTGTCTTTCAGAACGCGAGGCTTGTCTTTGCTTATTAAACCTATGTGTGTCATACAAGCCTGGCTTGTGTAACGTTCATGCACCAGAACATATTCATTAAAGTAAACAGAGATAAACATCTCGGTTACGTATGTAACCTTGGTTCCCTGAATAGGGAACGAGATGCTGCGGTGACGTCACCACGTATGGGAACACCTCTGGTGTGACGAATGTCTGAAGCCCTATACCATCCCGCCAATCCTATTGGCCAAATGGCGCATAGCACCACCCTGCGCATGCGCGCGCATGATATACCTGGGTGCAGCGCGCCATTTCGCTCAGATTTCATGACTGAAGATGAAGAGTTATCAAGGTACGGAACGGCCAGAACCGCAGCATCTCGTTCCCTATTCAGGGAACCAAGGTTACATACGTAACCGAGATGTTCCCTATCATAGGTCACTTCGATGCTGCGGTGACGTCACCACGTATGGGAACGATATACCAAAACGCCTGACGTACCTGATAACTGAGATCCGAGGAAGCAACTGCTCAAGCGGAGAGAACCCGGGAGCCAGGGGCCATCCTCACATCCAGACTGTAGGACTTGATAAAAGTGCTCGGTGAGGACCATCCTGCCGCAGCACAGATATCATCCATAGAAGAGCCACTGAGAAAAGCTTGAGAAGAAGCTACAGCTCGAGTGGAATGAGCCTTAACCCCTAAGGGCGAAGCGAGTCCGCGCGCCCCATAGGCCAAAGAAATTGCCTCCACCAGCCAATGGGACATGCGCTGTTTTGTAACTGCATGGCCCTTACTTTTATGTCCAAAGCAGACAAACAGCTGGTCAGAACCACGCCAAGGGGCTGTGCGATCCACATAAGTCTTTAAAGCTCTCACAGGGCAAAGACTTAGATCTCCTGACCCGGCCTCGGCAGGTGAAAAAGCTTCCAGAACCACTTGCTGAAAGCGAAAAGGGTTAGATGCGACCTTAGGAACATAGTTAGGCCTGGGCCGCAGCAGCACCTTCACAGAGCCTGGTGCAAATTCCATGCATGAGGGTGAAACAGAAAGAGCCTGTAAATCCCCAACTCTCTTGAGGGAGGATAAAGCCATGAGAAGAAGTGTCTTCAGTGTCAGGATTTTATCCGATACGGTCTCCAAGGGCTCAAACGGATGCCCTGATAAACCTAACAACACAATGGATAAATCCCATGAAGGAACTCGCACAGGGCGGAAAGGCCTCAGCCGTCGCGCACCCTGTATGAAACGAGAAACTAATGGATGACGCCCCACAGAGGCACCGCCTATGCATTCGTGGTAAGCTGAAATGGCTGCCACGTAAACCTTTAAAGTGGCTGGTGTAACGCCATCCGAGAAACGCTCCTGGAGGAACTCCAGCACTGAAGCCACTGGGCAGTAAACTGGATCCACATTATGATTACCACACCAGGCTGTAAACAGTCTCCACTTGAAAGCATATAAGCGTCTCGTAGAAGCTGCTCTAGAACTCAATATAGTCTCAGTAATTTCAGCAGAAAGACCGGGACATACTAACGCACTCCGCTCAGTGGCCACGCCCACAGTTTCCACAGATCTGGCCTCGGGTGCCAAATCAGCCCCTGTGCTTGTGATAATAAATCCTGTCTGATGGGAATCTCCCACGGAGAGCCCGCTAGCAGACTGATCAGATCCGCAAACCACGGCTGCGTGTGCCATCGCGGAGCCACCAGCAGCAGCTGTTCCACTCTGTCCCGGCGTAATCTGCATAATACCGCTGGGATCAAACGAATCGGAGGAAAAGCATACAGACTGGTCTTGGGCCAGCTGTGAGCTAACGCATCCACGCCCAGGGGCGATGGGGAGCGTAGGGAGAACCATAGCGGGCAATGCGTAGTCATGCTCGATGCGAATAAATCCACTTTCGCTTTGCCGAATATCCGCCATAAAAGATCCACCGTCTGGGGGTGTAATCGCCATTCTCCCTGTTCCAGAGCCTGTCTGGATAGCAGATCCGCTCCGAAATTCAATCGTCCGGGGACATGAATGGCCCGGATCGAGAGAAACTTGTCCCGAGACCACAGAAGAACACGCCTCGCCAGCCTGCACAGGGGGCGAGAGCGCAATCCTCCTTGATGGTTCAGATAAGACACAACCGCTGTGTTGTCTGATCTGAGCAGCACATGACGGCCGATCAGCAGATCCGTGAAATACTGGAGAGCCCGAAAAACTGCCAGTAATTCCAGTCTGTTTATGTGCCAGCCGCGCTGAGCCGCTGTCCACACTCCGTGGGCTGGTCGCCCTCGACACACAGCTCCCCAACCAGTCAAAGACGCGTCCGTCGTGACAGTCTCTCGGAAAGCATAAATTCCCAATCGAACTCCTGACAGGAGAAATTCGGTTGACATCCAAATTTTTAGCGACATCACACACCGCCGTGTCACCGAAATCGTGCGATGCGGGAGACAACGGGGTGAAATATTCCGCCTTTTCGTCCACCACTGAAAGGGGCGCATTTGAAGCAATCCCAGACGAATCACGGGGGATGCTGCTGCCATTAGACCCAAGAGCCTGAGGCACAATCTCACCGTCACCGTGCGACCCGCTTTGAAGTGCCGCACGCATGACGCAATCGACTGAGCGCGCGGGAGAGAAAGCTTCGCTGTCATCGCGCGAGAGTCCAGATCTATTCCAAGAAAAGTTATCCGTTGAGAGGGAGTTAAAACACTCTTCTTGAAATTTGTTCGTAAGCCCAGGCTGTTTAAATGATTCAGCACAAGATCTCGGTGAGAGTATGCTTGAGTCCGCGATTGCGCTAGCACCAGCCAATCGTCCAAATAATTCAACACACGAACGCCCTGGAGCCGCAACGGGGCCAGAGCTGCGTCCATGCATTTTGAGAACGTACGGGGCGCTAAAGCCAAGCCAAAGGGAAGAACGCGGTACTGATACGCTTTGCCCTCTAAAGCGAATCTGAGGAACTTCCTGTGTCTCTTGACGATCTGAATATGGAAATACGCATCCTTCAGATCGATCGTAATAAACCAATCGCTTGGTCGGATCTGAGACAGAATAGATTTCACCGTCAACATCTTGAATTTGCTCGGTCTGAGTGCAAGATTCAGACGGCGTAAATCCAGAATGGGTCGTAACCCGCCGTCTTTTTTCGGTACCACGAAATAACGGCTGTAAAAAACCTGTCTCCATCTGAGAGGGGTGTACTTCTTCTATAGCCCCTTTGCTCAGCAGAGCTGACATTTCTTGTCGCAGCACCGCCATTTCCGTAGACTTCACCGTAGTGGGAAGAATTCCGCGGAAAGGAGGCGGGCCTTTCCGAAACTGAATGGTGTATCCGTGACAAACCGTGCGTAACACCCATTGAGGAATGCCGGGCAAGCGTTCCCACGCGGCCCGAAACAATATTAACGGTTTCAAAACTTCCGCTCCCAGCAACGCCGTCATACGCGTTAAAACGATCGGACACGAAAAACCCGTGGTGTTCGTGCACCGGGGAAGCGTATGCGCCGGAGTCGTTGCGTTCCGTTGAGTATAATCCTGAAACGTGTCCACGGCAGGAATTAGGCCAACAGATGGAACATCGGGCTCTGCCGCTAGCGAAAAAGCGGCGGCTGTGCGAGCCGTCATAAACGGACCGTTTGTGTAGGGTCCTTGAGTCGTCCCTCGAACTCCGAAAGCAGGATTGCGCAGAGTGTCTGAGGGAGCGTCTGTCATTACAGCTCGATCCAATGTTGCTCGAGGCGCTGTTAGCGGCGAGACAATCAATGTTTGAGCATGGGGACTGCAATGAGAGTGTGGGATGCGCGAAAGCGGTCCGACAGCGCTCTCTAGCGGAGGGCACAGTCCCTGGCAAGCAGCAAAAAGATCAGGAGCTGCTATTCGGCACCCGAGAACGAGAGGCTTTAGCCGTCGAGGTCAGGTTCAATCGCTTACGTTGACGCTGGTGCGCCGGAGGAAAAACCCTAGGGCCCCAGTCCTTACGAGGAGGCGCCATGGGTGTAGGTTCCTCTCGAGAGGCTGCTCGCTGGCGGTGAGAGGAGGTTGAGCGAGAACGCGCGGGCGCTTGCCGGCGTTCGACCTCTCTGGGTCTGCGGGGAATCAGCTGGCGGAAAGCGGCTGATTGCTGTTTCGCTGCCCTGAACTTCTCCACTACTGACGTGACAGCCTCACCGAACAATCCATCCCTGGAGACAGGGGCATCCATAAGGAAAGATTTATCCTTCTCCTTAATATCGGTGAGATTAAGCCAGAGGTGGCGCTCAACCGAAATCAAACCGGCCATAGTACGGCCCACTGCACGAGCGGTATGTTTGGTAGCGCGTAGCGCCAAATCCGTAGCTCTACGCAGTTCCTTAACTGCCTCCGGTGTGATGCCCTCACCTTCATCCAATTCCTTCAATAACTCCGCCTGGTAGGCCTGAAGGACCGCCATAGAGTGGAGCGACGCAGCCGCCTGACCAGCCGCCATGTAGGATTTACCCACCAAACTAGACGTGACTCGACACGCCTTCGAAGGAAGAAGGGGGCGAGACTTCCAAGCCGCGGCCGAACTAGGCGCAAGGTGTTCGGCGAGAGTCTCTTCCACCGGGGGCATCATAGTATAGCCATGGTCCGCCATATCAGAAACGGTGGCGAAATCCGCGGCCGCGGCGTTAGTAATCCGCGCCGAAAATGGCTGTTTCCAGGACCTCGAAACCTCCTGGTGGAGGTCCGGGAAAAAAGGCAAAGGCCTCCGGGGCTGTGTAGGTGTCCGACTGGTTAGAAAACGGTCGTCCAGCTTGGAAGAAGGTTGGGCCTCGGCCTTGTCAACCTCCCATTCTAGCCCCAATTTACCCACCGCACGAGAAACCACATCCAACAGCTCACTGTAGGAGGGGGAAACACGCCTCTCCTGTCCGCTAGGAGGAAGAGGGCTAGTGTCGGTCGCGAAGTCCTCAGACCCCGAGGCCGCGGTGGATAAAACATCGTCGTCATAGCGTCCACAACCGAAGGAGATGGCGGTGCATGCCTCCGGTGTGGGAAGTAAATCCTCATTAGAGAAGACGACGGGCTCAGTATAAGTTTTATTCTGCAGCAGGGTAGGGGAGAGCGAGCGATGTGGAGAATATTCCAGCGCTGCGCTGTCCACAAAATCCATGTCGCACGTGTCACCCCAGGCCCTCGCCTCGTGCGGTGCCTCGGCAGTCGCAGAGGTGACCTGACGGGGGTTAGACTCGAGGGCGACATTAGAGAAAACTTCCACCCTGGAGCGCAGTACTCTGAGCCGCAGGCCATCACAATGGGGACAGGAAGAAAGGCCGCTAAGCGCCGCCTGTGCGTGATGTAAACCAAGACATACTACGCACCTGTCATGAGTGTCCCCCGCCGTGATGTACCTGGTACATGGCTCCTTACATTTTCGAAAGCTCATCGCGTCCGCGAAGAGGAGTTAACACTGCTCGAAGAGATCGCTGGAGAACGCGAGACGATAGGGCACAGATGATTCGCTATTCCTGAAGGAATGAAATCTGAGCGAAATGGCGCGCTGCACCCAGGTATATCATGCGCGCGCATGCGCAGGGTGGTGCTATGCGCCATTTGGCCAATAGGATTGGCGGGATGGTATAGGGCTTCAGACATTCGTCACACCAGAGGTGTTCCCATACGTGGTGACGTCACCGCAGCATCGAAGTGACCTATGATAGGGAACTGACACATATAGAGCGTGTTTTATGCCTGGTCGTGTCTAACAAACCGCTGGTGCCAATCCCTAGCTTTGCAAGACAGTCATTTTAAGAAGATATTTTAAATACAGTTCATATTTATCTGCATGCCTCAGTTTAATTATACTTTTTATTGAACGCACAGATTGGTGACTGCAGGCACCGAGGCCAGGGTAGTAAATCTAAATCCGTCATAACACCGTCCCAGCAAAATTACATTCGCCTCGTTGACATTTCACCCAAAGACGACAGAACTGTGAAGATGCAATAAACAACATCTAAATAAGAAGTCTGATGGCTTCGTGCCTTATCCATTTAATTTTTAACGTAAAGCGGCCTTGGTGATTTGTAATGTGAATGTGCGACACTTCCGGCATTAACTTCCAGTTAATATTAGCTGTACAATACTTCCATTATGCTGCTTGACATTGCAAACTTATAGAAACCCATTTCAACCACAGAAAAAAGAGAGTCAGAATTGTAAGATATGAACTCAAACTTGTGATATTAAAAGTTGCAGTTACTTTTTCTCTTTTTTTATTCCCTGGTAGAAGAATTGCAAGCTGAACTGAGAATTCAAGAAAAAAAAGAATTTTGAGATTTAAATAAAGAATTGATAAATATAATCTCAGAATTTCTCTCTTTAGACATAAATGTCAGAATTCTGAATTATATTTTGAAATAATTTTTTCAGAACTGAGTTTATGGTGAGCAATTATGACTTTTCTCGTAATTGTGACTTTATATCTCGCAATTAGAATTATGAGTGTATATTTTGCAATTCTGAGTTTATATCTCACAGTTCTTTTCTTAGAATTGCAAGAAACCAAGTCTGAATTTTGAGGTAACAACTGCAAGAAGAAAAAAATAAGAATTCATCTTCATTTTTTTTTATTCTGTGGCAGACTTCCATTATAACTGATATTTGTTATAATTGTAATCCCAAAAAATACAAAATATAGTATTGTTTTAATAGAAAAATATAGTGAAATTTTTATAGTTAATTACTGATATGAATGGAAAGTCTTGCACATTTACAGAAAATATCTTACTTATGCATTTTATATATATATATATATATATATATATATATATATATATATATATATATATATATACATATATATATATATACATATACATGATGTATGATATATGATCTATGACATAAGGTGATAGGGTTAATTGCCCTTGAGAGACAAGATGGACCTTTGTCCAGTCGATTGTCTCTGTGTGCCACCCATCTGCTGATCAAAGCTGGTGTACAGTATCACGGCCACCCAGACCGTACTGAATGGATGGGCTACGGTGGTCTGTTTGACTAGACTCAGGTGTGTGTGTGGATGGATGGCCTCTAGAGCCCTGTTTGACTGGAAACAGTTGTGTGTCATCCATTGCTGGAGGCTCGGGCTGATAAACATTATTGGAGAACATCTGTAGGCTGTCACAACACGGTGCGGCCAGCAAAGCCCCCTCCCATCCATCAGACCCAAGGGCTCTGTCCTCCGACAGCCCCCAAGCTTCATCACTCACAGCGGGCAGCATGTGTCAGGGCGCAGGGGTCCCAGCCAGGCTCTCCCACCTGCAGTGACGGTCCACTGCACTTGAGAAATGCTACAGCGATGGTGACAGAGACAAACACTTACACACACATAGAGGGCCTGTTCCACTCAGGTGCGCTGACAGGTGTAGGCAGGTGACCTCTGGTACGTTTGACCCTTCCATCTGAGAGGTGCAGAGGAACGTGCTATCCACAATGTCCCACTACCCTCTACCTACATATCCATGTCCTACAAACAACACGTTTCACTCGGGTGATCAAAAATAATGTCATGTGTGTGCTGTACACTGTTCAGATCTTTAAATTAAAAATCTGCCAAAAATTAATTTTAATAAATAATTGTTATATTTGTCTTGTCTACCAGTGCAAATATCTATACAAGATAATTACTTGAAAAGCAAAAACAAAAAAAAAAAATTGCTTAAGATATATATATATATATATATATATATATATATATATACATTTTTTTTTACTACATTTTCTGTCAACGAGAAAGACAATTATTTTCCCTTTCAATTAAATTTATAATTTCAAATTATTGTTTTACATTTTTTTAAACGGGAAAGATATTTTTTCTTGCCCCACTGGCAGACATTTTTTCTTTAAAAACAAAAAAATCTTAATTTTTGTATATTTTTCATAAAACATTAAAAACATTCATTATAATTAATTCAAATGGAAAATAAGATTACTTGTTTTGAGCAAAATCTTTTTAATTCTTTAACATTAAAAAAAACATTAATTTGAATGAATAAGAAAAAAAAACAGTCCACCCCCCCCCCTTTTTTTTAAAGATAAATCTTTCCTAATTTTAATTAATTAATTTAATTACATTTTCAGAAACACTACAAAAACAATTTTTTAATTTATATTTTTTCACCGGACAAGACAAATACAAGAATACAATATATCTTAGTCATTTTACTTCTCAAGTATATCTTCATTTAAGAATGTTTAGATATTTTTAGAAATAAAACAAACACACTAAAAATAATCAGCAGTGTAAAGATTTACAGTACAGTTAAAACAAACAAACAAACAAACTAAATGTTTTCCGTACAAACATATTTAATTAAAAGTTTACGCACCAGTACATATTTTCACTGTACAGTGAAATTCAACTTGACAACATCCTGAGAGAAACAAAAGAAGAACAGATGAACAAACACTTTTTACAGCATTTTTTACAGTAAAAGACCGTTGAGTGAGTGCTAAGCACTGTCATTTATAAAGATTAGGATTGTTTGGCACGTAAGACGTCTTTTGGAGGAACTGTCTGTTCAGTTTACAATCATCAGATTGTTTCTAAATCCTGTCAGACAGCTCCACTTTAACAATTTACCTCAGATGGCACGATGATGGGTAACAATACTGTGAATATTTACAGTCAGACTGTCACAGGAATCGCATGGCAGAACATACATCACACTCACACGAGCCAACCAGATGGATTTAAATAGGATATATATAGCACAAACGCTCCAGACTCAAGCTACATATTACTTAAAAAAAAACATAAAAGTATCATAAAAGAGGACTTTATAGACAATGTCATTAAAAAAAAAAAGTTAAATTTAGTGTTGGTGTACGTTTACAAGGTAAATTTTAGAGTGTGTATGGCATGTATGGAAGGCAGAAACTCCACTGAGTGTTGCTGTATTCTGATGTGCCTCTTTCGTGGTGTGTATTATAGAAATGAGCGGTTGAGGCTTCACTCTGATCCCGTAATAGAGCAGGCTTTGTGGCTCGGTGGGCGTTTGCCCGATCGGATGGTTTGGTTTGTCTGTCTGATGTGGGACTTATAAGGAACAGCGAGTTTATGCACAAACATGCACACAAAACAAGCATTTTTAAGTCGTATTGAACTGCTCCACCATGTTGTGTGTTATATACACATGAATCACTCGGTGATAGCCACAATGTGTCGCTCCACCAAAGATGCACATGTACTCACACTCTCAATGACAGCCTATCAGTGGTCTTGTGTGCATCCAGAGGGGATGTTTGTGTGTGTCTGTGTTTTTCGGCATTGCTTCCTCGTACTAATTCTCCTGTGGCTTGCTCGTCTGGGGGAAAAACCCATAATAACAAGTCAGAAACATCCTCACACACTCAGTAACCGTTGCCACTCATCTTCTGCTGGTATGTCAGGAGTGTGTGTGTGTTTGTGTATGTGTGTGTATTTTGGGGTCTCTGTATCAGGACTAGGAGTGAGAAATACGCCGTCGCCTCTTCTGTAATTTGGAAGACACATGATTTACAGAAACACCTAAGAAAAAGACAGAGATAGAGAGATTATTGTAACGTATTGACTGGCTTTGATTTATTTAAATTAAATTAAAGAAAAAAATTAAATTAAAGAAAAAAATTAAATTAAAGAAAAAAATTAAATTAAATTAAATTAAATTAAATTAAATTAAATTAAATTAAATTAAATTAAATTAAATTAAATTATTTGTCATCAAATATTTTTTATAAGTAATAAGTTAGAAGAGCATATACTATATTGTGATTATTGCCACGGCTAAAGGCACTGAATGCAGTAAAGTCTCTGCAACCCTTTCAGCCATAATTATTTTTGCACAATACAATTATGTCGATAATAGAAAATAATAATAAATTAATATATACGGCACAAATATTCAAAAACATTTAGGGCCATAAAAATTTTAATTGAATTAAATTTTTGTTAAACTTTAAATAAATTGTATAATATTAATGATTTAAAATAATTATATATGTTCTTTGATTAATACAGTTTAATTTGACAATTAAAACAGAGTGCAGAAAATTTCAAATGGACAGAAACAGAATAAAAATAAATAAACCATTTTTGGAGAACATAACATGGAATTCATAGAGCTCAAAACATTCTTGTGTGTACTTCATTTTAAAATGTATACACTTTAAAACCCTAATTTCTTACATCAGTTGAAATGAGAAATGTAAATGATAAATTAGTATTAGAAATGAATTAGTACTAGAAATTAATAAGTATATTTCACAAAATAAGTAAAAGTGAATAATAATTATGTTATTGATATGTTAATGATAAATAGAATAAATATAATATATAATATGTTTGTTGTACATGAATGACTGAATATATGAATAAATAAATGACAATAAATAAGTGATTCAATAAAGAACTATTTTAATTTCCACAGAATTCAATCATAAATGTATTCATTAATTACATTAGTAATATGAATAATACATGTAACTTATTTATATTTATTTATTTCAATAGTCATACATATATTAATGTACCTTTTTTCATTCCATATTTATTTATTTCTGTATTTTTCACTGATATTTCATCCTTCAAGTGAGTATGGCTCACTGATCACATATTGTGCAGTTCAACTTAAGTCCTACAGAAAATATGTTTTGTTGTATAAAATATGTGCAATAAAAAAAGAAAAGTAGTAAGAGGAAGTTAAGATGAGCTGTTTGTATTTTTAGGGGATGTACAGGTTTAGAGATTGCGTGAATGAATGAATGAATGTTGCATTTATATAGCACTTTATTGTGTATTGTTGTACACCCAAAGCACTTTACAATCATGTGGGGGTCTCTCCTCATCCATCACCAGTGTGCAGCATCCACTTGTGTGGATGGGTCATGTACAGTAAGTCCACTGTTACACACTCACACACACTGTCACACACTCATTCACAAAGCTCACACACACACATATTATGAAGCGTCCTGCTGTGGTTCACTTAGAATAACTGTCAGAGAGAGGCGCCGTTATACAGACGGCCAGGAGGCCCTTGACAGCTCAGGCACACTGAGGCTGTCACACACACGCTCACTAACGCTTTGAGCTCAAACGCTGACTGCCACGAATAAAGAGAGAAGTAGTATTTGGGAAGAGAAAGATTTTGAGATGGTGAGAGGTTAAAAAAAGTGAAAGAAACCATACAGCTGACTCACACACACTTTTACTTAGCTTAATAAAGACATATCATACACTTGATCTGACTTTATTTACAGTTCATTAGTATAAATTAGCTCTACAGATTAATCCAAACCATAACACTACATGTTTATCATTTTAGTCAAAAAAAAAAAATATTATGTACTTTATTTAAATATTTTAAATGCATGATGAGAAATTATGAATTTAAATATGGGCCAACAGGCATGATTATCTGCATTAATTAATTATATAATAATAAATAATAATATATATGTATTACGATTATTATTGTTTGTATGTTTAATCTGTTTATTGAATTAACATGTTAAATGAACAGCACTATTTTTTATACTCGAGGATGTTTTATCAGATTAAACTAACTTCTGGAGACATTTTTGAGAAAAAGTTTTTTTTAATTTATTTTCATTTAAATCTAATAAATGATATGAAATGATCAATTTAAATATAGACTAAGGATCAGAATTTATTGTATTAACTTATATGATTGTAATAATTATACTCCTCCTCCTCCTCCTACTACTACTACTAATAATAATAATAATAATTAATATTATTATTAAAAATAGTAATATTATTTATATACACACCTTATTTATTTATTTATTTATTTATATCAATCCATTTACATATTAAATTAAGAGCCCTATCATATTTACCTTCTGGGGAAAATTTTAGGACAAAAATATTTTTGTTTTATTTCAATATTTCTATCAATTACATGATAAATTATGAATTTACATGTGAACTAAGGGACATGATTGTTTTAATTAAATTATATAATAATACAGTAAGTATGTAATTAATTGTAATGTTATTCATTCATGTAATAATATATATGTATGAATCATTATTATTATTTATTATATTCAATCACATTTAGCTAAATTCTGGGGACAATTTCGTAAGCCCACACACATCCACACCCTCACCTTCCTCACAGGTGGGTCCCATCCAGGTGAGGGGACATGAGCAGTGACCTGTACGCTGGTCACACTGGCCTCCGTGTGCACACTGACACTGGAAAGAACAGTCTGGACCATAAAACCTGCTGTCACAAACTGAGAGAGAAGATGAGGGTTTGAAAGTTTGAATGAAGTATGAATTATGAGAGTTTGCGTAAGATGTGTAAGGTGTGTTTGTGTGCACCTTTCTCGCAGCGTTCTCCCGTCTTTCCAGATGGACAGAGACACTGTCCAGTGGTGGGATCACAGGGTGCATCATCACACTCACAGAGTCCTGCACAATCACGTCCGAAACGTCCATCATCGCAACCTGTCACACACACACACAGTCAAAGATACCATCAAACTGACATTCATCTTCTCACTGCAGTCCAGTGAGCTTTCAAGCTTTTAAGCTTTACACTTTTGTTTTGACACAAATGTAAAGAAGTCCATCATATATTATCTTAAGTTACACAGTAGCTCTGCATGATTAACAGAGCTGATTTAACTCATGACATATCAAAGTAATACGGAATATCAATTCAATGAAATATCAGTGACTTAAGTGAACCAGTAAGGCAATTTGTGAATGAATCATTCAGGCTGGTTTTGTGAACTTGTGATCAACTGATTCATTGAAAAGATTTGATTCAAAAGAATGATTTGTTCACAAAGGAGACCCATGAACATGCAAGAATGAGAATTAGAAAGAATGTTAAGATTTTCACTGAATAATGATAACTTCAGTGTGTCATCTACAGTAAGTTGTATAACTTCAGACAACTTGGAATATAGTTGTACTGTATGAAACTTTCATTGTGGTTTTCAGTTCCATTATACTGAGAAAAGTGATCAGAACAAAAAGTCACCTTTGTGTTCTGCTTAAGTCAGCACTGTTTTAATTCTCAGTTAAAATATACACTATCGTTTCATGCTGATGACGTTTAAGATTACTTACGTTTTTCACACTTGTCACCCTGATAACCTGGAGGACACAGGCACTGTCCGGTCACATGATCACACAGGTGCCCGTGTTTACAGTCACATGATTGAGCACAGAGCTCGCCGAAAAAGCCAGCAGGGCATCCTGAGAAATGAAACCATTTCATATCATATCTTATAATAACAGATTTCAGCAAGTGCAGTAAAAAGGATTCATCCTAACAGTGAAGATAAGACTGTCACTCACGGTGTTGGCAGGCGGGACCGTAGTATCCAGACGGACAAGAGCAGCATCCCGTAAAGCGATCGCATGTACCGTTATTCTGACACACACACTGCTGCTCACAGTTCACACCATACCGACCTGGGACACAAACTATTGCATGCACATACACACAAAAAAAGCAATCATGTGAATTTATCATCATTTGACTTATATTTAATGCACAGACAATTCAAATTACTCATAAACAGTTTAAAGTATTAATTTTTAATTCTTGGTTATTTATTTACCCTTTTCACAGTGCTGCCCGGTCCAGCCCAGGCCACATCTACATGTCCCGTTCACAGGGTCACACACGCCTCCGTTCGCGCACGTACAGAAACTCCGACACTGCGCTCCATAGCACCCTCTAGGACATACTGCACAGAGGACAAGTTCACATTTCACAGCAAATAATTTGTCATAACACAGATGCTTAATATCTGTGCATAAATATGAGAAGTGTTGTTTTGTTTCATCATGTAGCAATACGCGCAAGTTGTGAAACAACTGGATGTCTTGGCTGTATCTGTACGCTCTGTGTTTCAGCGAGGCACATGAATCTGTCTTCAATTTGGACCACATGAGGATGGTTTACCAAGCACTGATTAATCCTCATCCAGCACTAAATTATACTGTCAACACTTAATTTCCACTGGATATCTCATTTTAGCCTGAAACCATACTTATTTCGCACAGAAAATAAAAGCTTAGGGTGAGCTTAGTGAATTTATTTAATTTTATCCTGAGCTACAGTGCATGACTGAAAAAATGCAGTTGACAACAGTTCATGTCCGTAAGTACAGAAAAGCCCTTAGGCCCTTGGGTACTCACCAAGGCTGCATTTATTTGTCTAAAAAAGTAATATTGCGAAATATTATTAAAATTTAAAACAACTGTTGTAATGTGTGTGTGTATACAGTATGTATTTTATATATTAATATGACTATTTTAATGTATTTTCTACTTTATATATTTTCTTTTTTAATATATTGTAAAAAATCAATTTTAAAAACATTATCATGTTGAAAACAATTCTACTATTACTTAATATTTAATATGTAATACACTACTACAGTATAACTTTTTTCAGAATTCTTGAATAATAATTGAGGTTCAAAAGATATCAAAACATTTTTTTAATACAAAATACATTTTTTTTGTGGCGGGGGATGGGTTGTATTTAATGAATTGTATTTTTTTTTTATTCATTTTGACGTGTCAAATATTATAACTAAAGTTAAATTCATCACTGCTCGGTGCACCTTTGTTATGGATTTATACCTTTTGCCAACATTCTGTGTCAAATACAGTAAAGCAGCCTCAGATATGATTCTTACTTAAATTAATATATTACTTTAATCATATACATATCATAATATAACATTTTCCACATCTAGACAACAGAAACTCACCGACATCCTAAATTCCATCCAAATCAGTGCATGAAATCACATGTTAATTCTATGCTAATAATTGCCACTCCATCAAAACAGTCATTGAGATGGTACCCTCTTTTCTTTTTTTTATATCAGGATGTGTGTTCATTGTTACACTGTACCAGGACAAACATTCAGCAGACTTTCCCTCGAGCAAAACACCTCATTGTTTTATCTATTAACTATGTCCTGCTCCAGACGGAAACTTCCAGTAACAACAAGAGCACAGATGGCATTATTTCCAAATAAACTCTGAATTCCTCAATTACTACAATTAGCACAGGCCCTCTCATCCCTCAAAATGCATTTAAAGAGCTAGCCCCACATGCAAACTCCATCACAAACAGCCACACACACGTGCACAAACACACACACAAGTTTACTTAAGCTCTAGATCATTAGTGCAATGGCAAAGTGGGTCAGATTTGGCAGCGCAGCAAAAGAGCAATCATGTTTCTTTGGGTAATTTAGATTGGGAAAACAATAAGCCAATCGCTTTGATTCGCTTGCTTATTTATTTGTTTCCTCGCCAGCAGATCCGCCGACACGGAACACAGAGAACCAGCTACTTATAGTCGTCTGTAAACATTAAACACAGGGAACATAATTCAGCGGCACGTCTGTGAGACGCTCCGAGCTGGCGTTTTCGAGGAGGCTAAGAAAATCCCTCCTGGAAAGTCCCGTTCCATTCCCGCTGATGAGTGATGAAACAAGAAGATTAGGAATCTGATCTCTCGCTTCTGTTCTCCAGGAAAAGGGGCGCTGCGATCACGCAGGAAACTGGAGAAATTTGTTAACTAAATATTGTAAATAAGCCCTGGGAGAGAATCGGGAGGAGGGCAAATAGTCCCTTCAAGTGCGGGACTGTGAGACGTGATGTATTCGATGTTTTGCTTATGAAGTCATCATAACACTTATGGGTTTCACATCCAAACAAGATGAAGATGTTTATGTTGTATATTTGGGAGGGAGGGACCATGGATGAGTGAAGGCACAGAAAAATAAGAAATGAATGGCCGAGGTTGGAAAAGTTGGCAAAATAAGTGGGAAAAAAGTTGAGTGTTGTTATTGTTAACTAAAACTTTTTTTCCTTTATTGAAATTAAAGTGGCATAAAATAAAATAATAATATTAGATGAAAAAAATAGAAATGATTACTGAGAAATTTTGACTTGACAACTAACAAATAAAATACATGAAATAAATTGAACAGAAATAAAAAAATAAAGCTAAATAAAAAAAAATTTAAAACTGAAAAAGGCAAAAAACTAAAATAAAGTGTAATTCAAATAAATATATATACAATAATAATACAGTGCATGCCTAAAAAAATGCACAGTCGTCAACAGTTCATGTTCGTGAGTAAAGAAAAGCCCTATTTTAAAATGTTTTAGGGTTGGTAAGATTTATTAATGTTTTTGAAAGAAGTCTGTTGTGCTCACCAAGACTGCATTTAAATAAATAATACAAAAATAACAGTGCTATCTACAGAGGTATATACCTTGTTCGCAGGAAGGTCCCGTTCTACCCTGTGCACAGTTACACCTCCCAGTCTCTGGGTGGCACTGTCCTTCCTCTCCACACAAACACACCTGAGCACAATCTTTCCCATAGCGGCCTGTAGGACAACCTGAGAGAAAAAGACAGAAAATAAAACAAATGTTACTAGCTAGAAAATGTGGAATGCAACATAAAAAAAGGTAAGCCATGTTTAACTTAACAGTTTCTGAAAAGCAGCAAGATCATAACTATGGACAAAGATGTCTGTCTGATGCATGTTTACATAGGAAGAAAATGAACATGTCCACACCCAGTCAGGTGATGGATTTTTAGGATCTTACTGGTGCTGCAGTTGGGTCCCAAGTATCCCGGCTGACAGATACAAGAACCAGTCCTGAAGTCACACTGGCCTCCATTGGCACATCTACACCTTTTCTTACAGTATGGGCCATAGGTGCCCTCTCGACATCCTGTGATATATATATACATTTTAATTTGAGCACATTTATAAAGCAATCCATACATTTATAAAGTACAATCATATAGAACTACATAACATACATATGCACTACTGTTCCAAAGTTTGAAGTTTGTCAAATTTGTAATGTTTTTAAAATTCACTTGTATCAAAAATACAGTAAAAAGAGTAATATCGCCAAATATTATTACAATTTAAATTAGCTGCTTTCTATCTGAATATATTTTAAAAATGTAATTTATTCCTGCAAATCAAAGCTAAATTCTTCAGAAATCATTCTAATATTTTTTTTTTTTTCAGGATTCTTTGATGAATAGAACCTTCAACAGAACAGCATTTATTTGAAAACTTTTTATTTGAATTTTTCATTTGAATGTCTTTACTCTCAATTTTGACTCACTCACTATGTCCTTCATAAATAAAATAATTTATTTCTTTAAAAAAAATCTTTCTGACCTAAAACTCTTGAATGGTAGTGTGTATGATTTTATAACCATTGTCTGTTAGCTCAATTGTAGATGATCTTTTGGTCTAATAGAACAACTATGAAAACAAGTTTATTAGGTTGGGTTCATAGTATTAAACTGATATCAGCAGAATACTGTATGTCTTACTCAGATGACAGCGGCTGCCATAGTATCCAGGTAGACATGTGCATTTCCCAGTGACGTGGTGACAGCTGTACTGATCTCCAGAACATGTGCACATCTGTGAACAGTTCAGGCCAAACCTGCCCTGAGGACACACTGAGAGAGAGAGAAAACAGAAAAGGACACAATACATGCAGAGATGACTTTCAAAACGTGTGTGGGTTTTCCATAAAATGTCAAGTTGTCTAGACACATTCCCGAAAAGACATCAGGCCTCAGACAGGAAGGAGATATGATATGATACGATATGAAGGGGAGGCTAGACATTTCATTTAACGTCATTCAGACATGCTTACTTTCATACATTTTCACATATGTCTGGAGTGTCTGACAAAAGCCAGGCTGTATGAGTCCATTACATAGCACGAATCCATATCACACCTCTGAAACACGATTATATGAAAACACATGAGATGTGAGTGTATTTAGGGCTCATTTAGGTATGTAAGGGATAATCAGTGGCTTGCCATGCATTAAAGGATTTTAAATGCATGATGTGGAGGCCAAGAACCACCCGACGTGAAGAGTCAATTAAAGAAGCGTATTTTATATATATATATATATATATATATATATATATATATATATATATATATATATATATATATATATATATATATATACACACACAATATAGCGTATTAGATTAAATTTAAATTAAATTTATTTTTTCACTTATAAAATATGACATCAAAATATATATTTATTGTATTTGCATAATATAGTATGTATATATATATATATATATATATATATATATATATATAATATATATATACACTATATTATGCAAATAACTTGGGTTATATATATATACATGCATACAGCAGTGTAACTTTCAATATTATCACAAAACAAATATCAAGTTCTGTCATGAAACTCTAAATGGCGCATGCTGATGGGTCATTAATGCAAACTGATGATATTCACAGTGTTAAACTACTTAGCACAAACTGATTGGTTTATGTTGCTTATGCAGCCAATGAACTTACTGCTTTAAATTTAAATGGCTTTTCGCAACATGCTTTCAGAATTCCTCTGACTCCCCTCCACCTCCCCAGCTCCACCTGTATAGATCTGCTACAGGTTATTATATATGCTAATTGTGCAGCAGTATATAGGCTACTCAACAGCACAGCAAATACACTAAAATTGTCATATCCATTACCATGCTAGAATCTTCCTAAAGTTTTCATGATGGAAATGTGTAAGTCTCCAAGACATTAAAACACATGTACAACAAACTAGCATGTAGTGAAAAAGCAGTACTAGCCCCTCTAGACAAGAGATAGGAGCTGTCAACTGGGCTCAGTGGCATCCGTACTGTTGAGACTAACACAGATCAGTGTATGTTCATGTATACATGTGTGTGCGTTTGTGTATTCACCCCACCGGCATGTGTAAGAGATAAGTTCAGACTCCAGACTAAAGAGAATAATTAGACTGTTGTCATTAGCCATGTCTGCTGCAGTGTGTGTGTGTATGTGTGTGTGTTCCAGACTTCTTATCCTTACACAGACAAAAACAAAGCCTGCTGTTTGAGTTGGCCACTCAGCGCTAACCTTTATCAGATGTCTCACATCCACAGAGAGAGAGAAAGAGAGAGTGAGAGGGGTGGGCGGGTGTTGAAAGAGAGTCGCAGAGAAAAACCCCAGCATGTGTAATGTAAAAATGATAGAGAGACACAGGGAGATGTGAATTACAAGTGATAAAAGTGTGCATACTGTATGGCTGTTTGTACATCTTTTTGGCATGGATATATAAATGAACAGATGATTGGTTCTTGAGTACACTTACAAAATGGGCAACATTTTAGGATTAGGAGCAATGTTGGGAGTAGCGCAAGTTATGTAATTAGATTACTTTAAGTAACTAGTAAAGTAAAGCATTACTTTTTTAATTTACAAGCAATTATATGAGTTACTTTTTCAAAATAAGTAATGCCATGCAGTTACTTTTTTCCCATTTAATGATTGAAAGCTCTCCTGTCCCCTTGTTGAGAGAAATTGGGAATAAGATGTTACTTAGTTCTAGAATAAATGTGAACAATCATTTATTCATCTCACTCACTTGCTCACTCACAAGTTTTCCTCAAAATTAATAAAAACAGTTAAAACAACTCAAAATATGACTATTTAATCCTATTTTATTAACCAATTAGCTGACCCTCGATGATCAAATTTAACCATATTAATAAGCAAAAATTACACAAGATAAACTAACATTTCTTCTTTATTTATTGCGGAAGAGTGTTGAACTGTCTTCTTCTGTGTTCTACTGTACATACATTAATTTTTATTTCCTTCAGCCTGAGGCTTTTGGTGTGAAAGGGCTTTTATATTTGCCAAAAAATAGAATGTTTTGTATTAAAAGCAAACAAATTTTGTTGGTTATTTGAAATATGTAATTGAATAAACACTGTTCTTTTGAACTTTCTATTCATGTATTCTATTTTGAAATGTATTACAGTTTCCTCAAAAATATGAAGCAGATAGTAATAAAACTACCAAATAAGAGTATTTGCAAGATTTCTGAAGGATCATGTAACTGACTGAGTACTGGCTGCAGACAATTCAGCTTTGCCATCACAGGAATAAATTCCATTCTAAAACATATTAAAACTGAAAGAAATATTTTAAATTTTAATAATATTTGACAGAATGACTGTTTTTACTGTATTTTGATCAAATAGATGCAGCCTTGGTGAGCATAAGAGACTTCTTTCAAAAACATTTTTTACAAATCCTACCGACCACAAACTTTTGAGCGGCAGTGTATAGAAAAATATTTATATTGTATCTGTTTAATATATATTAGTCTATAAGAAGTACAGAGTTATAGTCCTACAGGTGGTTTTAGAGGTAGTTCTTGCTATTTTAAATATTGTCTTATGAATCAGTAGGATGAATGAAATGAGAGCGATCTTACTGGTCTCACAGCTGTTCCCAGTGTACCCTGCAGGACAGCCACATCTGCCCGTCACATGATCACAGGCCACACCCCCTGGACAGATGCATCTTTGCTCACAGCTCCTACCGAACCATCCAGATGCACAGGCTATACACAAACCATACAGACAGTGAGAGAGAAAGCAGATGGATCGCGGAGTGAGTGGCCCGCGTTCGCCCATGTGAACATTCCAGTGTGTAATGGAGACAGAATACAGTAATTTGTGTGATGACATGTGAATCGCTGCTATCAGTGCTTACAAACTCCTCACTATAAATCACCATAATCACTTACATCTTACTAACTACAGCCAAATAAAGCACTCTGAGTGAGTCTGTGAGAGAGAGACAGATGTGTTTATGAGTATATAGGGTCTTTGGATGGTGACTCACATGTTTGTGTGTGTTTTGTATAAGAGGAAGGCTCTTTATGTATAAATATTAAATATTATTACATTACATTATGAGTATTTTACATTGAGTGTGTGTGTGTGTTTTAGCTCACTCTGTTGGCAGCTGGTTCCTGTCCACCCAGGTGTGCACCTGCACTGGCCACTCACTGGGTCACATGACCCTCCGTTGTGGCAGTCACATGATTGACTGCAGTTGGGACCAAATGTACCTGCTGGACAAGCTAGAACACAAACACATATTTAAATAAAAACAAACTTTTCAAAATCGAAATATGTAGCACTTTGTGCAATGCAAAAGGATGTGATGTCACAGATGTTCTATTCTAGATGTTCCGAATGCCCATCTTATGTTTAACAGTCTATTAGTAAGTTCATAAATATAGTATATAGTTTATAAATATATGTCATTTATTTTCACATTTCATTGTAAATCAACTACTGATCTGTTGCAACACTGTCATTCAAAAGTTTCTTGAGACTTTAGTAACACACGATCCTTCAAAAATCATTATAACATACTGATTTAGTGGCCAAAATTATTTTTATTATCAATGTTGAAAACTGTACAGCTTAATAATTTTTCTGGAGACTGTAATAGATTTTCTGTGGGATTCTTTGACGAATAGAAAAGGGAAAAAAACAGCATTTTAATCAATTTGATGCTTCCTCGCGTCATAAAATATATATATATTACTGACTTTAAACTATTTTGGACAGCAGTGTTACTAAATATAAAAATATATAAAAAATAAAGGTCTCCAGGTACCCAGTGTGACATAAAATAACCCAGTATATGAGCATTTGAAGAGTAAAAATATTTACGTGTCCAGATAACATAATATATCTACACCAAATACAAAAAGAATTCTTTAGGCAAAAATGTTTAACACACTTTACGTGATGCCTGTAAGAGATTTGGACTTAGTTTTAGTAGACACACGCTACTGCAAAACTATAAAATAATAAACAATAAAAAGCAGATGCAAATCAAAATAACGATTTATGATTTGCACACTTGCACAAAAAAAGGGCCACAAAACTAACTAATAACATCACTCGACTCCAGAGAGATTTCATCACAGTCAAGCTTACCGTGCAAAACATGTCATGGGAAAGCCAGAAGTAAAAATAAAACTTCTGAGAGAGGGATCTTTAACACAAACCTCACTTCATTAAAAAGAGAGGGAGAGTGAAACAGAAAGAGAGATAAATCTTTATTGGGCCCCTGATCTATTAAACTACTGACGGGAGATTGCATGAGAAGACAGATGGTACTAAACCAATGTGCCGCAGAGCTCTCTTTAAAAAGCATCTTAGCCTAATAAAATACTGACAGACGCACAAACGGAATGCTCCTAAAAAGCATCCTTCCACAGTAAACACAAACATACACAGATGAGATATGCCGATTAAAAACATGGGTGCATTTAACCTTTCCGCAGCCCGCCGGGTGGCTTTATCTGCTCTTTACACATGCTTTAAGAAATGCATCGGCCGTGTCTGTGCGGCGATAAACTGTCTAGGAGGCCTGTGTTTGGGTGAGCTGGTTTGAGAGATCGTTGGGTTATTTCTGTGCGAGGATGCGGCGTTCAGCCGGAGATGAGCCTCCAATCACACCCCGTTTTAATGATGTGGGTGGCTTACCCAGAATGCATTGCGGTGGTGCCCAGCCGGGGGTGCAGCGGCAGGCGCCTGTGATGTGGTGACACTGGGCTTCGTTCCCGCACTGGCACATCTGCACACAGTCCTGCCCGTAAAACCCAACAGGACATCCTATGAAGGAGAGGAGATTTGAGTCAGCAGTGTCTGCGTCTGCGTGTGCGTTCTAATGAGCAGTACATCACTGGAAAGTCATGCTCTCAAGAGCCAACAGGATGTCAGCATTCTGATTTAAATATAATTATGTTAGTGTTTTACTAGTATCCTTGTGGATGTATCCATCTTTCACCCCTTCGTCCTGCTCATCTTTCTTTTTCATGTCTCATTACCTACCGAATGCTCAGTGTGTGAATTGCTCTCATCAGCATTAATTGCGTGATCTCATTCGCCACATGTGCGGCACATCCTCACCACAACAAAGTCAACGTGTGTGTGTGAGGAAGACAGACAGACAGACATTTCTAGGAAACAAGAACACCTGCTGAGTCCACAGGTTCACTGTCTGGATACAGAAATATGCCTCCTGTGCAAATATTCCCTGAACTCACATTTTTTTCACTGGGCTCTCAACATCATTTATGTAAGATGTAGTGCACCTGGCCAAAATTGTGTTTTCTTATCGCTTAGAAAAATATAATAAAATGAAAAAAAAAAATGCTTATTTAGCTAACATTTTATGAATATCAGATAATATTTTCATCTAAAGCCCTGCTTTTCAAATTATACTTCACTGAAAGAAAAAAAATGCACAAAATCTAGTGGCTATAATGAATTTTTCTTGCATTAAATGTTTGCTTATTAAAATATAAAATAATTATAATAATAATACAAAATTATATATATTTCTTTAATAAATAATTATAAAAATAAATAAAATTGACAAAACTGTGAAAGTGAGTGTTGCACACCATAATAAAGCCAGATGAATAAAGACAAAGCAAGTTATTTTATATATATATATATATATATATATATATATATATATATATATATATATATATATATATATATATATATATATATATATATATATATATATATATATATATAAAACTGTTATTTTCTTTGGAAAGTATGCATGATAATCCATGCACAATAGGACCACAATACAAACATTAAAATTAATTTCTAATTGATGTTCAGTTTTCCACACAATAAAAAAAATTAAGAAAAGTTTGAACACTTCTTGTCTGGTTGTTTGACAATAATCAGATTTATCCAAATACATTTTTTAGAGGTTTGCTTCTTTGAAACACACACGTGATTTTGTTTGCTTTTGTTTAGAAACATTGCCTTTGTTAGCATAGCGTGTCCAACATGAAACTACAGTACACTTTGTACAAACTCCACTCATTCACACACATATACACACACGCGAATGAAATCGGAGTCTCTCTGTATGAGCTCAAGTGTAGACAGACATCCATACAAACACGCATATGGCACGCAGATGCACGCGATCACAGGAGATCGGTCTTGTATTCCATCAACCTGATAAGATCTTGTAAAGCGCGTGTGCGTGAGTGTGTAACGGCAGCGGATGGTTGTGATCGGCTGCAGCCGGTAAAATGTGTTTCACTGCTGAGGCCTTTAGAGATGGAGCCCGATGATAGCACTCAAGAGCTCGCTAAAGACCTGCCACATGTGTGTGTGTGTGTGTGTGTGCTCTTATTCAGTCGGTTTGTATGATTAAGACGCATGGAAGACATCTGAGCATACGGAACATGAGTGGAACTGCTTGGCTACATCCAGATGAACTACCGAGTTGAAAACGTCCCAAAACGGACAGGGTGGAATTGTGGGCCTGCGGAGACCTGATCTCTGTAGTCACAGCCTGATTTATTAAAGATGAAATCTGTGAATGTAGAAGTCCACTATAAACCAAAACAATCTGCTTTTATGCATCTAAATCGATGGCAGTGGAGTTGATACAGATGGAGATGGAACGATAATGGTCCCCTAAGACCTGATTTTGCACTGTCCAACTTCATGTTGTAGGATTTCAAGGGATTATGGACAGTTCTGCTTCTCTTTTCCCCTGCCGTGCAGAATCTAGATCCATTCTGCTGGCCCTGGTTATCATTTACTCCCTCAACCACATCACATAGGTACAGGAAGTTATTTCGGCTTACTTCCTTTCTCTGAAGAATGATACTTTTCTGCAAGATTTGTGGTGATTGGGACTACACTGGTTATGCTGTATGTTTCTGATTCACTGAAAAGGATCAGCTTCAGGAGGTTCATTATTTTTTCATGCTGTAAATTTCTGATTTACTACAAGGAACTAATTTAAAAGGGTCATTTGTTCATGAATTGGAGGACAGTGATCATGCTGTATGTTTTCGTTTCACTATAAAAGAACTGTTTATTAAAAGAATCATTTGTTCATGAATCGGACTACACTGATCACTCTGCAGATTTTCGTATCACTTAAAAGGAAATGTTTTTTAAAAGAATCATTTGTTCATAAATCTGACTACACTGATCACGCTGTATCTTTTTGATCTACTACAAAATAACTGGTTTTAAAAAGATCACCTCATAATTTGTTTGCGAATCAGACTACAGACTATGTTTTTAATGCTCTAATTTAGGATCAGTTCAAAAGAGTCACTCATTCATGAAAATACGCTGGTTGCGGCTTGTATGTTTGGAAAAAAATGATGTTTTTGATTCCTCTTCTCCCATTGAAATGTGTCTTAATGACATCAACGCAGGAAACTTAAATTATATGTTTAAAAACATCTAGCAATTAGGTCGAATGGTTTAAGGGTCCGTCTGTGAATCAGACTACACTGGTTCAGTTGTACATTTCTAAATCAGCACAAAAGCATCAGCTCTTAAGAATCTTTTGTTTGTGAATTAGACAACACTGCATGTGCAGTATGTTTTTGATTCACTAAAAAGGATTTATTATAATAAGATATTATAATAAGATGTATTAGATATATAAGATTTATTAGTTCATGAGATTTGTTTGTTGGTGAATCAAATAACACTGGGTTCACTGTGTTTTTGTGATTTACTGAGAAGAATTGGTTTAAAAGAGGCGTCTGTTTGTAGAACAGGCTTCACTGGTTGCACTGTAAGTCATTTCTTTTAGCCCTTGAGGACAACTCAATAGTTGCTTTCTTGCTATTATTTTGTGGTCAGCTTATAATAATAATAATATCATCATAATAGATCCAGCCTGCAAACTGGTCAAATGCAGCATGCATAGAATCTCTTAAGGTATGAGCAAGTTTGCCTGTCCGTGCATCTTGTGTGTGTGTGTGTGTGTGTTTACATGTTGTTGTTTTTTTCTAGCTAAGATAGGACTCGGCTTCTATGTTTGGCACTGTGTGTATGCCTGTGCATTGTGGCTTTCCAATAAAGCGCAGCAGCTGGATGTGGCTGTCTCATTAAGCAGAGGATGCTGTCATGTATCCAACAGGGTGTGTCTGTGCGTGTGTGTGTGTGTGTGTGTGTGTGTGTGTGTGTGTGTGTGTGTGTGTGTGTGTGTGTGTGTGTGTGTGTGTGAGATGTTAAGTCAGAGGCTCAGATTAACCACTAGAAGGCAGATATGACTCTGTACCTTCGGGTCACTGAGGTCAAAACCTTCATACCTGCTTCTAGTTCTTATTAACTTCATGTTTTTTAAACATATGATCTTAGTTTCCTGCACTGATGTCATTATGACACACTAAACAAACACTTTTTGTGTGTTTTCAAGATGCTTGACTGTGTGTGATGAGTGAGTGTTTCAATGAGCAAATGGGAGTCAAAAACATTCCATTTTAAACACAGACACACACTCAGATTGCATGATGGGTGGGTTGCCCTCTCAGACTGATTGAAACTTCCTGTTTCCCTGGTGAAGAAGAGGCCCCAGTGCATTAGAGCTATGAAAACACACTTATGTGGAAAAAGAGAGATGTTCGGGAAAATAAGATATAATATGCATTTATATAAAGATTTTTCTTCACATATATCACTGACCATTCTTGAATTTGGCTGTATTTGTTTGTAACTCACTCTTTTCACAGTGTGATCCCACCCAGCCGGCGGCACAGGTACAAGCTCCGCTGACGTGGTCACATTCGGCTCCGTTCTCACACTCACACGCTAGTTTACACTCTGCTCCATAATGGCCCTCAGGACACTCTGACACAAACGCATAAGATTAAGAAATTTCGATTTAGTATGCATGTTGGGAAATTATTGGAAATGAGGTATGCATGATTGCTGTGTTCAGAATAAAATATTAACTCGATACTATAGTCTTGTTATTGTTAACTAAAACTAAAAATAACATAAATAATAATATAAAAATCTCCAAAAACTTAACATAAAAATTTGAAATAAGTTTAAAGTTTAAGTACTAAAATTAAATCTGAAATAAAAATAAAATAGAAATATAAAAAATAAAATAAAAAATTGACAAAAGCACATATTAACATGACTACAACAAACTAAAACGATAAATGTGAATATATAAATTAGTGCCGTCAAACGATTAATCACATCCAAAATAATATTATATAATAGATGAGTGTGTACTGTGCACATTTATCATTTATATATAAATACAAACACATGCATGTATATATATTTAAGAAAATAAGCTATATTTATATAATAAATATATTTATATATAATATAATAATATAAATATATACATTTTTCTTAATGTAAATATTTTCAAAATATATACTGTATGTGTGTGTACTTATATATACATAATAAATAAACACAGTACACATACATATTAAATGTAAACAAAAACTTTTTTTGAATGCAATTAATAACGATTAATGATTTGACAGCATTGATAAAAATAAAAGCTAATTAACATATTAATGAATATTAAAATAGCAATATAAATAAAACTTAAATGATACTGAAATACTTAATACCTTTTTTAAAATGTATATTTTGATAAGAATTACTGATAGTACTTTTCTACACTCCGTTCACATGACCTCATTATGTTAAATGTGGGTGATCCAGTCATTAATTTGGCAATAATGATCATTTTCAAATATTCAAATGCATATTCAATAATTCAAACTTCAAATATTTTTTTCACATTTTAAGTAGAAATCTCAATGTCAGATCAAATGAGTAAAAAACTAAACATATAAAAAAATGTTGAAAATTATATCTGTAATTACTTTCACGGAGAAAATGGAAAGTCAAATCAACCGCACTGCATTGTGGGATACAATATCTCACACATTGCACCCTCTTATTTACTTTAGTCTAAAATTGTAGGTATGTATGTAATATGTATTTTTTCCCTAATTTAGCATACCATGCACACTATGCATTCTATATAGTTGAGAACCAGTAAGAGTAGAATATTAGCATGGTTTTAGTATAATCTCAGTAAGTTCTGCCTGTAGTTGTATTATGTTGACACAAGGGGGCAACATTTGCATCTTAATTAGCATCAGATTGAACTTTTGAACTTGAACTTTTACATGTTGTACCAATTAAATAGTGCATAACTGAAAAGAATAAAACGTCTTAAAAAAAGAATGAATTAGAAAGAAACGGAACAGACTCACTCTTGTCACATTGTTCTCCAGTGTATCCAGCCTCACACACACAGCGCCCACTGCTGGCCTCACAGGTCACTGCATTACTGCCACACCGGCACACACTGGCACAGCCTACCCCCCAAAAACCTGCCTCACACACTAAACAGAGGATCTTCATTATTCATTTGAATTCATTTAACAAATCAAATCATACAGATTTAAGATATGAGATTGCAAGCACACTTCAAAGACTACTATTTGTATGTTTTTGTAATGTCCTGTTGGATGTCCATTTATATTGTATTCGTTTTAATTATTATTATTTTTTTTGTGTTATTTTTCTGTTACCACGTTTTAAAATAATTTGTTTTTGTCATTAAACTCTTTATGTATTACTATTACAGTACGAGCCAGCTTCACATAGAAAGAGACAAAAAACCGCAATGTTGTTTGTACAGTGAAAACGAAGTGACAGATAACAAACGAGTTAACCGAAGCAATGTGGTTCTGTCTATCCTGTCTGAATACACTCGCTCCTTCTTTTTCTTGAAGAGCTCACTTCAGTTACCCAGAATCCCCCCCTGAGGATGGGATAAAAGAGCCTGTTTTAACAAGACCAAACCATGATCTGTTTAAGCCATTAAGACTAAAAAATGTATGTACTGTGAGTGATCAAGAACGAAATAACTAAAACAGACACTTCAAATATTATTAGAACATGATGTTCTTTTCAAATTCATTCATTTCTCTCTTCAGCGAACAGAAGGAAAACCCATTTATAAACACACTCACACATATTGTGAAATAATATATCATTTTCATAACATAACAGAGAAGGCCAGCATAAATCTAACTACATAAAACATTCCACAACTCTCTCTTTAACACAATAAACTGATTGACACTGTGAAATGACTACAACTTCCATCTGTCAGCATGTTGTCATATGTGAATGTTTAGTGCATCTGCTCCTTTGAATTATAAAAAGGACATATTGCCTGATGATTGACAGTTCACAGTTGATTTCTGATGCAGATATTTTTGTGCTATTAAAATAACTGAGCCATTAAAGCAGCTCTATGTGCTGACATCTGATAGTCACTAGAGGGCAGTGAAAAGCCATTATTGTCCCATTTGAAAAGTGAGCAGCCCTTGAAAGCTTTACCTAAACACTGCACATTATACACACTGCTTATTGCCTACTACTTTCTAAAATATAGTATTTGAAATATGAATCCATTTTAACATAAATGTCTTTACTGTCACTTTTTGATCAATTTAACGCATCCTTGCTTCATAATATATATACATATGTATATTTTTTATTATTATTATTTTTTTAATATCTTACTGACCACCATTATTGGAGAGTTAAATAGTTACATGTAACAGAATTGCATTATCTAATTACAAAATCTGTTACAGTTAGAGAAAAAAAAGTTAATGTAACTAAATTACAGTTACTTTATGAAAATGTTAGTGATTACAGATTTGATTGATTTCTTTCCCAAATTGCACCGACTGCTCTAAAATATGAGACACCGATGTTTCAGGAGTTTAGGACAAATGCTTATTTATTAACTGTTTTATTTCCTGTTTGGTTTTATATTAGCTGTTTTTTCCAAGGCATTGTTAGATGCCAGTGTTTTCTTATCATAGCTATTCAAAGATTTAATTTCAAAAACATTATCATAGCTATTAACCTATGTGTTTTATGATGTTGGATCTGTATTTAATAATCTCAAATTAAAAAGAGCTGCTAAAGTCTGATTTTGCGGTGGTTGCACTTTAAAAATGTAATTATTATCATCTTAATTCAAGTGATGACGGATTTGGAAAGTCTGACAGTAATCAGTGTTGAGTAATATTGTAAGGTTAACCCAACCTGCGTTAAATATTTCAGAATGATTAACAGTTGAAAACATTCATTAGAAATTTAGAAAAGTAATAATAAATAATTGAAATAGTGTAAATTGTCATCTGTAACTTACTCTTCCAAAGTAACCTTCCCAAGACTGCTGACCACAAACTATACTGCAGTAAGTACAGTAGTAGAGCAGTATTCCCTTCTCAGACTTTGTGTATGATTGTGAGTCTTACCCAGCAGGCATTTCTCTCCATGGTATCCAGCTGGGCACGTCTTCTGGCACTCTCCAGTTTTAGGGTCACACGGCTCACCATCAGAGCAGTTACATCGCTCGTGGCAGCCAAGGCCGTAGTATCCGTCACTACAATCTACACAGGAACACTACATATATATCTCCATGTACCTGTCAGAAACAACAGTTTCAAATGGCTGTAAGAAACATCACCTACCTTCCTGACAGCGGTCACCATTGTAACCAGGTTTACACATGCAGGAGCCTTTTTGTGGATCACAAGAAAGTGAGTTTTCCTGCACACACTGGCATTCCTCCGAGCAACCCGAGCCGTGGGTCCATCTGGGACATGCTGATGTGGAGAAACACTATTTTACTATACCTTAAATTAATGAAAGTAACCATTTTGACACTAACATGCTATCTTAGTGTACTTACGCAGGTGGCAGAATTTGCCGTAGAGGCCAGGTGTGCAAAGACACCCTCCGTACAGACGATGGCAGCGTCCATTACTGGGACAGCTACACCTCCTGTGACAGAACCTCCCATAGAATCCCTGCGGACAGCCTGATGACATCACAGGGAACATGAGAGAAACTCCACAGTGTTCATCTGGAGCTCCATGAGGTCCATTACATCACATGCTCTTGTCAAGACAGAATGATCAGGTCTAATCTGAGAGGAATTTCAGAGACAGCTGGGAGACATGAGGTTGATGGATGATGTGATGAAGACAAGGAAAAGCCAAGGGCAGACAGAGAGGAAGTGGACAGGAAGTAGAAACTTTAACCCAAGAGCTCCAGTTAGTCTGCTGATGGATGCTTTACATCTATTTCTACATTTCATCATTTAGCAGACTCCTTTGTGATACATTTTAAAGTACATTAAAATTCTAAAATTACAAAAAACTAAAGAATAAAAATCTGAAAAAAAACACCAATATCGCAAAATATTATTACAGTATATAAAATGCCATTTTTAAAAGAATATATAATATATCTTAAAGTAAATATATCTTAGCTCATTTAATGGAATTTATTCCTCTGGTATCAAAGCTGAATCTTCAGCATCATTCCTCAAGACTTCAGTGTCACATGATCCTTCAGAAATTATTCTAATATGATGATTCGGCGCTTAAAACACATCACTTATTATTATAAATGTTGAAAACAGTTGTGCTGCTTAATATTTTTGTGGAAACTGATTCTTTGTTGAATAGAAGGCTCATTTATTTCCTAAAGTTATGAATATTGAAATATGACATACAGTAAGGAGAGAGGAAAGAGGAAATGTCACAATCAATGAAATATGGAAGATGTTAAAAGAGAAGTTAAAGATGCATGTGTACTTTACCGTTTTCACAGTGCAGACCGTGGACCCCTGGAGGACACAAGCACTTCCCCGTCACTGGGTCACAGCGGCCCCCGTTCTTACAAACACACAGACTGTTACACTGAACGCCATATGTGCCCTCGGCACAAGCTAAAGGAGAGAGAGAATGCAAAAGTAAATACATGTTTAGGGTTCTCCGAGGAACCAGGGAGAAAGAGAAATACAGCAGCCACTGTACTTTCTGTTGATTTTAGGGTGCATTAAAAATGGGACGGTATGGAAAACTCAAACTGCGCTCATGTGAATTCAGAATGATGGGTGTGGAGGTGCTCTTAGGGCTGCAGCTCTCCAACATTCTGTCCATTTTTGTAATAAACTACCCTACAGGAAGTACTTTCCTTAGAGTCGTGGAACTGCTCCACTTAAGAGCTTGATGGGATTTCTGTATAAGTAAAGGTTATTAGAGGAGGACTACAGCTACAGCTAGATGAGGAGAAAAAGAAAACTTTTCTTTCTGAATTTAGGTTCTATGCTGACTCCAATATTCAGTCATCAAAATGTGTTTTTTTCTGGAAACATCTAAATTAACTTCTTTTATTTCAATGTATGTATATACTGTAAGTATAAATGTGTTTTCTTGATGCTGATTTGTCTCTGAAGCAGTGTTATTTAAACATCCCTGAGATAGCTTAGTTTTTACGTTTATTTTTTCACATTTCATTTTCATTTCATTTAAAGTTTTCGTATTTTTGTTTTAATTTTTAGTCTTTTTTTTTCCAAACATGTCTATATGATTTTATTCATTTTTATTTCCGTTTTAGTTAATTCAGTCCAAGTTAAACTAAATTAAAATGTCAAAGGTTGCCTCGGGCAACTTACCGTATTTTTTGGACTATAAGTCGCACCTGAGTATAAATCGCATCAGTCCAAAAATACGTCATGACGAAGAAAAAAACATATATAAGTCGCACTGTACTATAAGTCGCATTTATTAAGAACCAAGCACCAAGAGAAAACATTACCGTCTAAAGCCGCGAGAGGGCGCTCTTGTCCTCAGTGTAGGCTACAGGAGCACTGAGCAGCATAGAGCGCCCTCTCGCGGCTGTAGACGGTAATGTTTTCTCTTGGTTCATTTTTCTCAGTTCATGTCAAATTAATTTTGATAAATAAGTCGCACCTGACTATAAGTCACAGGACCAGCCAAACTATGAAAAAAAGTGTGACTTATAGTCCGGAAAATACGGTACCTGAAATAAGTTTGTATTTTATATATTGAATATTTATTTTAAGTAATGAAAATATTTTTACGGTTTTACTTTAGGTTTTAGTTAACTATAATAACCCTTCTCTGAATAATTTTGTTGTTTGCCATCTAAAAAATATAATAAGAAAATAAGTTAACTTAGCCACTAATAAATAATCTTTTGCATTATGATATCTCAAGAGTCTGTGGGAGTTCAATGTAAAATCGTCCCTCTCATGTTTCGTGTAAAAATGTCTTGCTTTGTGTAAATAAACCTCAACAATGTAGCTGTGTGTCCCCAAGGCCTCTGTTCAGTTGGAGTAATAGGGGAGAATAAAGACACTCACTGTCATTACAGGTGACCCCAGTCCAGCCAGGTCCACACACACAGCGATCCCTCTCTGACGCACACACTCCTCCATTAGCACAGTCCTCACAGCTCACACCACAGTCGTCACCGAATGAACCGTCCTCACACACTGATACAGAGAGATTAACATATTCACACATCCTTATCTCTGTATGTTTATGTCAGTTTATGTTAACATTCTGGGTTTCTCGTACTTATCTTGCTGATGACGGTCAGCTCCTCTCTCTCTTCAAGGTTTTGTGAGTTCTCTGGGTCGTAGGTGTATGTGTCATCATCATACGGTCTACTTAAAGCAGCGGTGTAATGCAGCAGTTGAGGGGGGCGACGGAAAAACAAGTCCGGCAAACGGAGAACTTCCGGCTCATCTTCACTGCCGACAACCTCTTCCTCTTCTTCTTCCTCTTCCTCGTCCTCCAATTCCCTGTCATAGAGAGCTAAACACACGAAATGGGAAAGAACAAAAAGAGACGGGCAAATACAGAGACAACTAATTAAAATCAATTATATATTCTATTTTATAATGAAAAACTGAAAATATAAAATTTATAACATTTTACATAAAACAAACTAATGCATATTAACAATAACATTTTGCTAAAACATGTCTTTTGGGTGTTAATAATACTCTGGTTTATAACTGCATTATGAAGTGTGCATCACTTCCTGACTATGAAGTCAACACTTCATAAAGCCAGTTAAACTTGTACTCACGTAAGCATGATTTCTGGTCGTTGTCCAGTCTGAAGCCCACCTGACAGAAACACTCGTATGAGCCCAGCGTGTTCACACAGTACTGAGAACACCCTGACGTCTCGGATACACACTCGTCAATGTCTGAAGAGAGGGATTCATGTTAAAACAGCAGTCATGATACACTAAATGTGCTTAAGTAATCTTCAAATCTAGTCGATTTATGAGGAAAACCAAGAAAAATATCTTAATTTGCAAGTATGTTAAAAAAGGATGGTTAAAAAAGGGATTGGTTAAGAGAAGATCAAACAAGGAAGACTAAACACACACCATCACACGTGCAGCCGTTGGGTGTGTATCCAGGTCTACAGCTGCACTCATAGCCTCCTGGGTAATTCTTACAGTAGTGACTACAGCACGCCTCCCCGTTTTCACACTCATCAACGTCTGTGGACGACACACACAAATACAGAAGCGTTTTCTCAGAAGAAAAAAACACCATGTAACATTAAAGCTGCAGTAGATAACTTTTGTAAAAATATATTTTTTTACATATTTGTTAAACCTGTCATTATGTCCTGACAGTAGAATATAAGACAGATAATCTGTGAAAAAATCAAGCTCCTCTGGCTCCTCCCAGTGGTCCTATTGCCATTTGCAGAAAGTCATGCGCTCCCAGTAAGAAACAACCAATCAGAGCTGTGGTCCTTAACTTTGTTTGTGTTCAAAATGTAGAAAAATGAACATAATAAGCGAGTACACCATGAATCCATTTTCCAAACCGTGTTTTTGGCTTGTCCTGAATCACTAGGGTGCACCTATAATAAGTGTTTATATTCGGACTATTTTAGATTGCTTCGGGGGTACCGCGGCGGAGTAACCCAGTACCTTTGTGATTCTTCATAGACATAAACAGAGAGAAGTAGTTCCGGCTACGATGTTCTTCCGCAAGACGCAAGCAGTTCTGTTTATTAACCGCTAGAGCGTCAAAAGCTACCTACCGCAGCTTTAACACTAAAAAGCAAATACTAGTAAATACTAAAGTAAATACTTAAACTTATTTTGCCATTAATTGTAATAATCTAGTGAGACTTTTTACCATAGCAAAGCTACAGTACTGTAAAGGTTTTAAGCACTTATTTAAAAATGCTGTTTTATTATGGTTGTGCATGCTTTATTTGATTTCTATTGGACTGTTAAAAAAATAAAAACACCTGCTCCCATTCTAAAGTTTGGAAGAGCAAGGATACTTTTTAATATAACTAAAAAGAAGAAAGTCATATACACCTAGGATGCATTGAGGGTGAGTAAAACATGGGCTAATATTTATTTTTGAGTGAACTAACCCTTTAAAATCTCACCAACCCCAAACTTTATAATTGTAGCAAATATACATATAATTCTTAATCTAAAATAACTACATTTTACATGGTGAATGATTTACTAGACAACCATCAAGTGGGGCCCATACCTATACACATCTTGAGGTCATCAGCGAGATGGTAACCTTGGTTACAGGAGCACAGGGGCCCACTGGTGGTGTGCTCACAGTGATGGGAGCAGCCCCCGTTGTTTTTCTCACAGCCATTCACGATCTCCATCTCGATACCTGAAGGATACATCATTCTATATTGTTAACATTCACATTTATTCATTTAGCAGATGCTTTTATCCAAAGTGACTTACAACTGGGGAATACATGAAGCGATTCATCTTAAAGGCAAATACACACAGACATTTTTCATAATATTAAGTTTAAAGCATTGTTCATATTAGTACAAGCTAAAGAGGGAAATATTAAAGAAAAGAGAATACAAGGTTTTTGTTTTTTTTAAGGTTGAAGTCAAATATTGACAGCTGTCGCTTGAAGGATTAAGACTTCACTGATTGGTGCACGTCAAAAACTCTGACCAATCACAGACTGTTTGGCTCCAGTAAACCACATCCACATGTCAGTGAACTACTGAGATAATCTAATAACTGTTTTCTAACGTGTTTTAAGTTTTCCATCTAATATTACACTAAAAGAATCACAGAACACATGTTAGTGTGTGTATTTGCACTCACGGTAGCACTGTTTCCCATCAGCACCCAGTTCGAATCCTGGGTTACACACACAACGGAAGGATCCCGGCACGTTAACACAGCCGTGAGCACATTTAGTCTGACCAGACACACATTCATCTATGTCTGGGAGAGGAAATGTTTGGGCAGTTAGAAGATATGTCAGTGAAAAACGTAAAAAAGTACAATAAATAAATAAACACAGTGTATTCAGTTAGGATACCAGCAATATGAGTGTGTGTGTTTATGTGTGTGTCTGTGCGTAAGCATGGCAATGCATGTGTGTGTACAGCAGGGGTCAGAGACTCTTCATGGGGTCAGCTGAGGTTGTCTCATAAAGTCTGGGTCCAGACAAACATGTTTACCCATGACTTTTACACTAGCCTGCACACATAGTAACTAACAGCAGATCGTTATACCAGAAATCTTCTGTGTGTTTGTGTGTGTGTGTGTGTGTTTGAGCAGGACCTAGATGGGTAGTGGAGGTCGGTTTTATGGCACAGCTGAAGAGAGATTTTCTACATATACATAGGTTCATGTCATGCACTCGAACCTTCACATCTCTTGAAGTCAGCTCCCATTTTGAATCCTGATCTACAGCTGCACTCCGCCTGTCCATTCACATTACTGCAGATATGAGCACATCCGCCGTTATGCTCCTGACAGGGGTCCTTCACTGAGAGAATAACACAGCATACACACAATAATCATCACGATATTACTACAGTAAGTCAAAGACAACACATGTACTGTATGTGAACTCACATTCACAGTGTTTGCCATCTCTTTTGAGCTGGAAGTTGCTGCGACATTCACACTTGTACTGCTCGTTCCCCAAATCCACACACCTGTGCTCACAGCCGCCATTCTTCACAGAGCAAGAGTTCGCCGCTGGAAAAATGTCATGTACACACACACACAATGCTTGTAATGATCGAAAATCCCTCTGTAGTAACCGTAGCTTTGCTAACGCTCCTACAACCAGCCAGTGCTGTTTTAGTATCAGTGATATACTAGTATAGTTTTGGTTAATATTTTGAATTAGATTTTATATTTATATTTTCACTTTACTTTTAGTTAAAGTTTCAGTATTTTAGTTGTGTTTTTGTCATCTGTATTAGCCTTTTAATATGTCTATAATATTTATTCATTTTATTAATTACTTTTAATTTATTTTAGTACTGCAACTTAAGAAATAAAATAAGAAACATTGCCTTTTTATTTTAAAGTTTACTATTTTATTTTATTACAGTTAAGGTTGATTTTATTTTAAGTAATGTGATTGTTTTTTATGCTTTTTAGTTTTAGCTAACCATAATAATCCCAGTTAGAGCACATAAAAATCTTTGAAATCTGATAATGACAAACTCAGATTTTCTGTTCGGACTGGAAGTAAGGAAAACTTTTATTATAAAGGGGAAAACATCTCTGGATCAAATCCAGTTTGGAGTTTGTATATATTGAGAGCTTTGGAAGGTTCTCATTCCTTCTCTCCCGCTCTCTGTCTGATGATGTTTCCATGTCGTGTCAGAGTTGGCAGATTTACGGAGTCTTAGGGGACAGGTCAGAGCTGTTGTCTCACTGTGATGACATCGCCAGGCCTGTCACAGGGTGATGACACATCCAGACTCCAGTAAAACAGGATAAAGGCTGTTTTAGGGTGATGAGATCGGCAGAACTAGAGCTCTCTTGCTGTGTTAACACTGTTTGTTGAGTTTTAGGCAGCCTGCTGTCGAATGCATCGCTACAGCTGATAAACAGATGCCACTCAAGACTGAGACAGATTCTCCACCACGAACTGTATGTGTGTCTGTGAGCATGTGTGCATGTTATACAGATCTTACCTATGCATGTGTGAGCATCAGCATGAATGCGGAAACCCTGGCTGCACTCACAGTGGTACGAACCGAGTGTATTCACACATGTCTGCTGGCAACCACCATTCAGCTCTTCACACTCATCTTCATCTGTTGGGATTGCATGCAACAAATGAGACAAGGTCTGCCTTCACCTAAAAACGGACTAAATTAGGCTGACACATTTGGTCGGCACATATTCTTTCTTTAAATACATTTATTTATCTTTTCTTATTTATTTGTTTGCTTGCCTTTACATGTGTTTATGTATTTAAAGCCATTTAATTATTTATGTCCTTAATTTTATTCCTTAATTTATTCATTCATGTCTTTAAATATAAAAATATAAAAATAATAAAAAAGGAATTTTAAAAGCAATACAATTGCAAAATGCAGTTTTGAATATTTTACTTACTGTTTCTCTGCTAGTAAGTGAATTCCTTTATCTTTTGTCAACACCCTTCCAAAAAGTACCAGAGTACAGTGAAGGTCTCATATTGTTAAATTAGAGGACTTTTATATATACCATGGTACTAAATGACTACCATATCTATAGACAAATGTTACTCCTAGATACTTATGACAGTACCAAAGTACTTTTTGGTCAATTTGTTATGGCTGGCACATTGAAACATTGTGTTCAATACATATGAGTTGCCATAAATAGTAAATGTCAAGCTGTCTCTGTGAGGAAAGAGCTTAAATACTGGAGATTAATGGTGACCGACCATGTTTCACTCCATCCAGTTCTTGACTGTTTTAACAGATGTTTGCTTTTAAAAGCTTGTTTATGCACACAAAATAAGCCTCATTAAATGTTTAAGGGGAAAAAATTAAGGATTATATGGACATCTGAGTTAAATATGAGTCTGTAGTGGACAAACGTAAATAAATCCTACACATGAGCTTATGACATCACAAGAAATGTTATCTGTTAAAACAAAGACATGATGTCATTGTAGATTTCTTGTCATTAAGTCTGGTGTCAGAATAGAACTGACCTGTCAGAACTCAGAAATCAGTTTGTTTCTGAAGAGAAATATAACTTTGATTCTAAAATATTAAATGTCCCTGAACCAAAGAGCTAATGATGTCGAAACCATCATTCATAATTATATATATTACATCTGCTGAACATATTCACATGTGTGAATGTGCAAATAATGTCCATATTCATTCTGCTTTGTCAAAGAACCCTGTCCAAAATCAACACAGCACAATATTGTTGGAATCTATTACAGATCTTTAAAATACACAATACTGTTGCTATTAAGATCATTACAATTTCCTCTGTGTTCATTAAGTTTTGTCAAGATGAATTCCTACAGACTCCTACATAAATGCAGTCATCTATGTGGGTCAAGTGCTTTAACATACAGCCTTCTCCATGACTGGATTATTGAATGTAGTTCATTAGCACTAATTAACCCTTTTGACCCAAAAGAAATCAATTACAGCCGTCTGACAATTTCCACAAATCTATCTGAGAGATTTAGTCACTTCACGTTACAAGAAACACAACTCAGAGACTATGTAACTTCATTACCCAGTAAAATGTAATTGTGAATTTATAATAACTTACTGGATACTGAAAAAAAAATAATAATAATTAGATTTATTCACACAAGTGCCTAACCTGTAGTGATTTTAACATCAGAATTACTGTTACATATATTATACAGGATCCCCTCTTGAATTTCTCTCATTAAATTCAATTATTTTTTTTTTTTACAACAATAAGTTGATCTACATATAACAAAAATCTACATATAGCCTTTCAGTCCAGCGGGACTGAGACAGACAGAAGGCCAGATCATCATTCTCACACCTCAACACTAACAGCTGAGACGGACACAGATGTAAAACCGTCTCTCTCAGCGCATTCAGGAACTACAGCCCACACAAAGCCATCATACACCCTTCTTCAACTCATGATGAAACCTGGCCAAACTAATGGCATTAAACAAGCTCCCAATTCATTTACATTCACAGGATGGATTAAAAAGTGAACAGAGACCTTTAAAACTATACTCTTACTTATGATCATGACAGTTTAATGCATTACTGATCTGATCATAAATGAGTCTGAATGTTTTATGGTGAATGCACAATATTATACAGCTTATGATTTGATTTACTGCTGCTCATAGATATTAATATTTAGAGCTCTTTTCTCAGATGGTGGTTTTAAATGGAACACTACAAAGGTTAAATGACTTTAGAAAAATGAAATAAACTCAAAGGATGTGAGTGTTCACTCACCTTGGCAGGATTTCCCATCAGCTCCGAGTTTCATGCCATCAGGACACCTGCAGTAAAAACTGCCAATAGTGTTACAGCACGTGCCTTCACATCCTCCGTTATCGTCCGCACACTCGTTTATATCTGGAAAGACAAGAAAAAAAGAAAAAATAGTTGTTGGAAAAATGTAGATGCTTCAAATGTACCCAAGCTTTTAGATCATTTTGATTTCAAATGCACCCTTTTTTTTTTATAATTCAGTATATATGTTGTTATTTAATGCAAGTTTGGTTAAAACATTTTACTTCGCCATCCACTTGGAAAATCTTTCTTTATTTTGAATACTTTCTTCTTTCCAGCATGATGTTTAGAGAGGTGAAAGGCTTTTTGTAGTAAAGTTTCCAGTCTGATGTCTTCAAATAGGAAATTTAGTGGTCACTTCAACATGCTTGCGAAAAAATGTCATCAAACACAGACATAAACAAATGCACCACACACAAACAAACACACACCAGCACTCAGACTCAGGTAATAAGTCCAAGCTGCTCCAAACAACTGCCTTACGCACAACCGCTTCTCATCAAGGAGACACAAGATGGGTTTTGAAACAGTGAAAGCAAAAATGCCTAAAAATAAATAAAAAATGTATGTGTTTTTCTGTAAAGCCTCAGAAACCAAGGATGGGTCGCCATAATAAAGATCCAGGCCACACCCACACTTGGTTTCTAAGGCAACACAGCATCACCAGATGAACTCCACATCTAACTCTTTAATATTATAAACATTATATATATTATTTATGATTCCTTTTTCCACATGAGGACATTATCAAATTCCCAAATTTAGAAGACATTTGACAGCTTTCTGATCTTGTGGAGTCATGTCTCCCTAACAACCTTTGACTCTATGGCACAGCACTGACCTTCAGCAAACATCCAATAATAATACAGAGTGCTGACAACATCTTTCCTGTGGAAAGACAAGAACAGATTTACAGATGTACTGAGGAGCTACGTGCTCTATCTGTGGTTATTCCATTAGAGAGCTCAAACAGGAAGTCAAAGCAAGATAATTTATTAGTAGTAGTTTTTTTAACAGACATTTTTCCTGGGTTACTCCGAACAGCACGTTTCTTTTAATCTGACTTAAGAGGCAGAGGAAATACTCTGAATGTCTTCTAGTATCTAAGTGTGTCTAAGTGTTTGAAACAGACTGAAGAGTGAGAAATAGACAAAAGCAGAGAGCAAAACCATTTGTAGTGTCTAATGTCTTTGAGTTTAACATCTGTAGTCTGGAGTAAACAGATGCTCTACACATAGGGTTTGCAGCATCATGAGGGTAAGTAAAGGATGACAGATTTTTTATTTTTTTTATTTTGGGGTGAACTTTCTCTTTAAGTGATTTCACAAATTAGAATGTGCCTGGAGTGGCTGAAATGCATCTATATATATATATATATACTGACTCTGAAATACAGACACAAATACACCTGAGAATAAACATCCACGCTGACTTCTGTTTAGGTTGTTTAGGCCCCTGTTGTCCATGTTTCATACCTGGTGATCATTCTCTTTGTCATTTTAAATGTTTCTACATCTAGACTTGTTCTGTGTCCAGACCTCCGTCATTAATCTTGGTCTGGCAACAAGGAACAGGAACAGGATAGAGCGATGAAAAACATCTAGAACAACATCAATAACAAACAACAGGAAATGTACAGCAAATGGAAAGACTATTGAAAATGTTATTGAACTGAGTTTGTGTTGTTTAATATTTAAACATCATTTGTGTCACTTGAAGAACTTTCTGAACTTCTGTATATTGAATTCAATAAAGAATATTTTTCAAGTGGAATGCGTTTTAGCATTTTCCATTGTTTTTCTATGTTCTATGTATGTTTTTTACTGGTGGGCTTGCATCTCGAGTCTTTTGTAGCACCTCGTGTATAAACGGTTCTAAAATGCTGAATTTAAGTTTAAAAAAAGAAGTTACATACAAATAAAAATAAAAAATGTCTAGACTGGCATTCCACTGTCTCAGTGTCTCATATTTTGAAACCCAAAAACATGTTCTGTATGAATGGCCCAAGAAAGTTTGTTAAAATTAATTTTAAGAAATTTTTCCAGTTAGATAAAACATTTTTATGATAATTTTTTTTTAAAGATAAATGGACTGTATTCTTTGTTGAATAGATTAAAAAATTTAGGATACCACATAAAGTGATATAAGACTATTTAAAAATGTCAAATAAAAATAAACGTATAACAAGCATAAAAATAAATGTCTATATAATGTAAATTATACACAATAGTTTATGCACTTTAAAGGATTAGTTCACCAGAATAAAAATGTTCTTATAATTTTCTTACCCCCGTGTTATCCAAGATATTCATGTCTTTCTTTCTTCAATCAAAAATAAATTAAGGTTTTTGAGGAAAACATTGCAGGATTCAATGGTGATCACCAGGTTTGAGGTCCAAATTGCAGCTTCAAAGGTGTCTACACGATCCCAGCTGAGGAATAAGGGTCTTATCTAGGGAAAAGATTTTTCTAAAAAATAATAATAATTGTATACAGTTTAATCACAAATGGGTGTCTTGCACTAGCTCGACTTCATGCATAACGTAGTCACATTGGATAGGTCATATGTGACATACAGTGGGGGAAATATTTATTTCATCCCCTTCTGATTTTGTAATTTGTCCACTTACAAAGAAATTAAGGGTCTGTAATTTTGATGGCATGTTTATTTGGTTAGAGACCGTAAAATCCAGAAGAAAACATTATATAAAGGTTAGAGATTGATTTGCATTTCAGTGAGTGAAATAAGTATTTGATCCCCAAACAAAACATGACTTAGTACTAGGTGTAGAAATCCTTGTTGGCAAGCACAGAGGGAAGACATTTTTTGTAGTTGGTCACCAGGTTTACACACATCTCAGGAGGAATTTTGATCCACTCCTCTTTACAGATCCTCTCTAAATCCTTAAGGTTTCTTGGCTGTCGTTCGGGAACTGGAAGTTTCAGCTCCCTTTACAAAAATGTATCTAGGATTGAGGTCTGGAGACTGGCTATAGGCAACTCTATGATCTTAATGTGTAGGGCTGTAGCTATCGAATATTATGTGTATTCTACCAAAAATTCCATCGATTAATCTAGTAATCAGATAAAATGTGTTTTTGTTTAATTAAAGTGCAATATTAATTATGCAAGAGAAAATAAGACTCCTGGGTCTCTTAAAATGAACAACTAAGTTTCCTTTTTTAGAAAAAAAATAATTGTATTTTTTAAATGAATAGAATGCAATGCATACATAAAAAATAAACGTCCTGTACCCTCAGCAGAAAAACATCCCCAAAGCATAATGTTTCCACTTCTGTGCTTGACTGTAGGGATGGTGTTCTTAGGGTCATAGTCAGCATTTCTCTCCCTCCAAGCACGACAAATCGAGTTAATGCCAAAGAGCTCAACTTTGGTCTCATCTGCACACAGCACTTTCTCCCAAGCCTTCAGCCTTCATACCATTTCTAGTGCTTCTTTTTCAGCCGATAGCTTTTTCTTTGGCTGGCACTATCGTTCTTGACCCGTTTGGTTCTCTTCACACAGTAGTACTTTGTGACAGTTTTGCGGCATTGCTTGCATTTTACAGCGCAACACCAGTGGAATTGCCGGGTATGAACTGTTTGTTACGGTGGTACAGACATTTTTGTCTCAGAACATACCCTGAACTTGAGAATAAAGTGAGGTCAAAGGTCCATCTGAATGCTTTAATGAACACCTACACTCTTAAAATTAAAAAGGTACTTAATTGGCATCTATGGTTCCATGAAGAACCTTTAACATCCATGGAAACTTTCCATTCCATTTTAAAATTAATGAAATTAGGTGGCTAATCAGGCCTGTACATGTGCCTTCTTGAGCAGGGGGACCTTGCAGTCACTGCAGGATTTAATTCCATTTCAGTCCGTAGTGTGTTACCAATGGTTTGCTGGGCCCCAACTGATTCAGGATCATTAACAAGCCCTTTCTTATGATCATCCTTACCCCATGAGGCAAGATCTTGCACTGAGCTCCAGACCGAGGCCGATTAATGGTTGTTTTGTATTTCTTCCATTTCCGAATAATTGCATCAACAGTTGTCTCCTTCTCACCAAGCTTCTTGCTGATGGTTTTGTAGCCCATTCAAGCCTTGTGCAGATCAACAATCTTGTCTCTGACATCATTTGACAGCTCTTTGGTCTTGCCCATGGTGGTGGGAGAGGTTGGAATGGAAGATACAGATTGAGTGGACAGGTGTCTTATACACCTAATGAGCTGACATTAAGAGTAACTTCTTAAAGTGGCAAGACTAATCTGTGTTCCACATGGACACGTAACCAATCTGTGAAAATGCAAATCATTTTCTAACCTTTATATAATGTGTTTCTTCTGGATTTTTTGGTTGATATTTCTTTGGTTGATAGTCTTTGTCCATTAAAATAAATCTACCATAAAAATTACAGACCCTTCATTTCTTTCTAAGTGGGCAAGCTTAGGAAATTAGCAGGGGATCAAGCTAGTGTAAGATGAGCATTTGTGGTTAAAACGTTTTTTTTTTTTTCGTTTTTCTTTTTATTGACTGATCATATAAAGCCCTTTGAAGCTGCATTGGAACTGCAATTTGGACCTTTAACCTGTTGATCGCCATTGAAGTCCACTATATGGAGAAAAATCCTGGAATGTTTTCCTCATTAACCTTCATTTGTTTTCGACTGAAGAAAGACATGAACATTTTGGATGAAATGGAGTTGAGTAAATAATCAGGAAATTTTTATTCTGAGAAGTGAACTAATCCATAAAAAAAGACATAATAGAAAATGTGACTGGGGAGTCACATTTCAGTCACAAAACTCACCAGTGTGATTCTAAGTAGTTAGCATTGCTTCAAGTCAAAATGGTCCACCATTCAAGACTCTTCCCATGGGTCCCTCGATGTATTGGATTGTTTGACCATTCTTTCATTCATTCAGTTATATAAAACACATCTTACACTTATTATTTCCATTTAAATATTAAGAAGTGTAACATATTAACTGATGGCCATAAACTCTGCGCCAGAGTGAAGCGGAAATCTAATGACCATAGCTATCTTTCCTGGGATCTCAGTTTGGCCGCAGTACAGCACACCTAATGCGTTCTACAGACGACAGATGACAAGACCTCACAAGGTCTCTACATAGTGTCTTTTTCCCTTCAAAATTGGAAAAGAGGATTATTGTCACAATTCAACCTTATAATTTAAGGCAGAAACTCTTACTGCTTACTGTAGGTCCCAGATTTTAAATACACTAATGAGTCTCAAAGGAAAGGTTATGAGGCATTTTCATACTCTTGCATTCCTTTTCTCTACTTTTTCTCAATGTATGGTTAAGTCGTTTGGTTATCTCTCAGGGTTATAAATGCTTTGAGGAAAAGCAGCAGTATCTCAGGAATATCCCCTGTCCTTTCATTGGGAGATCCTCTTTAATGGTTTAGACAGAGGAGTTACAAAACATTCGAAGCTTTAAGCTGTGTGCTCTATCAGAGAAGAAAGTTTTGTGTATCCAGTCGCTTTGTCTCAGCATGAAGTGGCACGTGTCTTTTGTTGTATAGAGATTGCACAGATCACTGCACTTGGCCCTGTATTATCCTACATAAACAAACATATTCAATCCAGGCCTCATATTCAAGCATGACTTTTTTTCAACCAACAAGGGAAAATAAAACATCTGGCAAGCATTTGCACATTAATGACATGTTTCCGCAATTAATGGACGATCAGTATACAGCTACCAACAGGATGTTTCCATATTCCATCAAATATTAAATTAAAGGTGTCTGCTTTACAGACTCCATGAAAGAAACTGACTATGAAAATAAAACAGACACAAAATAGACAAAATTTTTGGGAATCATTATATTTGTTTCAAATTCCACTCATATACCATTCAAAAGTTGGGTCAGTAAGTCTCTTATGCTCACCAAGCCTACATTTACCTGATCAAAATACAGTACAAACAGTAATATTGTAAAATATTATTATAATTTTAAATAACTGCAGCCATTACTCCAGGCTTCAGTGACACACTATCCTTCAGAAATCATTTTAATATGCTGATTTGAAACACATCTCATTATTATCAATGTTGAAAACAGTTGTGCTGCTTTATATTTTTTGTGGAAACTGTGATACACTTTTTTCAGCATTCTCTTATAATAGAAAGTTCATAAGATAGGAATTGATTTGAAATATCTGTTATATTCTAAATGTTTTTACTGTCACTTTTGATTAATTTAATGTCTTCTGTTCAAATGAAATTATTAATTTATTAGAAAAAATCTTGAGCGGTAGAATACAATATACATAAATAAATATGCATTAGCTAAGCAATAATCAATTACATGTAAACACAAACATTTCTTTACATATTCTGTACTGTGCTATCAAGACTATATCACTTTTGTGTATATTAATGTGTCCTCTCAGGAAATATCTAATATAATGTTGATACTGAAAGCCCTATTTAGTCATAAACCATTAAAAAGCAATAGAACGTCCCTTTAATAACTCATATTTTATAACACTGAGTACTGACAGCTGACACTGTATGATCTTTAGAAGTCCAAAGGTTTTTGTGTTAAAAGCAAAAGAACATTCCAGCACACACACACAACTGGTTCCTGTTTCTCCACAGCAGGATTTGGTTTCTCTGTCTCTCAGCTGAGATAACCTGCCGAGTGGAGATGCTAGATTCATTTGCTTCTCAAGTTCTCACTGGAATAACGTTTTAAAAATGCCCGACTTGCTGCATCATCGAGCCCATCTCAACAACAAGAAGATATAACCTACTGTTGATCAGGAAACTCACTCCTCACTCACAAGGTCTCTGTTTTCAATGCCAGTGATTTCATTGCCAGTGTTTTGCTTTTCAATAATCCTTCAAACCGAATTTCCGATTCAACAGCCCGTGTCTGCCAGAGCGTCCTGCAGCAGTGAGGCTCTTGTTCAAATATGAGTTTCTCACTAGACCAGCACATGGAGCATGTCAATACGAGTTCACTTAACTAAAAGGGATAGCTGTCCTGGTGGGATAAGCATGCTTTTGAACAGCCAGTGATCTATTCAAAAACCTCAATTATAATTTACAAACCACTAAGTCAAAGTTTGCACGCATGCACATATTTGTGCTGGATCAGAACACTTCATGTCTTGATTCAGAGTAGATGACTGAACTGAAGCATAAAGACCAGAATGGGGCAGTGAGAAAGTGGAAAACTGGAAAAACAATCGACTCTTTCTTAATACTGTAAATACTGTAGGTTCTGTAAATGTTGATCTTATTGTGCATGATTGATCAGGACATGTTACTCTGAAAAAAACTCTTTACAGCTCTAAAATGACTTTTCTTTTCTGCTGACATAATCAAAACCATGCATTTGGGGAAAAATAATATTGGCTAATAAGGTCCAAAAAGGGGGTTCGTAATTATGAGGGCGTAGAAGAATCATTTTGGGTTTCCCAATGTTTCAGCTCTTAAAATAATTATTTGTAAAAATTGATGTCTTTTAAAAAATGACAATTCTGTTATTAATTACCATTCCAAATCCAAATCCGCTATGATTTTATATCTTCTGTGGAAAACAAAAGATTGAGGAATGTTTGCGTGTCTTTTGTCCATAGAATTAAAGTCAATGGGGTCTAAAACAACCACATATTATTCTACGTTCCACAGACGAAATAAAGTCCTAAAGGTCTGGAACAAATTAAGGCTGAGTAAATGATCACCGAATATTCATTTTTAAATGTAGTTAAAATTTAGTTTTTCATTCAAGACATACAGTCTGGGTATGTACTGGAATGAGAACAAAGATGTCAACTAACAAAAGAATAGATGTCTGTGTATCTTTAAACAAAGAATGTAAGAAATGTGACCCAGTTTAACGGGGTGCCTAAAAAAGCTGTTAGTGGATCAGGACCTCTTGAACTCCTCAATAGGCTGCAGTATTCCACGAAAATATGTAGAGTCATGACGCTCCATGGGGTTGTAACTCTTAACTCCACTACAGGGCAAACAGGATGGGGGGAAAGGAAACCCTCAGGCAAACCGTATCAAACAAACTCAAACAGACACATCTTTAAACACTGTCTGCTCAGCACATATTGTAAACCCGTAAACAGGGAAGTTGCAGTAATGGACAGTGAAGAGCTTGTTTCCCACGACTCTCTTTCACCCCATCAGGAAGACACTGTTGTTTAGTCGAACCACACAGTTCTACTAAACAGTTGAATGACACTGTCGGCTCACATGTGTGTCCTTTAGAGTTTCAGATCTGAATCACGCCTCAAACTTTGGTTTGCCATTCATTTCATGAACTATTGAAGTGCAAAAACCAGCATGAGTGAAAATACCTATAAGGCACAGGTGTGTGTTTTTAAAGAACATCATATTTTTAAAAACAAGGATGAAAAACATGTTCTTAACCCTCAAGTTGTGTTCTGGTCATTTTGACCCGGAGAGGATTTTCTTTTTCTCTATTGTTTTTTCATTGGACTAATTTTTACTGACTTTGCTCACTCAGGGTATAACAATACATTTTTTTTTACTTTTTAGGGGATATTATTAGTAAATATTGTCTTTTGCATTTCTTTTTGGAATTGACTGATCTGAGCAATGATCTGAGCTTATGAACCTACATTTTTGAGTGAATGTTGCCAAAATAACCCACCTTTTTTCACTCAAAGGTACATAAGCTTAGATCAATGAGGTCTATAACAAGTTATTACATTATTGTATTTGACAGACACTTTTATCTGAAATGTTTATGCTTTCCCAGTAAAGTGTGTTGTGTCATTATATATTGCTTATGTGGAACACAAAAGGATTTGTTCACAAACGATGTTCACATTGCTTATTCCTATACGGAAAACATCAGTAGCTTTCAAGCTGCAAATATGATAAAAGAGCACATTAAAAGTACCATAAAAGTAATCTATGCATATCTTTTTTGTGATTATTTCTCCTTTTTGAGTTTAACAGCTCCTGTTTACAATCCACTTTCAATGTATAAAAAAAGCAGAGTGAACATTCTGCCAAACTTTTATTTTTATTCTCCACGGAGGAAACTTATTCATACAGGTTTAGAGTAAAAGTACAAACCTACAGTCCAGTGGTAGCAATATGTCTACTGAAAGAGAGCACTGTAAAAGCATTCTTCCACACGCACATATACACAGTCTCAGAGTCAAATGAGCTTAATAGGTTTAACAGTCCAACATGGAAAAGACATTTTTCATCACAGTCATTTCACCACCGTACTGTTTAGCCATCAGCCTTCTGCTTTAAGGACTTCAAGTAGAAAATTTTAATTTTAGAAACTCTCAGACATTTTAGGAGCACAAACTACCATCTCAGCATAAAACCACAGGAGGAAAGCTGCTTTAGACAGAGCACACAAAAAAAATCTCTGACTAAACTTTAAGGTTTACTGTTAAGACAAGAACACGAAATCTCATTCACCTACTAGTGTGTGTGAGGTGGCTTCAGTTTTCAAAGGCTCTTTGCTGTTATACAAGCAAAGTAACTTTTTTTATATATATACAAATACACTAACAATCAAAAATCTAGGTTCAGTAAGATTTTTAATGTTTTTGAAATAATTATTTTATGCTTAGCAGGGTGAAATAGTCTTGGCATTGTGAAATATTATTATAATTTAAAACAACTGTTTACTGTTTTAATCAGAGCTGAGTTGATTACTTATGAATTGTAATCAGTTATTGATTACAGATTACATGACAAAATTTTTAGTCTGTAATATAATCTCTTAGATTACACATTTTTGGTAACGTAATCTGATTACTTTTGGATTACATTTAGATTACATTTGTGCTATCCCTTATTTGATAGGACATATATTGAATTATCCCTAATCTTGTACTCTTTTGACATATACAAGGAAAAAATATATTCCACAAAATATATTTAATTTACCAACAAGAACCACAATTGCTTCTTTTTCAAGTGCAATGTGTGGACAGTTAATACTTACAAAATACTGACACTAATGTGCCTTGCTGTTTGCTAGTAACACTGAATAAAACGTATAATTAATTACTTATAATTAAGTACATTTGGAAAACAGCTACACTACAAAAAACAATATTTAAAAACATGAAATTAACAGCAATATCACTGCTAGGTTAAATATTTAATCTAACAAAACACTAGAAGTGCATATGAATGTATCAATGAAAATCAAAACTAAAATAGCTACATTGCAAACATGAATTTTGAAAAAGACTAAAAAAGGAAGAAAAAAAGGAAATTTAGGAGAATCAATTAATTGTGAACAACTTATTACCATTGTGTAAATAAAATGTAATCATGTAATCCATACAAAAGTCAGTGTAGTCTGTTCTTATTATTAACAAAGTTGAAAACAGTTATGCTGCCTCATATTTTCTGAGAAAACTGTTAGACATTTATTTAGGATTATTTGATGAATGGAAGGTTTGAAAGAGTAGCATTCATTTCTAACATTATACATGTATTTACTGTTAATTTAATGCAGCCTTAAAGAAAAAAAAAACATATATAATTTCTTTAAAAAAAAAAAAACAGCACCAAAATACTGACACCAGACTTTTAAAAGGTACCAGACACATGTCTAGAGGAACACATACAGCCACATTCTGCCTCATTCGACACCTAACAGTGTGAACACCTCACATATACTGTCAAAACAAACTGAGACAGGGAGAAACAAGTGAGAATCTAACAAACCAAAGTGACGTTTGCTTGCGAAAACTCCCTCTGCACTCACAGGTGGTGGACAGAGCGTGTCATGCATATGCATTAATGCACACAGCCTGACCCAAGAAACAACAGATCTAAAACAAAACCCATACATTTCAAGATATCAGAGACTTCAACCCCTTCAAACATGCACTAAAGACTCACCGTACTGGCAGCGCATTCCCTCGAACCCCTCCGGACACTGACAAAGCTGATCACCCGTCTCAGAGCACTTCCCACCATTAAAGCAGGTGCCAGAGGAACACACTCCTGTGGATAACACACACTATTCAGACACCCTTGACCCACAACACACACGTACAGTGTTATGATACTCACTATGCAGACAGCCTCTCTCTTCTCCTCTCTGCATCCACCCTGGGCAGCACCTATAGACAGTTTGCATCTCCATACTGTATGCCTGCCTATACACTGTATAATAGCCTGTCCTGAGACAGACGGGGGAGAAAGAGAGACGGAACCATAATGAACAGTTTCATTACTGATACAGGCCTAATAACCAAAAGATGATGACAAATGAGAAATAGCTACATATCGCCTAAATTAGCTACACGAACACAATATTTAAACAAAATAGACCAAAATATTTGAAAGCAAAAGATACTGAGGATATTGTTTATTTTATGCTTCGGAAATAACGTAATTATAGGAATAGCCGTTGAAACTCGTGAAGCTTTTGGAATCTTCCGATTGCTGAACTACTTTTGACCTGGTAAGGCCTTAAAACCGCGTCCATATCTGACAAAAACACTGAAAATCGGCAAAAAATCTGTGTCAATGAAAAGTCAATGGAAAGCATCTGCTGTGTTATTTTCCAAATTTGACTTTACTAAATGGAATGGGAGCGACTCTCCTAAAACCCACTGAATCTGATCTTAATTGCTTAGGGGGAAAGAATCATAAGAGGCAATAGTTTAAGGGCCAATAGTTTAAACAGGGAAACAAAGTAAACAGTTGTTGTTTGAGTGTGTCTTACCTCCTCTCATAGCCCATGCACCAGCGCTGAGAAGAGCAGCCCTGCCTCAACACCTTCACCATTCGCGTAAACGCCTGAACACATGGTTGCCTCACCCCCAACATAGACATCTCCTGCTCCTCACACACATTCGGCCTGAGAAATAGTGAAAATGATATCTTTAAAAAAACCATAGAACCTAAAAGAATAGTTCACCCAGAAATGAAAATTTGCTGAAAATGTACTTAACCTAAGGCCATCCCAGATGTGGATTCGTTTGTTTCTTCATTGGAACAGATTTGGTACCAATGAAGTATGTTCCAATGAAGAAACACACTCATCTTGGATGGACTGAAGATAAGTACATTTTCAACCAATTTTCAATGTTGGTTGAATTTTTTTTACGACCGTCTCAAGTTCTGTCTCAAATTGATGGCCTGATCCAATTTTGGTCTTCCTCTGTTTGGTTATGTAATGTTGCATGGATTGTTGCATAGCAGTTCGCCGTGAAATCCAGACCAGTGAGGGCACATTAAGGGTAAATTGATTGCACATAGAGAGGGCTTGTGAGCACTATAAAACAAATGCAATAACATGAAAAATAAAGTCTTATTTGGGACAGGCCCTTAGACTTTGAACATCAGAAATCCTTCTTTAGTGATGTCATAATTACCCATCTTGTTCACATGCTAAAAAAAAGCATTGTTAATTTTAACCTAAATGCTCACAGAAGAACACGAATGTATGTGGGTCAACATTTGTGTACCCCTATGGTCAGCTGAGAGTATGCAGACTTACGGATAGTAATATAAGTTAATTTGTGCAAGAATGTAACCAGATAAGGACTTGAGGACTAAATGTAATAATTACAAATCCTAAATAATGGACAAAGGGAAAGTTGGCTTTTTAGTGTAAAATCTGTGCTGGTTCTTGATGTTCTGCATTTGTTTATTATGTCACTACAAGGATATGTAGAAAAACTTGGGCTCTTATCATTTTATGACACTATGAGCCATTATAATAAATCAAAAATCTTCTTTTAGATCTTAGGGTTGCAGAAACAGCACGTTTTAGGATGTTGACACAATGTTCCCAGGCTTGTAAAGTCTGATGCTCCAAGAACACGTTGAACCACATGTTCAAGATTCAAATGATCATTTGCACCAACAAGCATTTAACTAGTTATATTTAAAATATTAATATACAAATAATAAAATAACAGACAAATCCTACCGCTGATATATAATATAATATACCTGAATATTTACATATTTAGGGGTAATTTTGGTCCTAAGGTATAGCTAAGTACATACACACTGAACTTTTCTTCACTTCTCTTAACAGCCATATCTGTCAGGAGCTTTTCACTGATTTAAAACTTTCTTATGGTTGTCCAAAGTTTAGAGTAGCCTATCCACAGCTCAGAGTATGGAATATTGCTGGGAATGCATTTCACATTCATAAATAAATCAGGATATTGCAGAATGATTTGTTATAATCCATCTGTGACAGTCTGCTTCTTAAATTCTTGATTTTAGTTTCATAGACTGAGTGTGGTGAGTCTGGGCTCTGCCTCAGAGGGTCCTGTTCTCTCTCAGGTTGCTTCCTATGACCATCTGGGCTTAATAAAACACATCCTGAGTTCATTAGGGGGCTCGCAGATAAACTGCACAGTCACACACCGGATCAGACCTGGAGTTAGTGTGTCAGAGACTCAGGGAGGCGGTGATTAACTAGCCTTAGTCACGCTTATCATACTTACAAATTCTTACAGTGCAGTATTTGAGTCCATTTGGAAAAATAAATTTTGTTTAGATAAACATAACATATATATATATATATATATATATATACAAATTCAAAATATGATAATCAAGTGTTTACAAAATAAATTATTTCAATTCATGATCATTTATTTTTGAATATCATTTCACATTTCAAATGGACTCTGGCACTTTTGGCGACACCTAGAGAGCAAATAAATCACTACAGAAATAACGCATTATTTACTTAATTGTATATTTGATTATTTGATTAATTGTTCGTGAACCTTCCAAATTATTGTGCTATACCAAAACAAAGAGCTAACAATAAGAAACCAAATTAATTAATTATTGTTTGTTATTATTAATAATGGAAATATGAAACTAATTAAGTAATTAGTAGACTATGTATTGTTATTTGAATAGTAATTTGAAAACTGACAGATAAACATTTCATAAGCAAAATGGTTTCAGTTGTTAAATTTTCTTACATTTTTACTAAAATATACCATGCATGTTCTGTGTAAAAAAAAGGAACATTTGTACATGTGTAAAACAAAACAAACTGTGTTTTATTTAAAAAATAATCAAAGAAAGTGATTATTTTAAAAATAAAACACAGTTTATTTTGTTTTACACATGTTGAAATTATCTTTCAGATTAGAATTTCACTTACACGACTTTTGCGCCCACAAAACATGATAAAAAACAAATGTCCGCTAATATAACTCACATGTCGGGCTGCAGGTCCAGTGATGCTGCGCCGTTCAGAGACACGATCACACAGCAGAGCACAAGCGCCACGGAGTAGCACATCGTTTACAGCATCCACATGCAGCAAACACTCTTCAGGACTTGTGGTCAGCAGGTTTCAGGGGCCCACCGTCCACTTTAAAGTGTCTGATCACTTCATTATACACAAGTAAGGTGCTGCAGGTAATAACTTTATGAAAGCATTAGCGCTTTTTTCTTTGCATCGAGCATCCTAGAAGTCCTGGAGCGGGTATCCTCAACTGGGAGCAAACTGAGACAGACTGGACAATCGCTCAGCGCTCTTCTAAGCGCACACACACACACACACACACACACACACACACACACGCATACGCGCACCCGCTAGGGGCCACGATGGAAACATGACGCCCCATAAAATAGAATTTTTTTTCATTGTACTATTTACCATTTAACACAATTTAACGCGTCTAATCAGCTGGTGGACCGTGCTTTTTTAATGTATTCAAAAAGTAAATGAAACTTAAACTTAGCCTATAGAAATACTTATTTAAAAAAAAAAATCTATCACAGTTGTAATTTGTGTATTTCCAGTTTGGTTGCTGAGGTAATGCAACCTACAATACACTTTAACTAAAAATGATTTACAGAATATGATAAATAAGAAACAGAAGAGAAAGCGAAAAACGCGTGACTTTTAAATGATATGCAGAGAGACTTTTATTTTGAAAATAATTTATTGAGCTATTTTGGTTTAACAGCGTCCGCCAGCTTCACTCATGTCTGGGTTGATTTGCCCTGTGCTGTACTGCTAGATGATTGTCTATTTCTAAAAAATAAATAAAAATAAACACACACACAAAATAATCGCATTTTACGAGAGCATTTCACTTGACCGTGTCTAATCGCTCGGCGGATCTGATCTCGGTGAAGGTATGTGTCTGAAAGATTTTTTATGTGGTTTTCGGTCACGCTTTGGCCCTTTATCAGCTGTCATTAATGTAACGTTACTCTGGGGAACTGATGTGCTCATCATCTATTTCCGCAGTTTTCATGGCCCAAACATGGTACGTTAAAGTACTAAACCTTGTTATGTATTTTTTGTTTGTTTTGAATTGATCCAGACAAACATTCAAAACAAATTATTTCAAGCGCTTTTACTGTAGTTCTGCTGCTGATGTCAGTGCTGCCTTGTTTCCAGCATAAATCAAACCAAAAACGCCCATATTGATGTTGTTTTTTGTTGTTTGACTTTCTGAAACACAATCTACAATAGCATTAAGTAGGCATGCTCTCTAAGAGATTAAACTTTGGAGCAGCCGGTGTATTCAGTGGCATATAAATAGTTGATCTCATGATCCAGCCACAAGATAAAGATGAAGGCTGCTTTCCTTTCTGTGCTTCCTTTTATCCTGAGGATCTGGGCATGACTGTGGGTGCATTGGGTATTTAACTATATTACATACTATATTACACACAACCAAGCTTATAGTCTTATGAGCTCATTTTTTGGATTGGGGTAAATGTCACAGGCCAGGTAGGACACAACCTGTGATTCCGGTTTTTGCTGTATGAGAGATTCTGATGCATGATTTGCTTTTTGGAACTATTTAGTTTTCTAATTGGGATGGAAATATAAGAGATCAATTTAGGATTTTATTATTATTATTTTTTTTTTTTTTTTTGGACTAAGCATAACAAAACTAGATCTTTTAGAACTAGTGTTGTTATTGTGAACTGAAACTAAAACTATTGTTAATTGCTTTTGGTAATTTAAATAAAACGTAATTAAAAAAAAGTAAAATGAGGAATGCTGCCTTGGCAATAAATGAGAAAAAATAATAAATTGTATTATAATTATAAATTAAATGAAGTACTAAAATGTACTAAAACTGATACAAAATAGATTAAAACATAATAGATATATATATAAAAAAATACAAATTACAAAAGCACATTACAAAATTACTAACAATTTAATTAAGATGAAAACAAAAATAAAAGTGAGTGTAAAATACTAATAAATGCTATAATAGTAAAAAGATAATACTAAAACAATAAAAATAACATTGATAACCTTTGCAATAAAATGCAATATTGATACAAAGTATGGGATTGTAATCTGGCTCCTAATCTGGGCTGCATTTCTCAAGAGCATTGTAAAATAAATTGATTGTAGAGAACATTGGGAAGGGATTAAAAGAAGAATTTAAGTAAAGAAGGAATTAAAAGAACACATTAAAACATTGTGTGCAACTGTGCATTCATTAAAACTGTTTTTGATTCTTAGAGGTTTCCTATTTGATTGGTTTCAATGCCCTCCTCCTCTTTTCCCTGTAGATGAATGGAGCGGCGTTCCCCTCTCCCACAACCGAGATGGCGGAGATGAACCGGATCCACTATGAGCTGGAGTACACCGAGGGCATCAGTCAGAGGATGCGTATTCCTGATCAGCTCAAAGTGGCTCCGTATGAGTGTGAAGAGCAGGATCTTCCAGAACATAAGACGCTCCACACGGCAATGATGCACGTTCCTGAGAGAATCATGGTGGCAGGTACGAGATGGAAAGATCTTTGCACATTAAAGTGAGATATAGTGCAGCGATGATGTTTTTTTGTACTAGGCCAACCAAGAAGTTCACATCACCTTGGGCTGCGTTTCCCAAAAGCATCATAACCATAAACTGATCATAGCTCCATTGGTGACAACTGGTTCTGTGATCATTTTAGGCTTGCGATGCTTTTGGGAAAATTTTGGATTATTGCAGAAAATAGGTCCTGTGACCAACAAAAGTTCATGATTCTTTTGAAGAAAAAAAAAATGTTTTATATGTAAAAACAAAAATGATACATGTTTGACCAATTGTCAAAGGGCTATCTGATCTAAGGCTGCAAGATTATGACGAAAATCATAACTGTCGATTATTCCCTTGAAATTGTAATTGTGATTATTAATTACGATTATCACAATTTCCATTGAATGTTGTTTGTACCATTTCTTGATGCAGCTGCAAGCCGTATTTTTATATGAAAATAAACAAGCTGAAAACACTCTAACTGAAAAACCTTCAGTGCTTTTCTATAGTTAATTAAGCCTCAAATGTCAACTATATTATATATCAGATTGGTTTCTTCTTTAAATTATAAAAAAGTACAAATATGAATGGTATTCTAATGTTATACTAAAATTAAAATAATGGTAAAAATGATTAAGATAACATGTAGAAAGAAAAAAACGCATCATAAGCAAGCAGAATAACATGAGTGGACTTTGAACGATTAGGAAATTGTGGCATCCATAATTGTAATCGCGATTAGAAATTCGATTAATTGTGCAGCCCTAATCCGATTATTTCCTCAATCTTTTTTTTTTTAGGAGATAGTGATGACATGCAGTTTCCCAGAGATCTAGACCTCATCCAGTCCGCCCAGCTGGAGTCAACACTGTCCCTCAAGACACCACCTCGGGTCCTGACGCTCAACGAAAGGCCCATCGACTTCCTCGGAATGGAGCAGCCGAGCTCCGCCAGTCAGCCCAGCAAAGAAGTAAGTGGGACAGACCAAATTTAGCAAGACGGAAACTTTGTAAATGTGACCGGTAACTAGCATCGCTGAAAAAAAGAACAACAGTGTGTCAGCTTTGGTTTAGTAAAATGAGGAACACCTCTCCACTTTCGTTTTCTCTGTTTCACACAGGCGCGCACGCAATCCAGGACACGTAGAGAGCGCTCGGTCAGCGACAACACAGGTGTGCAACACAATGGCCAGCTCGCCAGAAACGACTCCATGTGAGTGCAAAGCCACAAACACACACACACTCATACTTCAGTTTTCACCTCTGACCCTCTCAGTCCATTATGTGTTTTTTCCTCCTCCCCGGTGTCTCTCTTTCTCCCTTCATGGTGTTGACTCAAAGTGGGTGAGTTAGAACCATGCATGTATATTGTGAAGTTTCACGCACTTTGAGTTTGGCTTTTGTGCTGTTTTAACCCTTAGTGCATGTTGTTGCATGTACAGGAGTGGCATGATCACACATGTCAGTTATTGCTCGAGACCAATTTTATCACATCTTGTGATATTGGTCAGTGTAGTTTAGAGTTGCTTTGTCAGTCGTGACTGCTTGACAGCTCTTTTCTACTCTATTGTTCTCTATTCTATTCTAATGAATGGCCACTCCTGGCATTGAGAAGCTGTTCACACGGTGGGTTTGTACTTAAAAAAACAGATCAGTCATTCTCCTTCAACCAGTTGTTTGGTTGTTCTGACATGGTGTTTTCTGATTGGCTGGTCTGTAAAAGTATGTAAACCCGCCATTGACCAGCAACTCTTTTTATTTTTTTAGATCCCAATAAAATGAAGACTAGTACATCTTCTAAATGTGTCACGTCCATCAGCCAAACTGTGTTTTCTTAAATTTTAATCTTAATTTAGTTTTAGTAAAAAACAAAATTTTAACAAAATGATAACATACTAATATATTATAACATGTGCACACTACCGTTTTAAAAGTTTGGGGTCATTACATAAGAGATTTTTAATTTTAAATAATTTAACTTAGAAAGAATGCATTAAATTTATCAAAAGTGACTGTTAAAATATTTATAGTGATTTCTATTTTTTAAAAGTTATGTTATATTTATCAAAGAATCCTCAAACAAAAGCATCACAGTTTCTATGAAAAAAATTGGGCAGTACATCTGTTTACAACACTGATAATAATCAGCATTTTAGAATGATTTCTGAAGGATCATGTGACGCTGCTGGAAATTCAGCTTTGAATCATAGGAATAAATGACATTTTAAAATATAAAAATAGAAAATCTCTCTAACTGTATTTTAATTAAATAAATGCATGCTTGGTGAGCATAAGAGACTCAAATATAAAAATCCTACCGACCCTGAACTTTTGTATTGTAGTGTATTTAATTATTTAACCAAATTAACTAATACAATTGCAAGAAACAAACTAACAGTTAGACATTAACAATACACAAAATCATCAATACACTTGTTCACTGTTACTGCAGTAATTAATTACACACAACCTGTCAAGAACCTGTCTAAGTCTTATTTTTCCTTAAAAAATGAAAAGAAAGAACAAACTTATATTTCCTTAAAGATAACAAAGCTTATTTTTTAAATAGTTTTTTAAATAATTCAAAGGATACTATACAATAACAATAAAAAAATAAAAATAAAAAAATAATATATATATATATATATATATATATATATATTCCATACAGATTATAAAATAACAAAAAAATGGAAATATGATGCATGAATATATGTGCTTAATTAATAATAAATAAATAAATTAAAAAATCCATCCTTTTTTTTTTTTTTTTTTTTTTTTTTTTTTTAGAAATCTGAGGCTGGTGAATTGTGACCTGGACATGAGATTCACCTAACAAATGCCTGAGCTGTTTTTGATGAGCACTATTTTTAAAGCAGACCACTTCATGGATCTCCGAGATGAAGTTGTGTCTGTTTGGATTAGTGTAGATGGATTCTGTGGTTCAGTAAACAGCCTCATCGTTAGTCTGATGTCGGATCAGCCGTTTCAAATCTGCTTTTGAGGTTGTGATACTCAGAGACTGCTTTGTGTGTTTGTGTCGTTAAAACGATGAGAGTTTGCTTGTTCGGGCTTGTGACCATTTGTATATATGGTGAGGCTGTTGCCCATCTCTTGCAAGTCTTTATTTTCTTCCTCCGACTTCGATTTCATTCTTTCTCCTTTTCTTTCTTTCTTTCTTAAACCTCAAATTTGTTTGACTTTCTCTCTCACTTGTATCTTCTACTTTTCCTCTCTTGTTCTTTCGTTACCTCTCTCTTTCTCTGTGGTTTGGTCAGTATGACTTCCTCTCCCTCTGCTGCATTGCGCACTATGGCTCCTCTCAGCGGTGCAGAGGATGGATATAACCTCTTCAGCGCCCGCGGCGTCCTTTCCTTCATCCAGTCAACCACACGTCGGGCCTACCAGCAGGTCCTTGAGGTCCTGGACGAGAACCAGCGCAGGTGACCTTTGAATCTGCCCTGAGTGACTGACTTTTGGCCAAATTAGCTGTTGCTTCACCGAGTAACTAATCAGATTAATCCAGGAACAAAGTCCTCTACGACTGATAGAGGTTCACGTGTCATTCTGATAACAAACTCATTTGGAGAGAAAATGCACTGACAGACAAACAATTCTCCTTTCAACTGCTAAGCACAAAACCCTACATAATAAAAGTTTAGGAGGTAGTTTGCTAAAGGACAGCTTTATCCCAGTGTTGTTTGCTGTTGGATGTGGTCACGCTGCTTTCTTAAACTCCATTTCTTTCTCAGCCTCGCGTTTTTTTTTTTTTTTTATGTTTAGCATGAGTAAAATTGTGCACAAAATTATATTTTTTTCCTCTTTTTTTTTTGGAAGCCTTTCTTTTTCCCCTGAGCTTTTAGATTTCAGTTAAATTTATACACAAGCAGTTTGTTGCATTGCTTTATAGTTTATAAAGAAATGTTTGTTATTTACAAGTTTAATCTATACTGACAGCATTTGTGGCTTAATTTCTTTTTTTATCATTTGATTTAAATTACACATATGTATTTCTGGTTACACAAGAACTTACTTACTATATTTTACTACTGTATTATTCCTTCAAATATACACAGAAACACATTGATTTGATCAAAAATATAGAAAAAAGTAAAATGGTGAAATAATATTACAATTTGAAGTAACTGTTGTATTAACATTTTAAAATGTAATTTATTTCTGTGATGTAATTTATTTAGCAAATGTAATTTAGGCTGAATTTCTTGCAGCCATTAGTTACTCCAGTCTTCTGTGTCATGTGATCCTTCAGATATCATTTTAATATGCGGATTTCATGCCAAAGACACATCTCTTATTATCATTGTTTAAAACAGTTGTTGTTTTTTCTTTGGTAAACGATATTATGCCACAGATGCTGTGAAACAGCCTTAAATTGAATACAGGACAAACCTTTTAAATGTGGTTTCTGAGCACCTGCACAGACGGTATTCATGAGCTCATTTCCTGTGCCCTGTGCCCTGCTTGGCTCTCATTAGTAGAATGGCATTAACTTCAGTTCCACTGATAGGCACTAAACTCAACTGTAGGTTTGTGCAAAACCACTGTCTGAAAATGAGGCTACATTTTTTGTATTTACGTCTGTGCAGTTGGCTGGTTTACCATAAAATCATAATTTCTTTAGCAAGGTTTATTTGATTAGAAAATGTTGACATGGTTTGTGAGAGAAAGACCACCTGCAGTAGTTATATACATATTATATACCAACCAGTTGAAGTGCGTGTTATTAAAGTTGTCTGTCTTTCTGTCTGTCTATGTCTTCTTTTGTCCTTTCCCTCTCTCACTTTCTCCATATCCGCTTCTCAGCAAGCCATCTCTTAGAGGGGGTTCAATCCTCTCAAACCCCCAGCATGAGAACAGGTAACTTCCTCTCGTCTCTTCCCTCGCATCTGTTTTTTTCCTCTCTATTTGTTTTTTTCTCTGTCCTCTCAATACAAACTCAGTGTCTTATGAAATGGAATAATGTTTTTGACAGGCATGCCCTGGCCACACTGGACTCGACTCTGGAGGGAGCAGCAGACGACATGGCTGTTGTGGACGCCACGTCTCTCCGCAGACAGGTAGCATTCTGCTCTTTAATATTGTAGAGGGTTTTTAAAAAAAAAATCATGTAAAAGACACATTTTCACAAATTAAAGACACTGCCATTCAAATTTAAATGAGTCTCTTAGGCTTACCAAGGCTGCATTTGATTGATCAAAAATACAAAACAGTACAAAAAAGATTTGTTATATATTTTAACATTTTAAATGATTTTACTCACACTCTTGATCAATGTACTGCATCCTTGCTTAATTAAAGTATTAATTTCTTTCAGTAAAATCTTACTGACCCCAAATCTTTAAACGGCAGTCTGTGTAATTATGCATTTCTTATTTTTTTTATGTCATTACAAAAAATGAGATGGTGGATAGGAGATTCATGTAAAAGGAAGCGCTTTGAATGCTTAGAAAAGCGCTATAAAAATGTAAGGAATTATTATTATTATTATTGTTACAGATTGTCAAACTGAACCGGCGTTTGCAGCTCTTGGAGGAGGAAAACAAAGAGAGAGTCAAGCGAGAAATGATCATGTATTCCATCACTGTAGCTTTCTGGGTTATAAACAGCTGGGTCTGGTTCCGTCGCTGAAGCTACATGGACTCTGCAATGTGGGAGGGGCCAAATCAAAACTCCGCCCCTCTGTTCTATGTGTCAAACCTTAGCCGTATTTTTTAATGGCTAAAAAGTTTTATTTTCTTCACAGTAAGAGCAGTAAAGTCAGAGATGGCTTTTGTGTTGTGTGTTTTGGGTTTGTCTGTCTGGTTTCATTTTATTGTTATAAATATGTATTTATACTGTACAAATGTTCTTTTTCTTGGTTTTGTAAATTTTTAATTACTTTAGTTTTTTTTTTTTTTTTTTTGGCATAAGTCAAGCATGAACCAGATGTATGTATTACTTCACTTGTTTTTGAGCTTTGGGTGTAATCATTTATTTTTCCATGGGATTACAAATAAGTATAATATTATGTCAACTTTTACAAAGACCAATGGAATGCAATGATATGGCATAGTCAAAAGAAGAGCATATAATATTAAATAATAAAAATATTTATGGACTGTTGTGATTTTAGGTACATTATGTACATCTGTATGTTACTTGCATCGACATAGAAACCATACTTGTTAAGTGCAAGTTTAGTCCTGGTCATAATTTATGTACATTATTGTAATATGCTGATGTTGTTATTTCTGCTCGTTTTCAGCAGGATATTGCTAAAATGATTCACATTCACACTCTCACAGAGCCATGAACATTGTATTACAAACGCTTTTATTTGAATAAATGACAACAGTAGTGAACTGCACTCTTATCTTGTCTGCTCTTAATCTTCTGGATTTGTTTGTTTGTTTAATTTCTGAAGATGGAGTATCATATTTGGTCTTAAGCATGACAGATTAAAAGTAAAACATATATATATATATATATATATATATATATATATATATATATATATATATATAAATGTGTGTGTGTACTTAGTTTTATTTTAGTATTTATTTTTATACTATTATAGTATTTATTAATATTGTTTTAAAACTTTAATTTATTCATTTTTTAGGTTTGGAGGTGATTCTGCCTTTTTTTTTTTTCATTTTTCATATAGATTTAATTATATTAATTTCAGTTTATTTGTCGTAACTGTTCATTTAGTTGCCAAAGCAGTGTTTTTAATTTTACGTTTTTTATCTAATATTTATATATTTTTGCCTTTTTTATTTTTTGTCTTTCATATAATAATTATGTATTAATTTATTTCAGCTTTATTACATTTACCAAATATTTTTATATAGTTTTATTAAACAAATAACAACACTAGAATTTATGTTAAGTATCAATGGTTATTCATGCTTTTTATTTTGTACTAATAGGTAACTGCCATATTGATGATTATTAAAAATAAATCTATAACACAACCTCGGGTAATTTTAATCAGTTTTGGCGGCTTTGTAAATTTAATTGTTATGGAGTCCACCTTTACAAACAGCAGAACCGCAGTGCTCCGGACACGTGGCGGCGCTGTGGACAGCTTCCCTCTCGCACTCCGTCGCTCTTTCGCGGACTGCGCACAGTCTATGACAGTGCGCAGTGTCAAGTCGCGGCTGTCATGGCGGCGTGCAGGGCCCTCGTGAGTCGCGCTGTATTACCTCTGCATTTCCATAATGTTTGCAGAGGAGTTATGCTCACACATATCAGAGAGAAGAAGAGATGGATGAAGGCTTACACCCTCATCATGGAGAGGAAGAAAAAGATGGAGGGACCTCCACCTCCAAAGCAGCGGTCAGTGGAACATCTCAAGGCCACTTGTATTAATTTACACGTTTATTAATACTACTGATCGAGGAATAGTGGCATCGATAAACCCATTGTATCGAGGAATAGTGGCATTGTAGTTCACCCAAAAATCATGTACTCATGTATAAACAAAACTTTAATGATATCAAATAAATTGCACACCTTTCTGTGTGTGTGTGTACGTACTTGTTTATGGTACATTGTGGGGAGCAGCCTGTTTTTCCCAGGAGGGGAAAATTGTTTTTAAAAATAGTAAATTATGTTTATCTGAAAATGTAACATTGCAAACTAGTTTACTGTATGGGTAGGTTTAGGGTTAAGGGATAGAAAATATTGTTTGATTAGTATCAAAGTAATAGAAGTCTATGGAAAGTCCCAACAATTCACAGAAACACAAATGTGTGGGTGTGTAGGGCTGTGTGTTATTTCATTTGCACCTCTTTAACCCTCTTTTCTCTTCCCATCAGCTCCCAGCAGCCAAACTTTGATTATAATGCTGAAGTGGAGGCTTTCAGCGCCCGACTGCAGGAGAGTTTCTCTATGGAGCTTCTGAAGACGGCGTTTGTGAACACGTGTTACCTGCGATCTGAGGAGGAGAGGAGACGAGCACTGGGCCTTGATTTAGAGACGACCGCCCTCAACCTGAAAGACAACGGCGAGCTGTGTGTGCACGGTCAACAGTTCACAAAGGTGAGAACACTGATGAGTCTCATGCTCAAATATTGGTATGATATTCACATTCCTCTCTTTCCATTGTTTTGTACAGGGTTTCCTCAATGACTGGTGCAGGGGCAGCTTTCCCAGCCTCCCCGAGGAGGGTGTGGCAGCCGTCGTAGGCCACCTGACAGGGTCAGAGGTCATGTGTCACGTCGCACGGAACCTCGCATTGGAGGATTTGACGATGAGTGCAGAGTTTCCTGTTCCAGATGAAACCCTGCAAGGAACATTCTTCGCTGTGATTGGTGCTCTGGAGCAGAGCAGCGGTCCTGTGCGAGCTGGGCTTTTCATTAGAGTAAGACAAGAGTCCTCTAAAGTTAACTTTTCAGGTTTTTATTTTGTATAAAATTATTTATAATAGTTGTTTGTATATAAAAATTGTTATATATTATTTATGTGTGTGTGAGTGAAATAACATTAATAAAAATTCTAGTTATAGAATCTTTATATGTTATTGTATATTTTTGATTGTTATTACATATAATAAGATTTTTACCAAGAAAGCATTTACCTGGCCAGTAAAACAGCAAAACAGTAACAATATGATTATATCATTATAATGATAATAATTGTATATTTGTTTAATTTTAGAGTGAGATAGATATATAAATTATGATCGTGGAAATATATATATATATATAAATTTTTTTGTTTGTTTTCTGATTGGTTACTGCTGCACTTTGGGCGGCACTCTTGAGCTCTGATGGCAACAGCATGCGGTCCAAAGTATAGAAGTGAGAAGAGAGAAACATGATTCACTGGCATTTCATAAGCACAGCATTATAATTAGAAGTTTATAGAATTGAAATCTATAGTAAATTCTGTCTGCTTTCCTTACCCGTGTTTCGGCGCGCAGTCATGAAAGCGCATCACGGAGTGAGCTCTCTCACACTATAGTGCATAACTTAAAGTTCACTGGCATTTGCATACTTTTGTGCAGATACAAGCTGTAATTTTATGTCTATGTTATGTACCTAAGTTATCTGATTAATACCATAGGATGTGTCATAAAACAGGTTTCAGTTTATTGGCGTAAAGTCACTTTTCTGAAGTCATGACTGCTTTTTTTTTTTTTTTTTGTAAACCTATCGATGATCGAAATGAGAAATTTCCAAAAATGCCCATCCCTATATATTACATTATAATATATCATACAGTGTTACAGACCCTAGTCTTTGTGCACTTGTTGATTCATCTGTTGTGTGTGTGATTTGCAGGATTTCCTGGTGAGTCAACTAATAGGGAAAGATCTGTTTGACATGTGGAAAGTGGTTGATCCCATGGGGCTGCTGGTTAAAGAACTGACCCGTAAAGGTATAGGTCTACCCGAGCCCCGTCTCATCCGGTCTGCTGGCGCCAGTACCGTCCTCCCTCTCTATTTCGTCGGGCTTTACAGGTATTCCACGCGGGTTAATAAGCTGCATGAGGTCATTGGTAATTTTGCTGATAAGTTAGTAACAGAAAATGAACATTTACAAAGCATTGTATACTGTCACACTGCTATGTATCTAAACCCTGATCTATATTATCCACAGTCTGTAAATAAAGCTCTAGTTGATTAATCTGAAGTGTCATTTCAGGGTCGAGTCAGATATATTCTTGTCTCTACTCCAGGAAGCAATTTCAGACACTGCTATGGCAAATAATCAATACTCTTCTCAGTTTAGATTTTGATTGATTTTTAAATTGGCAAATCTATTTTTGTGTCAGTGAGTGTAAGCTGCTGGCTCAGGGTCCAGGCGAGACTGTCCTAGCAGCCGAAGAGGAGGCAGCGCGCGTGGCTCTGAGGAAACTGTACGGCTTCACTGAGAACCGCAGACCGTGGGACTTCACTGCCCCCGGCGAGAAGCTTCAGAAGCCCAGCGTGCAGGCTCTCACCAGCGGATAACTGACAGACTTCAGAGCTCAATGTGATGTACTGTGGCTTGAAGAGCAGATTCCAGTGGGACACTTTTTGAACAGCCAAAATATGTACATATTCATTATCATCTGCTTATTTACGTTGAAACTCGATTTCAATTGCTGAAATGTGTCTGTCGGGTCACTTGAGTCCAATTTAATATCCCTGAAATAAGACTGAAACTCTTTATGTACCAGTTACAATGATAATTAAAAACATCATATACATCTATCTGCAGGTGCACGCTCTTTAGATATTATTTCATTTATTTCTGCATATTGATGATGTGTATAAATGGTAAGCTTCGTTGCTTATCAAAGTTCTGAACACAATGTTCCATTTGAAGTGTTCCGTCTGAATAGAACTTTTTGTGTTGTCATGGAGACTGGTTTTGCACAGTGGTTCTAAGTTGGTCACCGTAAAGATGTTTGACTCATCTTATCAGCAGATTCTGAGTTGGCCAGCACAAGTGGTGATTAGAAATGCAGATAACTGCTCTTCTGTAATGTTTGAAGATTTTTATCTTACAGTATTCAACCTACCATTTTTTTTTTACATCTTTCTATGTCTATAATCTTAATGAACACTGACGCGCAAACCACCATGTTCATATTAAATGCCAGTGAAACCTAATAAAATTTACTTCTTTTAATATAAACCAATCTGTCACTTGGAGTTTAAATTAATGGTTTTCATACAAATTGTTTGCAGAAATAATTGCAACTGGGAAAAATAGGCCGTAACACTTGCATACTCAAATAATCTTGGTTTTATTTACAGCTTAGAATCTTTTTTACATTGTATATTTGGTATATAAATATATATATGTGACAATTCCATAAAATCTGTAAATTTTCTGCAAACATATAAAACTTCCACTCCCATGTCACATAAGTGTACAAGTGAGGGAAGTCAAGACTTAAAGGCATATGCCTTTACAAAACGTAAAAAAATATTCACTTAAGTAAAATGGGACAACTAGCCCCAGTCTCCCACACAGCATTTGGCCAATGCAACACAAAACGGTTTTATTTAATTTAGGAAGCTTCATTTATCACTTAATTATACATATCCATTGCCATCCTAAAAACAAAAGGTGATTAAAAAGTCGATTAATGTCCTCAGCGAGCCAAATCCTCTGAATTAGGTCACTCTTGCAGAGAATTAGAGCCCGCTGTTATTGTGTGCGGTGTTCCTCTTGAGGGCGCTGCTGCTTAAGAACATTTAAATGAGTGCGAGAACAAGCACTCGCCAAGTTTAGTGGACGGGGCTCGAATGTGGTCACGTGATCCTAGGTGGCGCCTGTGATTGGCTACTCGCTGTATCGTTCCAGAGTTTTCGCTCCAGTGCTAGTGGGTTTATACAATTATTAGACGTTACACAAAAATATCAAGTTTTTGTTGACTTATAATTACGAATAGTGAGCAAAAACTATTTATGAATGTATATTTATTATATTTCCATATATATTTACACCGCTTTACACTTACAGACAGTTTTAGCATTGAGCCCCTTGGTATTTCTTCCGTTGAGTACTTATATACTCGCCCCCTGTTGGTCGTTGTGTTTAAATTCGTTGTGTTTAAATGAATACAGAGTGGGAGGGCTATTGCACTCTGGCAGTGAAAGTAGAGTGGGCTGGCTGGCCGTTAAAGAAAGTGCCTACGCCTCAGGACCCTCCTCTGTTCACTACGGCGCTTGTCGCCCGTTGTTCGCTAAACGTGAGGCCCTTCTGAAGAACACCGGTCCGTCCTAACGTTACCTTCCAGTTTCCGGTTTAAAGGAAGCCCCTGTCTAATATTTCCCCAGAAACACATTGGATTTTTATTACCTTTTTTTATTGACCGACGCTATATTACCGGCTCCGGCCATGGCAGCCAACGCGAAGCGAAAACAGGAGGAAAAACACCTGAAGATGCTGCGGGAAATGACAAGTTTGCTGCCCAACCGAAAGTGCTTCGACTGCGACCAGCGCGGCCCGACCTACGCCAACATGACCGTGGGCTCGTTCGTCTGCACGTCCTGCTCAGGCATCCTGTGAGCCACCCTCCTGTCTGTCTCTGTCTGAGCCTCTTTATTTCAGTCACTCACTGGCTGTGCCTCAAAACCTAGTGGGCTGCCTAGCTAGACGTCGCATTATCTAACGCCCGTGATGCCTTAAACATGTCTAGTCAGGCAGCTTTATAGGTTTTGAAAGCAATCGTTTCAACCCAGCTGTTGATCCATTAACACAAATGTGATTGTTAGGGGGTTTAAAGTGTAAGTAAGGGTGGGCAAATGGGTTGTTGTCTTAATGGTGGATTGTTTGATGCTGTAACATCGTGTGTCTTGCTCTCAGTCCACTCACTTCAGCAAACTTGAGGAGCTACCTGTAGGCATATCACTGGTCTTTTCATACTCATGTCCTGCATTGTCTTATCTAGCAGGACGGACAGGACAGATAACACCTCTATACAGGCTTAGCATGTGGAAGAGCTGGATAGTCACATGGTGACATGTGGCAAAGGGTGTGAGCACCCCTGCAGTCTTGCCCGGATAGCTGAGGGCTTGACAGTCCTTAAATGAAGCTGAATTTATACTTCCCTTGTATGGTGTGGATCAGAGTAGTGCTCAGGGATCTGTGAAAACGTTTGGGGAAAAAATCGGTGTTGAAAATGATTTAAATAATACAACTTAAAGTACAGTACTAAATTGAGTTGTTAGGTAGACCTTAAAATATTTTTTTTTTATAAAATGTAAATAAATAAAACTACAGTAATAGTAGAAATAAATACAAATGTATTTAAGGAAGGAGGGCCTTCATGATTATATTTGGGGGTCTGTGGTGTTTGAAAGATTTAAACCGTCTAGTGTGGATAACACATGTGGTCATCCTTATCTGTGGTTGCTTTGTTCAGTTTTCAGCATGCTTTTTTATATCAGATGTTGAGTTTCTTGTTTAGTTTAGAATTTTACACAGAAGTCCTTTTCCTTGTTATTTATCCTCCCTTGTTAGTTGATAAGCATCGACAAATGAATGAATGTTGAAACATGCAATTGGTAGAATCTCAATTGAAAGATGCATTTAAAAAGCCATTGTGTTTTGGATTGCATAGATAGATAGAAAGATAGATAGATATAATTTCAGCCTTGTTGTGTAACAGGCATCTGCAGGGGATTTTGGATTAGGGTTGGAAATGCTCCTAAAATAATGCTTTTTAAATTCAAAGTCATCCTGCAAGTATGTGATGTAGAGTTTCTTGAATTGAAGTAAATAAGCAGATCTTGTTCCTTCACTGCATCTGTGAAGCTGACAGCATGCTTCCTTAAATTAAAGTACCCCTATAATGCCATTTCCAATATTGCATTTCATGCAGTGTGTAATGTAGCTGTATGTGAATGTAAAAGATCTTCAAAGTTGTAAAGCTGAAAGTGCACGATAAATAAAAGTTATTGTCTCCCAAAATAAAGACTCGACCCTGATCAGCTGAAACGAGTCATTAGTAATTCGAAGTACTTATAGGGGGCGAGTACTAATAATAATTTGGTGGATGAACACATCTGCATTCTGCATAATGCGCACCTATGTCCTACGTTGGCCGGATGCGAAGAACTTGACCCCGTCCACAAACACATCATTCTACTGAAGACTGCTTCTCTAATCTCAGGGAGTTCAACACGGGATTCACAAAAGTTTCTGTTGAAAGATGGATTGTATCCTGTTTATTTGGACATGCTGCTCCACTGAATCACTACCTGTAAATATGATTAGTGATCGACCGATATTGATTTTTTATAACCGATACCGATACTGATTATTTGCATGTTTATGTACCCGATAACCGATATGCAGAACCGATATTTATTTACTGTTATACTTCTGTTTCTGACAATTATTACAACACAAATGAGCTGAAAAAAAAAACATTTTATTTATAACAATCACTCCCTCCTTGCATACAAAAAAAAAACTTTATATGTATACACAAATAAATAGAGGGGTCTGAGTCCAAAAAATTTAAGTGCACTGTTACTAAGTGTCTTTGTTTTAAAATAAAAGCTTTGATGAGGTAAAAAAATAAAAAGGGGTAAAAAAATAAAGCACAAAAATGATTCTAACATATTGGTGGGGGCGGGAGGGCTATTTAGGAGTGCATAGCTATTTAGTAGTGTAACTTAATACTCCCAGTTAAGCAGAACTAGGTTTTAGTGTAGAAAACAGAGTCTTTCAGCATTCTGCCCTGTAAGCCTGCTTCCTTCAAAAATGTTATGCAGTGGTCGTGCATGAGGCTTTCTGATCATCAACCCAGTCAGGTGCTGAGCAATATGAACAAACTTTTATCCCGAGACTATATAAAATTAAACAGCACTTGTCAGTTGGCATTTTATGATCTAGATTCAATCTAACGTTTAATCATGAAATGCCAACTGACAAAGTGCTGTTTGACTATAATTTAATCAACCGCGATCACGCATGGAGATAATAAATAATTAATTTCCACAAAGCTGAATATATGTATATGTGTATTAGCGAAATAATTATGTAGTAAATGATAATATAATCTAGTGTTTAAACAAGATAATCTTGTCAAAATTTTCATTCAGTGGCATTGCTTGAGGCTTCCTGATCATCAACCCAGGTGCTGAGCAATATGAACGAACTTTTATCCCGAGACTATATAAAGTTAAACAGCACTTGTCAGTTGGCATTTTATGATCTAAATTTAATCTAATGTTTAATCATGAAATGCCAACTGACAAAGTGCTGTTTGACTATAACTTAATCAACCGCGATCGCGCATGGAGATAATAAATAATTAAAAATTAATTTCCACAAAGCGGTAGGCTATAATAGCGAAATAATTGTTATGTAGTAAATGAAAATATAATCTAGGGTGTTTAAACAAGATAATCTTGTCAAAAGTTTCATTCAGTGGCCGTGCTTAAGCCTCCAGATCATCCGTCAGTTGCTAAGCAATATGAACGAACTTTCTCTTCTAGACTAATGGTGAGCAAATACAACAGATAGAGAATTAAATTCAACGCTTTTCAGAATCAGAATCAGAATCAGAATGAGCTTTATTGCCAGGTATGTTTACACATAGCCTACGAGGAATTTGTTTTCGTGACAGAAGCTCCGCAGTACAACAGAATGACAGCGACAGAACATAAAACACATAATAAAAGAATTAAAAAAATATATATATTTTCAACATGCACTCATTCATGTCTGTTTTATTAAATTCATGTAAAGATACGTCTTTATTGGGGCAGGACATGGCGAACACTACGTAACTCAATGAGTTCGTCTCAATTGTTTAGAAACAAGCTGCATAAATTAACTATATCAGGAATTTATGTCTCAGATCTCATTTGTGCATGTCTGTTATGTTAAATAAAGTTGATTAATTAAAGCAAACCAAGTAGAACATATACTTTACCTGTGCACTGAGTTGTTGTTGACTGATCTCCTCAGACGCCCGGGCTGCAATGGCGGAAATCTCAAAACGGCCACAAGATGGCGCCGTAAATCGGCGAATCCGATATTACAAAACCGATACCCGATTATGGAAAAATGCTTAAATATCGGGAAAAATATCGGTAAACAGATACATCGGTCGATCACTAAATATGATAAATAATAAATATTAACATTTTCTATAGACTGCTCAAAATCCAGAACTATTGAAATAGGCGTATCGTTTCCGACATTGCTGTACATGGTAGACCAATCACAACAGGCCATTGGCCATCTGACCAATCAGAGCAGAGCAGGCTCACAGAAAGGAGGGGAATGGAGAGACTAAATCTTTGACGTGTTTCGAACGAATCGTTTGAGAATCACTGGAAAATGAGGTGATATTAAATGCATATCTTGCATATAATGCACACTTAGCTGAAGGTCTTAAAGAAGTGTCTGAATTGGTTGCGTTAATTCTTCATATCTGTGTTTCTGATATTGCATTGTCTCATAGAGTCTGAACTAGTCACGTCTGAAAAATTATTTTAAAAATGCTTCGCTTAAAAAAATGAGACCGTTCTGCTAGACTTGAGCTTCTTGTTTTGAAATCTCTTGAGTTTTTAGAGGAATCTTGCAATTGTGTTGAGTCCAAATATGAGCTACTCTTTAAAATTGGATGAGATGTTGGAGAATGATCTCACTTTGTATCCCATGAGGGTACAGGAACCATCTGCCTTCCCTGTAAGCACTTCAGAGAGAAATGCAACAAGCAGTCTGATATAATATCACTGTCTCTAAGTTAAGCTATTGATAAATGATCATACTTTAATGCTGTCCAGATCCTGAGATCTCTGGAATGTCATTCTGAGTGACCTCTCTACAAAATTAGAAAGAATGGTCAATAATTCTCCAAAAGGCAGAGGAGAGGATAGTGCGATCGATTGAGCAAATAAAAGAAATATGAGTTTGTTGTTCTAGCTGAACTCCTCTGGAGTCCTGGAGTGAGGCGAGGGGTGAGGATCGTGTTAGTTCATTTGGAAGTGGTGTTTGGTGTATTGAACAAGCCCGAGCCCAGGTCTGAGGGCTGATAGTTAGTTGTCTTTATGTTGGTCAGTCTGAGAGACATAAAACGAAACTAAAATGTTAATAAGGGATGACGTATTTACAATAGTTCCATCGACAAAGAGGAACTATGATTTTTCCATTGGCTTTTGTATTGTAGCAGAATGTAAGTTCTGTGACCAATAAAAGTTCATGCTTCTTACATGTTTTGTTCATTGAGATAATCTTCCCAAATGAACAACAATGGATTTTGAAGCCTAAATACAATCATAAGAAGTAAAAACTAGTGTCGCCAGCATTAAGTTTTTGAAAACTTTTAAAAACCCTGACAGCCTCTGTAGTCTTTTTTTAACCACTTATTAAGCCACTTTTTCCATGTCATGTAAATTAAAAAATAATCATAATGAGTGGGGTGTTACGTGGAAATATGTTGATCTTGTGTTAACCACAGACCTTGAACCAAATTTAATTGAACCAAAAACCCATTGACTTAAGGACGATGGAACCTGAAGTGGAAAAAATCCTTGTTTCTAGCTTTTAGGGTTCAGTCCTGCAGTGCTCTATAATTTGCTATGCATTTATAAGTATCCTAATTTTCAATAGTTGTCCCTTCATTGCTGACGGTGAATGGTGACTGTCCTACTAAACTCCATCAGGGGAGATAATTGGGTTCTTTTCTAAGCACCAGCTTCTAAAATGACTTCAGTATCACCAGAGAGACGTCTGCTCGCTGCACTGAAGCGTATGCAGCAGATGTCAGACACCCAAAGCATGGGAGTCTCCTTACAAACAGTCAACAGTCTACTTTTTAGTATGCACTTCTGTGTTTAGCCGTTTCAACCTTATTTCACCTTATTTTTAGCTAAAAGGACGTAGTAGTCAAAAGCATAATGTATGCACATTTATCTGTGGGTTATGGAAAAGTGAATGATTAACGTGTTAAGCTATTAATGTGAGCTATTTGGTGTCGGATTTTAATTAGGGCATTTGTACGGGGAGATGGTCCTCTGGCTTTGCCTTATTCACAAGTGTGCCAGTGATTCCCAGTTGTAATCCAGTAGGACTGAATGTAGATTTTGCCATGCTGCTTTTACAGTGTTTTTAAAGTCTTTTCAGTTATGGTCTGTGATTTAGTTTAAATTAATTAGATTGAGCCTTTTTGGCTGAATTATGTCAGAAATTAGGTATGTACTATATTTTGATTTCACATTGCTGATTAAAAAGACATATCCATTGATATTGGATTTTAATTGTTCATGCTAACTGATTTCTTCAGTTCTGTGTTGGTGACTAATATCTGATGTGAACTTTAATCACACACACTCGTCTATGCATTTATAATCACTGATCTTTCTGTGGCTTGTACATATGACCATCAGTTTCTTAAACAGGAAGTGTTTGGAGCATCAGCAGCATGTGGTCTGCACATGCACAGGAAGTGGAAACGGTAGGACAGGAAGTACACATTGTCCTCTCACTTCAGAGCTGTGTCAGTGCTTGTTTGTTTGTGTGAAAAGCCATTGCTACATTCACACTTATCTCATATTCACTTCATTTGATGGATGAAATCACACTAGGACAGAAGTTTATGCTATGATTGTGTATTGTGAAACATTGGTTTCATCATTAGTGCTAAAATGTCTCAAAATAGACCTAATTTACCTGCGTTCACTCTATACTGTATGTTATCAGTAGTTGTCGACCGATAATGTATTTTTGACAGCCAATGCCGGAAAGCAGGGGGCCGATAGCCGATATAAAGCCGATTATAATTTTTTTAAACTATTATTATTTAAGAAATTTAAATAAACATTGTAACCAACAGGGCACTCAGTATTCTGGGATATTTGTGTGCATGCATTGGGAATCATATTTTTCAAATAAAGCCATGGTAACCCTCATTTTACATAAAGCACACAGTGACAGTGACATGAATATGACAGTGGACAAATGCATAAAGCACAGCATAATTTGAAATCATGAGTTTAAAGAATTCAATTCACATGGACCGACTGTCACAAAGAGAACATGCAATCATGCTGGATACAAACTTCACAAGATCTCACAGCTGCATTCGGCTAAGTTTGCAAGGTTTGTGAAATTAAATGTTCATTTGTCATTCAAAGACTAATGATTGATGGCCGCTCTCAGCGGCATCAAAATAAAAGTCTTGCTTCGAACATATCGGGCAAACAGAAAAACCCATTGGCCAATGCCGATATTTGAAAAAATGCCAAATATTGGCCTATATATCAGTCGACCACTAGTTATCAGTATAACATTGGCCACTGAACACATTGCTTATAAGATATCATTAGGAGAAACCCTATCTGCTGCCCACTGATCTCAGCTGTGATTTCCCTTCATGAATCTCTGAGCAGGAGAAGAGATCTTTGGTCTGAGAAAGAGGAGCATTACCTTTAGTAGAGATTGGGTGAAGTCAAGCTACCCACAAACACTTCCCTGTTAGTTTTATTTAGGGGTCAGTTACTGGGTAAACACATTCCAGCACAGGGTGGGTCCATTTGTCTTTCTCTTCTATCTTCCGCTCCTCACTCACTTTCACTGTCTTGCTTTACCTTTCTTTCTCCTTTCTCACACTCTATCGTTTAACCACATAGGCTACTCTTGTTTTTGTCTGTCTTTCTTTCTTTCCTGTTCTCTCTATCTAGTTCATTTTTGTTTCCGTAGTCGCTGATGTATCAGAAACCGCAGGTCTTGTCTTGATTTTGATCATCATCTCATGCCACAAGCTACTGTTTAAGCATGTGGCATTTCCTGTAGGCTGGTTTGCCATTGTAGATTAAAAAAAAACTGTATTTTACAGTACAGTAGTAGTCTTTATACTTTACTCTGTGTGCATAATGTATACACATCTACATTGCATTTATCCTTTTACACTCTTTGGCTTTTTAGCTTTGCTTTATGAAATGTTGTATTTTTTTTATATTAAGCAGTAACCGTTTTATAAACACGATATAAGGCCCTCAAGGCCATGCTGTATTGTGAAATCATGGATAAAGGGCGTTATTTGGTATGCCACATATAAATATTATTTTTAAAAGGTGTTATAAAAGGTTAATATGTAGTGAGTTGTGCAATGGTGAGTAGTTTGTACACTTTAAAAAAGATTGGGCTTGGTAAATTGAGAATAAATCTAATCTAAGAAAAAAAATCTACTATGTTTGGTTTCTTTTCATTTATTCTGAACAGACAGTAGGACAAATGAATAAAAAATCTACGTAGCTGTGAAAATACTTAATATTATCACATTGTTACATACACTGAACCAAGATTTCCGTACCATGATGGTTTGGTATGAATGCATTTATCGTTCCACTCCTAATATATATATATATATATATATATATATATATATATATATATATATATATATATATATATATATATACACACACACACTTATACATGCATCACACACACACACACAAACTGCTTTCTATTTAAATATATTTAAAAAATGTAATTTATATCTGTGATGGCAAAGCTGAATTTTCAGTAGTTCAGTTCATGTCACATGATGCTTTCAAAATATATTTGTGAAAATAGTGATAGGCTGCATCTTTTTCAGGATTGATTAATATTATTATTATTTTTTAAATGGTATTAGTATTTTAAAAAATATACATCTTTTACTTACACCAAACTTTTGAACAGTAGTCTGTCCTAATACTTTCCTCCAGACATGCATTGTCAGATGCTTTTTTTGATGTGTGTATATGTTGTGTGGGTTTGTTGATGACTGACTGGCATTGATGTGTTCAGAGGAAGTCTGAACATTTTTTGTTTGCAGTGATTTCTTAAAGAGCTAGTTCATCCAAAACTGAAAATTAGGCTGTTTTTTACTCATACCTGAGGCATCGTAGGTGTATGTGACTTCCTTCTTTCAGACGAATTCAGTCAGTTATATTAAAAATTTTCTTTGATCTTTCAAGCTGTCCAAAAGACGTTAAACCAAAAGCGCCCTTCCATTTAAAAAAAAAAAAAAAAAAAAAGTGTCTTACATGGCTCCGGGGGTGAACAAAGGCCTCCAATAGCGAACTAATGTGTTTTTGTAAGAAAAATATCCATATTCAAAAAGTAGTAATCACTTGAATCATATTCTCTCTTTTTTATATTTCCCTTCAATTTAAATAGCTTGTAAAAGCAGCGTGAACATTTTACTTTCACTTTCAAAATAGTAGCAAAATCACCTTAGATAAATTGAAAAAGTCATCAGAATTTTCAGATTCCAAAGTATTGCTTTTGCATTTAGTTTCAAAACTAATTTATCCGCCATGATCTTGTCTGTATTGCCTCACTCTTCTTGTCAGTCAGCTCTCCTCACTGGAGAAATGAAATCTGATCTGTGATGCGACTAGGGCTGTCAACAAATATTCTAAATTCGAATATGTATTCGAATAGTTAAAAAAAAAAAGAATTTCGAAGGTGAAAATGAATATTTGAATAAAAAAAAAATATGGAAAAAAATGCCCGTGGTAGTAGAGGCGTGGTTGTCTGCTTTGCGAGTGGGCAGGCTAGCGCACCTGAGGGTTCACGGACAGGTCACAGGAGTCGCACTGGCACAGCATCACTGCTGAAACTTGACGCGTCTTCACGGAAGATGCCAGCAATAGCAGAGCCCAACTCGACCGCAGCAAAGAAAGTGAGGTAAAATTGTTGACCCACGAGATAAAGTTGTATGCATGCTAAGATACAGTTAGCATACCAATCGACCACTACCAACATGAGGTCACATCTCAAAAATGTGCACCCAAATGAGCATGGCATAATGTGTTGAACTCCAGCTTAACAGTCACGTCGTGACACTTAACGTTAATTTGCATCGCCCGCCACAAGCTCTTTGTCTGCAACATGACAAGAAGCCATAACGGATAAATTAATTTCGTTCATTTGTAGTATCGCGGATGGGACAGGCTTCGGGGAGTTCTGTCAAGCAATAGAACCGAGGTTTGATTTATTTTTCGTTTCATGTCAAGGAAAAGTTCCATGTTTACCACAGCACCGCTCGCTCGGAGCATGCAATATCAGTTCTATATGCTGTAAAACTTCAATTATTATAATTGTATTAATATTTGTTTCAATCACTGAATGAAGCCTGCTATATTTGGGAAAACAGTCGTGACCTTAAATTGCTTGCACAAAACTCTTGATCAGCACTCAAAATTAGTTTGTACATTTAAACCGTTATGCTCAGAGAATGTGAGGGTGAGAGAGCGTGAGGTCTGCAGTATTGGCTATTAGTTGATCTCCTTGTTTTTGTGTAGGTAATACGTTGTCATATATTTTTATGTTATTGACGTAATGCACGTCATTGACAACATGCACAACCAGATGTTCGAATAGTTCGAATATTTGTGTTTTTTTTAGAGGGAATATTCGAACATAATTTTTTAGCAATTTTGACAGCTTTCAGTTTTTTAATTGTAGTGTCTGTTATTTTACTGAACTAAAAGACTTTAATTGCTATAAATAAAATCAAAATGACGGTGGGGGTCAGTGTCATGGTGGGCAAGTGACACAACCAGTGTTGTGACTTACACCAGTATTACCGTCAGCACTAGTGCTGCTACAACGCGTCGACGTCATCGATTACATCGACTACAAAAATACGTCGACATGCGTGAAATGCGTCGACGCGTCTCACTGTTTGTTTACATCTCGCGTAATTACATAATGTGAATGGAGAAAGTTGCATTCTATCACAAAAACAGAGACTATTGTTATCAAAAGTATGTGAATACTTTAAACACAGGACAAATAAAATGGCCCTTTGTTTGTTCCCTTTGTAAAACGATATGGTGAACCACGGCAGCACAACTGCGATGCGCGAGCACCTCAGAGGAAAACATCCTGGCACTCTCCGGTGTGACGGTTTAACTGGTTACCGTGATACTGATATTCTTGCGCTTGCGGCATTCTGAAAAGTTAAGATGTTTTTAATAACTCGATGCGGTGCGGACGCGCCTGGAAAAAACGAGCGTGTCGCACCGCTTGCGCGTCGCGACCACGTCACTTCCATTATGAGCGTGCTTATCGCGCGCCTACATTGGAAATAAATGACGAACTTGAGCACGCAATAGACGTGATATGTGAACGGCGCCTTAAAAGACATTATCCAAAGGATTCATTAGCTAATTTAAAAAAAAAGAACATTAGATTAATTATTTATTGTTATAAAAATAATCGTTAGATTAGTCGACTAATCGAAAAAATAATCGTTAGATTAGTCGACAGAAAAAATAGTCGTTAGTTGCAGCTCTAGTAAGCACCGTCTATCACAGCAAGTCTAGCGCTCACTGTTGTAAACTATGCAGTTCCGGGGGAATTACGTATGAGGTCAGCGCTGTGCATCCGCTGTTCAGAAGTGACACACGCAGAAACGCATCAGAGAGATCAAAACAAAACTGCGATCACTAATTAGAAGTACAAAACGATGATTTTCCTTTGCTAAAGTAAGGAAACTTTGATTCTTTTGATCCCGTAAACAAACGTTGGTTTTCATAAGACTCACCAGCGCATGCGCAACACTGATCTCATGCGTCATGCTCCCGGAACTGCTTTGTTTACAACTGTGAGCGCAAGCTAGATTAAAGTGATTATTACTTTTTTTTTTTTTTTTTTTTAACACAAATGCATGATTTGCTACAGTAGGCCTTTGTTCACCCCCCGGAGCCATGTGAGACACTTTTTTTTTTTTTTTTTTTTTTTTCCACATCTTTTGGACTGAAGCAATTCAACACCTGCTGACTGCAATGATAGAACTTGAAAGATCAAAGACCATTTTTTATATAACTGACTGAATTCGTCTAAAAGAAAATCATATACACCCAGGATGCCTCGGGGGTGAGTAAAACGCAGCCTAATTTAAATTTTTGGGTGAACTAGTAGAGAGTATTGAGTAAACTCTCATATAGGGGTGCTCCGATCACGATCGGCCGATCTTTATGCGCATCTCGTCAGTAAAGCCGGTTCTCTAATCAGCGGTTAATTCCATCAGGTGCGTGATTTCACATAGAGCAGCTGTTACTACACAGAGCCGTTGATAATAGAGAAGATGCGCAAATCCACTTCATTTTCTGCGTTTTTTGGCGCATCTTCTCAGTTAACAACGGCTCTGTGTAGTAACAGCTGCTCTATGTGAAATCACGCACCTGATGGAATTAACTCCTGATTAGAGAACCGGCTTTACTGACGAGATGCGCATTAACGATCGGCCGATCATGATCGGAGCACCCCTACTCTCATACGCACAGACCTCTGTGTAGAAACTGTGTATTTCTCTCTCTGTTAGCCATACATTATTACTATGTGGAGACTGGCCAATCGCCCAGTTTCTGACCCATTTTCCCAGAGCCCTTCATCCACCTACTCAAAGCATCACCATCATCACACACAAACAACATCGATACAAACACCAATCGCAAAAGCACACCTCACACTCATGGCTTTTCTCATTAATGAAACCATATGCGACATCTGCAGGCTCACTCAGTGTGTGAAGTCGATGCCAGAGCTTCTCACCACCAGCTAAAATGGCTTTCTCACACGCTAGAATAGGTAAAGCATTGGCCTTAGGCACTGTTAGCAAACATTCCATCTCAAACATTAAAACAAAACATTGGCGCTACTTTTTAGTCAAATAAAAACCCTCTGAACAAATGCAAGTAACCCAGTACACAAGGTATCAGGCCTGGGTTACTCTTCTTGTTTGTGTAGTATGTGTGTCAGGGTCATTTATTTAACAGTGCCGCCCGAGATAGGTGTAGATCCATCTACCTGTGTCCTGAATCCTGATCTAAATAATGTTCAGTTGTCCTGGTGACTCGGATTAAGTGCCTTTTTTTTTCTTTCTTTTAATTCTCAATGACTTATCAGGCTGTGACCCATAAAAATCATTGGACAGCTGTCTCTTCAAACCCCGCCCCTAAGATGACACCATTATTATGCTCTTGTGTTTAGCTGGTTGCTGTTTCTGATACTTCTTGTCTATGTCAGGGGCGAAGTGTGTCGTCCTTTAGCCTGATGAAGTGAGGAGCTCCCTTTTTTTAGAATGCAGGCCGGATGACAAGAGACCATTTGCTCACTTTGAGGTCGATCCCATTTCTGTACAGACAATTAGGGAATGATTTTAACTTTGCCTTGATTTTGTTACATTTAAAGCATACAAATTGTTTGCATTCTGTGTGTACTGGTCAATTTTAGCGTGTAACCAGCACATTTTCAATCACTAGAATTCTGAAGAACTTTAGAGATACTTTGATTAAAGGGATAATTCACCAAAAATAAGAGAATTCTGTTATCATATAATCGCCATCATGTCATTCAGAACCCATGACTTTCTTTTTTCTGAAAAAAGGGTCAATCAAAAGGATCATTCATTCTCAACCAGGAGGCCAGGACCCACTATGGGACCTCAGCACACATCAGCCAGAATAGCTAAAAAAGGAGGCCCTTAAAGTCAAGAAAGGTTGACAAGATAAATAAATGCTTAAATTTCAAGTCTGTTTCCCCACAAGTGTATAGCATCAAAAGACTTGGAATATAGTGCTAAAGTCAAATGGATCACCCTTTTGAAGCTGTTGTCCTTATCCGTCCCCATTCACTTCTTTTATACGAAAAAGAGCACGTGGGACATTCTGGTAAACTTCTCTTGTGTTCCACAGATGAATGTCATACAGGTTTGACACAACATGAGGCTGACCATTTTTGGTTTTAGATGCATACATATGCACAATTGTACCATTGTGTTTTTGACCAAGGCACTTCAGATTACTTCAAGGGTCTTCTTCTGCGGTAAGGTGCACTGTAAGTCACCTTGAATTTAAGCAGATGCCAAATGAATTAATATAAATACATATTCATAACATATTTGCATAATTATCAAGCATTATACTATGAGATTGCTGAAAAATTATTCCTGGTGCTATTGGTTTCAGGCAGTTTTTGGGACCCGTTGAGGTAGTTATACGTTCATCTTGAGGAAGTTCAGCCCGAATGTTTCTTGGCGGCCACAGTTACAGAATCCCAACCCTGTGCCAATGGCCCACAGCAGGTCTTGTGAATAATTTATCACCTGGTCTAATCTTACCAATTTCTTGCTGTTCATGCCTTTTTTAGAATTAATCAGTGAATGCCTCACGTCTTCATAGACACACCCACACACACACACACACACTTATAATATAATGTAGAGGAAGTAACAGGTGACATCTGTAGAGGTGGAAAATTGTTTTGGGGGAATTTAACAGTGCACTTGCATTCCCACATGCAAACAGACAGCGAATGTTAGTGCAGAAGTGGCATGTTGATGTGTGTGTATGTGCCTTTTGGGGGTTTCGAGGGGGTGTGTTTGTGTGAATGGTGTTTTGAACATCTGTTGTGCCTCAGGTGTCAGATGAACGGTCACCCGTTTCAGCACAGAGGGACAGCGGAGTAGCGTTAAATGTGTTTTTTATACTTACACTTGTGCTAAATGCACCCTCCCATCACATTGGCAGAGAAACAGGTGCATGGGAGTGTTTCTTAAAGGAATAGTTCAGCCAAAAATGAATTTTGTGGTCCACAAAAGAGAGGAAGATATACATTTTTAGTATTGGGTAAATTGTTCCTTTAACTACCTAAATTAACTTCCTGTTAGTTATTAGCTGCATCATTAGATGAAAGATAAAGGAAGAGAACAGGGGATGGAAAAACAAAGCGGATGTGTAAGAGAAGCAGAGGCGGCGTGTCCTGCAGTACACAGACTCTGATCCCTAGAGAGCAAATCTGAACACTCTAACAGGGTAAATACAGGAAGGAAACAGGCTTTCTAATGGGCAGCCCTTACACATGTTTACATTGCTCTTGGGCATTCAGAGATCAAGTGTACAGAGATGTGGAATAAACACACATGCACATTCAAAGACACTGAATCCTCAGATGCTCCTCCAGTTGTCTTCAGTTTCTCATCTACTTCTTTCTGGGAGGCTTTTGTTATTGGACCGTTATAGTACTGTTCAGGAAGATATTTTTTGGACGGAGTTAATACTTTTTAATACTAAATATATTTATAAAGTGACTAAATGTTTCCATTTCAAATAAATTGCTCTTTTGAACTTCATATTCATCATAGAATGTCAAAAAATCATTATTTCCACAAAAATATTAAGCAACAGCAACATTAATTATTAGTAACAACATTAATAATAATAATAATAATAAATGTTTATTGAACACCAAATCAGCATATTAGAAAGATTTTTGAAAAATCTGCTTTGCCATCATAAGAAAAAAACTATATTTTAAATTGTATTCAAATTGAAGATGTAATATTTCATAATATTACTTTTTATTTTATGTTTATCAAATAAATGCAGCCTTTGGGAGTAAAAGAGAGTTCTTTATAGAAAAAAATTAAATTATTGTTTCACTGACCTCTTGAACAACTTTTGAACAGATGTGTGCATATTGATTTCTCTCTTACACTTTTTTTTTTATTATTATTATTATTTTATAGTATTATTGAAATAAGAGGTAAAGATGAAATTAGGGATGTTATTAAGCAACAAATAAGCAGAAAGAAATGTATTATTCATTTATAAACCATCCTTCTAAATGGTTGCATTCGTTTCAGTGAAGCAATTTATGTACGAACAGTTTTACGATGTTTACACAGAATCCTAATTAAGTCCTTGTGTGTGTAATTGAAGCTTTAAATATTTAATAATTTTTGTTCTGGTAAAGAATGATAGGAAAGCCTTCTAAAAGTCTCATAAAAATGGCTTAATTGTGACCCACATTCCACCATAATTCTTTAATTCACATGACATACTTTTAACTCAGAAAACCCAGTTTCCTACAGTTAATCACGACTTCCTAGTGCTGTTTACGTGCTCTGATCTCTTAAATGGGGTTGTTCCATCATTAGCTCACCTCTCTCTTTACACTATCACTCTCTTCCAGCCCCTCATACACACAGACTTGGCGAGGTGCCCAGCAGTTTGACATTGTCCTTGTCCTAGATCTGTGTGCAGTAAGCAGGTTTGTAATGAAGAGTTACCGTGACAGCAAGCAGAAAATCTCATTCACACTGCGAGAGATTTACAACACTTTATTTAATTAACATGTTATCATTTTATCTAGGACTGGGTATCGATTCAGATGTCCCGATTCAATTTAGATTCACAAGGTCTTGATTCGATTCTCGTTTTTTTTTTTTTTTTTTTTTTATTACATTGAGTGAATATAATTCATATACACATGCTATAGAACAGTCACAGTTTTCACATGGTGAATTTATAAAAAGAGCCACAGGCCTGTATTTAAAACTTACATGAATGATTAATTTTTAGTAGTAGTAGCATTGTTGTTAAATAGTAACATATTTTTGACGGTTTCTTCACGTTTAAATAAACTTTTATTTTGACAGGTTGCTGTGAGGAACTTGCAGCTGCTGTGTATGTGATCTGACAGTAGCTTTGTCAAATGAAACCATAAAATGCTAATGAAGAGACTCAGAGCAGCTTGTGATGAAATTCATGTATTTAGATCATCATAGTGAGACGACAGAGATTGAAAACACGAGCATCGTCTGCACTTGTGTAAGCAGAACAGTTCATTGCACCATCCGCCATTCATTCGTTCATTGTGGAAATTATGGCGCCTTTACGCGTGATGACAAATGATTCCAAAGATTTGTAGTATAACTATAGAATTTTACCTGAGCATTGCAAATCACACTTTGTTCTTGTCAACATTCACACTAATCAAATCTTCTTTTAAATGTTTGCTGAAATAAAAATTGGAAAAGAAGAAAACTTTTGAGAATCGATGAATTGATGAATTGATGAATCGATTAATTTGATCTCATATCTCTCTTTCCCTTTCCCTTTAGACGAGGCCTGAATCCTCCCCACAGAGTGAAGTCCATCTCCATGACGACTTTCACGCAACAGGAAATAGAATTTCTACAGAAGCATGGAAATGAGGTAATTGATGGTCGAAAGTGCAGTGGTGTTTTTATTGACATTGCAAATGTGTCGTCATCTGTGAGGGCTGTCTGTGCTGTTATCTGGATACCAATGAGTTGATGATTTACGAGGTAACAGTCATATGTCTGTGATAAGATAACAGGAATTTCTGGGATGTCTTTTTATTTTTTCAATTTGAACACATGTATAGCTTGAACAGTTAATAACAGCTGTACAATTGTTATTTGTGTTAAAAAAAGGTATTTATTTTATTTTTTACTTAGTATATTGATTATTATTTTGTTTATTTAAATACAGTTTATTTAAATATATATATACTTCTAAAATCTAGGTTTCGCTAAGAACTTCTTCTAGGCAATCACTGATGAGACCGCTTTTCATCTCCCCCTTCCCTTTCTCTGTCTCTGATTAACTCAACATTCCTGGGATTGTTCCCAGGTCTCGTGAGGCCTGATTTATGAGGATGAGCTGAAAATGATGTTGCATGCCAAGAAGACTCTTATTTGAGTGCTCTGTGTTTCATTAAACACATGCTATAATCTCCTGTTTTAACCATGATGAACTTCAGAAGTGTGTGTGTGTGTGTGGGCATTTTGTTTCATGATGTTTTATGTGGGTCCAATTCAAACTGGCTTGAACACACAGCACGTTTGGTGTATTAAAATCTCACAGCATCTGTCAGTCTGAACTTTGAATTTGTTTTTTGATGATGAGGGAATGTCACGCAAACTGTTGATGTTGGCAGAACTTCAGTAATTTAAAAGGAACAGCTGATTTTGCGGCAGAATATTGCAGAGTTTGGTTGGACGAATGATCTTTACAATGCAAGATTCACTACTATTAAAAGTCTGAGGTTGGTAAGATTTTTTAAAATGTTTTGTGCAATTCTGTTATGCTCACAAAGGCTTGCATTTTCATACAAGCACACAAAGTGTTAATACATTGATGTTTGAGCAGCTATGTACGGCTGCTCATCAGAGTCAAGTGATTGTGTCTTCATTCTGCTGTTGATATTCATAGTTAATAAGCTGCTACCACTGTTTCCTAAGGCTGTGTGTGTGTGTGTGTGTGTGTGTGTACAAATGTGCATTGATTATATCTAAATGGTTGCAGTCTTTTCACTTTTGTGAGAGGTTTCACACATTTGCATTGCAAACCTTATGGTTTAATTTTTTTATATTTATCAGTTGTGTTATCTTAGTGGTTGTGTGTTTGACTCAACGAGAAGAGTTTATTTAAATGTTTTCTCAAATGTTATCTTGAGATGTTGGTTTCCTTTTTAGGAATGTGTGTGTTCAAAGTGAGACTTTCTTTAGTATGAATGCCTGCATTGTTTTTTTCACACACACGAGGCAGTGAGAAAGATAAACTGTCTGTCTGAAGGATCTTTCTGTTTTTCTGTCTTCTCTAATAACCTGAGGATTAAGTGACTGAGCTGCTGTTGAAAATGCCTTGTTTTCTGACATATGAGTCTCTGTTTCACATGTTTATGGTATATTTGAACGTCTGATCTCTCTCCTTCTCTCTCTTCGTGTGTGTGCTTTTGTGTTTATGCAGGTATGTAAACGGATATGGCTCGGCCTTTATGATGACAGAAACTTGGCCATCCCAGACTTTAGAGAACCTCAGAAAGTCAAAGAGTTCCTTCAGGACAAATACGAAAAAAAGCGATGGTGAGAGACACAATGGGCTGAAATGTTCTTTATTATTTTTGATATTCATGTGCATTCAGTCATTATCACACAATAAACCACTATGCAAAGTGAGCTGTACATTATCCCCACTTATTACAAGACAAATAAATGGGCACGGGTTGTGAGAATAAAATATTAATATAAACTGAAATGCATGTAAGTGGTTCTCATAAGTCTTGATTTGCACTTTATTTTGCATTTGTGGTGTCAGATGGATTAATTATATCCTGGTATTTCCTGAAAATTTCTCAGTGTTCACATCTTAGATTATATTTTTATAGATAAATAAATTGATGATGATGTGTTCTTTTCTCATTTAAATGTCTTTCTCTCAGGTATGTTTCTCCAGAGCAGGCTAAGACGGTGACATCGGTTCACGCGTCCGTCTCTGGTTCATCTGCCAGCAGCACCAGCAGCACTCCAGAGGTCCGACCTCTCAAAACATTACTGGGGGAATCAGTACCCACTTTACACCTCAACAAAAACACACCCAGCCAGGTAACAAAACTCATTTATACAATACAGTGAATAAAATAATGCATTACATTTATCAGTGTCAGTAAATACACTTATTTCAGTTTCAAATAAATGTTTTTTTTAACTTTAACACTAAAAATGTATCATGGTTTCCATAAAAATATTAAACGGCACAACCATTTTCAATGTTGATAATAGCAAGAAATGTTTTATTTTTATGTAAGTATGATTTCTGAAGGATCATGTAACACTGAAGATTAATTTGGTTTTGCATTACAGGAAGAAATTCCATTTAGAAATGTATTACAGTAGAAAAAAGTTATTTTAAATTGTAATAATATTAGATAAAATATTTTAGATGAAATAAATTCAGCCTTTGTGAGCATAAGAGACTAACGCCAAACTATTTGAAATATATACAAACTACTTTCTTCATACATATTTCTGGTTTATTTTTATTTTACATTTTTTTTCGGCTTGCTTTCTCAGTCTCCAGTTGTGTCACGCACTCAGCTGACCCAGCAGCAACATCAGGACAGGAAGTTCGACCTGCTCAGCGATCTAGGTGGCGACATTTTTGCAGCTCCGCACTCGCAGTCCACAGGCAATGCAAACTTTGCCAACTTTGCACATTTCAACAGTCATTTGGGTAAGAACACACTCGTGCTACACTAACAAACTAAACTATCCATTAAAAATGGTTCAGGAATACTCCTAGTGTGATGTGGTTGCTTTCCCATCATGCTGCACTAGACTTATTAACAGCCACTGCCACAAAACTCCTCATGAAATATAAAACCACTAATGCTTACTGGCATCACTAGAGGATAATGATTGTGCTTTTGTATCGGTTCATGCCAGTAAACAGGTACAGACGTAAACACACGCCATTATGATCAAACCTGCCTTGTCTGTTAAAATGTGCATGGCGTTAGTGCATTCAAGGTAGAGGTTTCGGTTCATGTCATCTGTATTTGTCTGCGTGTAGTTTTATTTGTGGGTTTGTGTTATTAAGCATAATATCATTCACTTTAGTGTGTTATATCTTCTTATGCAACCAGCATCCGAGTCAGAACCGTTACTGTTTAGATTTACTAAATGTACAAGATGAAATGTGGGAATTTAATTGAATATTTATCTAATATTTATCTCCCGACTGGAAATAAATCAAATTGACCTAAATGCTGGACATGTTCATTCCATAGTTTGATTCTTGTTTCACTGTCGCTCCTCATTCCATTTTCTATTTGTGTTTGTTTGTTTGTGGTGGACCCCAGCAGCACAGAATGCAAATTCTAATGCAGACTTTGCGAATTTTGATGCGTTCAATAATAGTTCTGCTGCTCAAACCACAGCGACATTTCCATCACCTCCACAAGCCCCATTTCAACCCGCACAATCAGGTACAAAACACATGAACATATATTTACCTCAAATGCCTTTGTATGTTTGTTTGTCTTTTTCATTGCTGTTTATTTGCATTCTCACTTCTTCCTTCTTATTTTTTCAGTGGTGATTTTGTTAAACTTTTAAATTCTCTCTAATAAAAAATAATAAGTCACTTGATGTTTCCAGTGGTGGGGGCAGAAACATCTGGTTGAAATCATTCTGTCATTTCAGTTCCTCGCTATATCAGCTTGACTTATTTTTCTTCAGTTTTTACTAATTTTTTTTCTAAATGTGCAACTCTAAGCCAATTTGATCAAAAGTGACAGTTAATGCATTTATAATGTTACAAAAGATTTAGCTTTCAAATAAATCCTGTTCTTTTAAACTTGACATGAATCAAATAATCCTTAAAGAAAATGTATCCGTTTTCAAAAAAACATTTAAGCAGCTGTTTTTGGAGATTAGAAACTTTTCTGAAAATTCCACTTCGTATCATAGGAGTAAATTACATATTGTAATATATATCACAATATTGCTGTTTTGACTGTATTTCTTGATCATATATATGCAGCGTTGGCAAGCAAAATAATTTATTTTTCAAAAAAAAAAAAAATCTGAATGACTTCTTTTTTTTTATTGTTGTCTAATTTCTATAACTTTCTGCTGTTTTTAATATTCCTGTGCTGTCATTCACTCATTTCCTGTGCATATGTCAGTATACAACAGTCTCCCATTTAGTCGCAGTGTGGGCGAGTTTACCTCCTCGCTGCCTTCACTGGCCATGAACAGTAAGTCGCAGCTTGTGTGGCTGTCTGTGTCTTACGTAAGCACACTAACCACCAGTTAATTTTTGATAGATTTTGTTTTCCTACTTGTGACACTTTCATGCGGTGATGTAAAATCCGATTTTCCTTATATAGCTCCTCAGGAATTCTCCTGGGATGTCTCTCTGATTTGAATGACACTCTTAGTCAATGTTCCCTCTAAGCTACATGGTCCTGATGTTGTTTCTGCACAGAGGGAAAAAGCAGCTTGGGTCACATTAGCTGCATTTCCACTGTTGGGCTAAAAGCGGGCATGCCAGTAAATGGTAAATGTGACCGTTTGAAGAAATCAGACATCAGCTTCTTATTCTCTATCAAAATCGTGTATTCATTTAACATATTTTATCTGTCATAACTCTTGTCTCGAGAGTTTAGCTCCACGTAGCCTATGTCATAAAAATATAATAATGTTTTTTGTTCGGGAGCTTTTATAAAAACAGAGAAATTATCATTCATTTTAAATGTGACACACATGCTACTGTGCTATAAAAATAAATAAATAAAATAGAAATAGCCTACATTTATTTCTGTGAAAAATGTTCAAGCCTGATAAATTAATTGATTATGCTCAATGTATAACTTATTTAAATTCAAAAGCATCAACGTTTTACTATATTTAATAAAGCATGCAAATAAAAGGCCACTGTTATCGTGTTCATTTTGTGATCGCGCATGTTCCAGTGATTTATTTCTTACTAGTTTTCTGATAACTTCTCTTTGTTGGTGAAATGATGAGGTTGCATGACGTTGTTCCTGAGAGACATATAAAGGGCAGGTTTCAGTGAAGCGGAGCTTCAGGCCTCGACTGTGGAAACCCTGCGCTATTCTGGCCTCGCTGCTACTGGCCCGAGGCTATTAGCCCAGCCCGGCCCGGCCCGTTTTAAGCCCTGGCTCGCACTGACCCGACAGTGGAAATGCGGCTATTGAGGTGTACTGTGAATATAACACATCAGTCTTCAGATTAAGGCAAAAGCTATCTAGACAAAGTTTTACATTTTGTTACATTTGGTGATAATACATTTCATAATTTCATACTATGTATAATTCTATAATATATTTTTATTTTAAAATAATATGCATTTTATGTATTTGTTAGATTTATACCTTTTAAAAATATGTAAACCATTACAATGAATAAAAATTATTCTTTTAAAATAAATGCAATGCAAATAAAAATTATTGTAAAAATATAAGCAATATAAATTAATAATTTGAGTTTGTGTGTGTATAATTCATACAAATATATTATTAAATAATTAAATCAATTATGCTGTTATATAAATAAATAAATTAAGTGTCTCCATGTTTTTTCTTAGTTTATTAAAGCAAAATGTGGTAAATAGCACAAGGTGCTCCACAACAACAGAACTTAGACTGAGCATTGCTGTTTAACATTTTCTCCCTCTGTCACATATTTGCTCATCCTTTCTTTCCTTTCACAGGCAGCTCATCAGGACTAGCCAATGCCAACTTTGCGAACTTCGATAACTTCCCCAAATCGTGCAGTGCTGATTTCGCCTCATTTAGCTCCACCCAGAGTAACTCCGTGGGAGAGGGGCATAAAGTGGAAGCAGTCGGCGTCTCTGCAGACCGATACGCAGCCCTCGCCAACGTGTTCGGCAGCAAACCTGAGCAAGGTACATCCAGCAATGAAACAACAATTTTTGATCATTCACCCATTTTACTGTCCATTTTTCAGTCAAATGCTATGTGAAGCTACAAAGCACAAGAAATCTTTTCAAAATCGTACTTCTTAATAAAAACTGTCACTTTCTGTCTCTCTCCACAGGTACGAGTTCAGCCCCTCCATCAGCAGGTCTGGGTCCTCCACCTCCACAGGCAGCTCTGTTGGGCGGTGATCGCTACGCTGCTCTAGCTGAACTAGACAATGTCTTTAGCTCCTCAGCACCAAACGTGAGCAGCTACAACACTGCCACCACCACACAAGGGTGAGACTAGACAGAGACGTGGCCCTTTATCTCTCAATGTCTTTTTCTCTCGTGTTAAGCTCTCTTTCCACTCCTGCATTCAGGTCTGTGTTTGGATCCTCAGCGGCTGCTCCTCCAGTTCAAGCACAACAGGGTTTACCCAGCATGCCTCAGGGTTTTGGAGGTAGGCATCTTTGAGATCTGTTTGAGATATCCATTCAGTAAATCTCTTACATCTCTCGTGTTTTTTAACAGGGCCTTCGACGAATCCATTCGTCGCTCCGGGGGCTCCGCAGGCCCCTCCCACTAACCCATTTCAGACCAATGGAAGAGCGGCAGTACCAGGAGTGGGTGTGGCCACAGCAGGTGTGGGCCGGGCTTAAAACTATCTCCTAAAGCTTAGTTTAATTGAGTCGCAGAGTATCTTCTCAGAATTCACTGCAGCTTTGTCCTCTGTTTTAAAAGAGTTTAAGAAGCTCTTGTGTTGTCTCATTATTTATTTAACACACCAGAGGGTTTTGGGAAGAGTTTTAAGTGGGTCAGATACACCCTGTATCCATGCTAGGAGCTAACAGCTTGAAATCGCTTTTACACACGCAAGATACAAAGGCACCGCAGAAGAGCTGCAGAGATTTGTGGGTCTCTACATCCCTGCGGCGGATAAATGTTCGTGTTTCAGAGAGGGAAAGAAACGGGGCAGGAAGGGGAGGCATCTTTGGTTAAATGTGAATGAGAAGCAGATTTTTTTTATCTCCTGGAATTTAAATATAGGCCAAAAGTGAGAGAAAAGCTAAAATGGAGTGAGGTGTGAGTGATGATTTTGTGTGGTTGTGTTCTTGACATGCTGATCAGACACTTTGGGACCCCTGCTGGGTCAGGCTTACCCTGCGGCCCACTTCGGTATGTCGGTCTCTCTCTTTCTCTCTTTTCTCCCTATTCTCTCTTCCTTTTCTGGGGTTTGGTTTTGACTGTAGACTAGTTGGCTTTATAAACTACACTGACCGCTGTTCTGTGGTCATCCTGACCTTTTGACCCCATTAAAGAAAAGTGTGCTTGTGTTTTCTTTAATCTGAGGTTGATGAACCCCAGATAAAAGTATCTATAGCCCATGTTCACATCAGTGGTCTCCATTCTTTTTTTAAATTAAAATTGGCCAAATGCATATGTTCAATAGCCACAAAAAAATATATTTTATGAGATATAAAATATCAAGCCAAGTGGCGTCTGCTAATAAAATAAAATGTTTTTCTCGTTTTGATGTTTTGTTCTGTTATGTTGCTAGACTTAAATGTTTTGGGGTACGATTTGTATGTTTTAGAAGAAATCTATTATGCTCACCAAGGGTATTTGATCAGAAATGCAATAAAAGCAGAGTTGTTGTAAAATATGATTGCAATTTAAATTTACAGTGTATTCCTGTGATGGCAAAGCTGAATTTTCAGCATCATTACTCTAGTCTTCAGTGTCACATGACTTAATAGTCACATTAGATGCATTTCTGTTTTCCGAAAACAAATCTGACCCCAAACATTTGAACAGGTTGTACAGGTGTGTGTGTGTGTGTGTGTGTGTGTGTGTGTGTGTGTACATACATATATACATGCAGGTGCTGGACATAGAATATCATCAAAAAGTTTTATTTCACAAATTCCGTTCAAAAAGTGAAACTTGTATATTATAGTCATTCATTACACACAGACTGATAAATTTCAAATGTTTATTTATTTTATATGATCATATTTTGATGATTATAACTGAAAACTAAGGAAAATCCCAAATTCAGTATCTCAGAATATTAGAATATTACTCAAGACCAATACAAAGAAAGGATTTTTAGAAACCTTGGCCAACTGAAAAGTATGAACATGAAAAGTATGAGCATGTACTGCACTCAATACTTAGTTGGGGCTCCTTTTGGTTGAATTACTGTAGCAATGCGGCGTGGCATGGAGTCGATCAGTCTGTGGCACTGATCAGGTGTTATGAGAGCCCAGGTTGCTCTGATAGTGGCCTTCAGCTCTTCTGCATTGTCGGGTCTGGCATATCACATCTTCCTCTTCACAGTACCCCACAGATTTTCTATGGGGTTAAGGTCATACGAGTTTGCTGGCCAATTAAGAACAGGGATACCATGGTCCTTAAACCAGGTACTGGAAGCTTTGGCACTGTGTGCAGGTGCCAATCCTGTTGGAAAATGAAATCTGCATCTCCATAAAGTTGGTCAGCACCAGGAAGCATGAAGTGCTCTAAAACTTCCTGATATACGGCTGTATTGACCTTGGAACTCAGAAAACACAGTGGACCAACACCAGCAGATGACATGGCACCCCTAACCATCACTGACTGTGGAAACTTTACACTAGACCTCAGGCAACGTGGATTGTGTGCCTCTCCTCTCTTCCCCCAGACTCTGGGACCCTGATTTCCAAAGGAAATGCAAAACTTAATGCAAAATTTACTTTCATAAGAGATCATAACTTTGGACCACTCAGCAGCAGTCCAGTCCTTTTTAAAGCGAGACGCTTCTGATGCTGTTTGTTGTTCAAGAGTGACTTGACACAAGGAATGCGACAGCTGAAACCCATGTCTTGCATACGTCTGTGTGTAGTGGTTCTTGAAGCACTAACCCCAGCTGCAGTCCACTCTTTGTGAATCTCCCCCACATTTTTGAATGGGTTTTGTTTCACAATCCTCTCCAGGGTGCAGTTATCCCTATTGCTTGTACACTTTTTTTTTCCTACCACATCTTTTCCTTCCTTTCGCCTCTCTAATTAATGTGTTTGGACACAGAGCTCTGTGAACAGCCAGCCTCTTTTGCAAAGACCTTTTGTGTCTTGCCCTCCTTGTGCAACATATCAATGGTCATCTTTTGGATGATTAGAGTGTGGTACCAGGGGTCTTCAATATTTACCTTTTCACAATTTTCAAATTTTCTGAGATACTGATTTTGGGATTTTCCTTAGTTGTCAGTTATAAACATCAAAATTAAAAGAAATGAACATTTGAAATATATCAGTCTGTGTGTAATGAATAAATAATAATATACAAGTTTCACTTTTTGAATGGAATTAGTGAAATCAACTTTTTGATGATATTCTAATTATATGACCAGCACCTGTATGTATGTATATATATATATATATATCATTATTAATTAATGAATAGACTTGCTGATGTTGATTGAATACATTAGTATAGTGTTGGAAGCTGTTGTTTATTTGCTCTGTAATGTCATTTCTCCTTTTTCTGCTGTGGAGCTTTTGTCATGTTTTGTCATCTGCGTTGCAGACTCATTGCCACAGATTTCTGTGCTCAGGATAAAAATAGCACTTCTTTCAAGTCAACATGACCCTTTTTCCTAGTCTTACTGTGATTTGATTTGTCAGTACATTTTACTTTAGGTTTGTCTTCCACAAATTAAAATGTAATTTGCTCTGACTCTTAAATACCTTTTTACTTTTTTCACAGCCTCTTTCGGTCATCCGTCCATGAGCATGCCGACTGGGTTTGGAAACGCTGCTGCATACAACCTTCCCACCAGCTTCAGTGGAAACTTCCAGCAGGCGTTTCCTGGACAGCCGTACACCCAGCAGCACGCGTATCCCCAACAACCCAACGGTAGGAGCTGAGAAAGACTTGCTGCAGAGATTTTACTGCCGTTTATATTAATGCTTTACAATGATTTCCAATGTCTTTTTGTAGAATGTTTCAGCAGTACTTCAGCGAAAGACTGATTTACATGGTCACATTTCTTTTTTTTGTATTCACATGTTTGTCTCTTTTCATTAGGAGGTTTTGCTGCTTTTGGTCAGGGTAAAGTCACTCCGTTTGGACAGAACATGACAGCGCCTGGAGTAACTAACAATCCCTTCCTGGTGTGTTAAATGACACATTTTGATTAAATGCAATCTACAGTATATATTTGAATGTTTTCATTTATGTATTATAATTATAAATTTTTAATTTCTCTTGCAGGCAGGGGTACCAGCAGCACAGTTTCCTGCAGGAGGCTCATCCACAAACCCCTTTTTATAGCACACCTTTGTCCTCTCCTCCTACGGTGGGCGGCCTGCGACTCGATCGCACCTCTTGCACTGTTTTGTTTCTCAAGTAGCTTTAAAAAAAAAAAATCTACATCTAAAATAATTTTTTTTATTGAATTTTAAGAGTAAAAGACTGAAAAAAAACAAAAAACAACAGCAAGTGAATATATACACAATCCCGTCTATGGCACATCCATAATGACCGGAAACAAAACATGTTGCAGGGTCGTTTGGAGAAAGGGAACTGAACAGAAACGTGCTACTTATGGCAATCCTGTGACCTGGCCTGACCTGGAAATCATCTGCATGGTGTGGTTGATTACTAAGTTATTGCAAACCTCCTGTTCATGTTAATGCTGCAATTCTGTATATAATTATTTCTTAGAAATTGCTCAATTTTAGGTCTTTGTGCATATCAGTATTTGTATCTTTAACAAACATACACACGCGTCCACACACACATGCTGCATATACGGCCCTGACGTCCGCCATGCTGTGAATAACATTAAGCAAGAATGTGGAATCCCTTTTTTGACATCATAGTATTGCTTTTTTGTGCTTTTGGAGTTTCTGAGATTGAGGCAAAAACATTGTTTTTTTCCGTTACGAGGAGTTTAAACTACAAGACTCTTTCTGAATATCAACTCCTCCTGAATTCTTGAGACTCAGACTCAAGACCACTTATGTTACAGAAATCTAAGTTAATGTGTGTATATATATAAATAAATATATACAATATATATTAAAAGGAATTTTACCTAAATCAAGTGTGATTAAACTCTCTGTACTTCCTGTTCCTTGTGCTCAGAAATTTGTTCCGATGATGATTTGTGAATCATCTTCTGCTTTAAATTTTTCTTCTAGATTTTCTCTCAGTGTTTCCGTCTCAGGTTTTCGGCACATTGCGGTATACAAACCACTCAAGAAGAAAATTAGTGCAATAATAGAAAAATATGCCGCGTAGATGGTAAACTAGAAGAAAAGTAACACAAGAACAATGTTAGTGCATGTTCTGGGTCCAATACAAAATTAGCATATGTGTCGTGCTGATCATGACTATAAAAATTCTGAATTATATGGAGGGTGTCAGGTAACCTCACCTGTGTGACAATATCCACCCCAAGCCCGCCACTATCCACCACCACTGAGGTGATGATTGTCTGGAGGACCAGCGCACAGAAAGTGTTGGCTCCGAACACAAGGGCGTAACGCTCCAAGTTCAACCCAGCTGCTATCTGGAACCTATGAAACAAGGACATGGATGTACTCATGCATTTATTGACTAAATGGAGATATGATAGTAGTGTGTAGGTGTATTTTTCTGCTGCTTTATTGAATGTCAGGAAATTGTGATTTCCGGGCCTGGAAAAGTAGTAATTAATAAAAATGTCTGTACTGTATTTTTCTAGTTGTGCTTCATTCTAAAGGATTTTATTGGCTGAAGTCATTTAGTGCAAATTTCTTTAACTATTTAAAATCTTTAATCTGTAATGATTGGAAAAATGATGGGGGGGTGGGGATCTTGGGACCCTGTGAAGAATAACGCTGTGAATGAAAATATGAAATATTATTAGATGTTAGGAAATATTGTAAATGTAATTTCCAGGCCTGGGAATGTGTAGAAAATTAAAATTAGAAATATATATATATATATTGTAGGCAACATTTGAAGTGGATCAGAACCTTTAAAAGATCAAAGTTGTCCTAAAACAATTAAAAGAATCCCTGTTCTTGTCTTAGGACAGCTTTGATGAACTTTTTTGATCCACTTGGATCTAATGAACCTGAAATTTGTCTGTCAGCATGACAGGACCAAAATCTTTACCATTGCACCAATTAAGGTGAAACGGCTAGGGGTCAGATAAGATAATGTACATTTCTCTTAAAGTTTATCATGCAATCGGTCCAAGATTCCATTTAACTTAATTATTAATAAACATAATCTGTTTCTATTAAGTCTCATATTTTAAACAGAACATACATGGCAATGGTGATAAGCAGCATGTACAGGCTCTTAAAGATGATGTAGCCACAGTAGCAGACCCAGATGTTTCCGCTGAAGACCATAGCAAAGAGAGCGCCGCCCTCCAGGGCCGAGAGCACTCCCAGAGCCAACTCTCCCCAGCGAGACCAGTCTGCGGATGAAAAACCGATACCGTATGCCGCCCCCGCCCCTGTGGTGCATTGTTGTACAATAAGAAATACATTTCACATTTCAGTAGTGTAATTCATTGAACGCACAAGTCCCATTTCCATTCCTGTCAAAAATATATGGTGCTACCCTGACTAAAGTTTATAGCAGGCAGGCATATTTTCTAGAATCTAGACTCAACTAAGCTCACAATAAATAAGTGTCCCGTCTACTCACCAAACAGGTTTGAGAAGGCCTCCACTCCTCCATTGTAGACCGTGAAGTTACTCGACGGCTCCACGTACTCCCACAGTGACTGGACGTAGTTCACCGTCTGGTTGTAGCCGCATGTAGACAGTGCCCACCACACTGACCAGATAAGCAGTGTACGTGAGGAGAAACACTGCAGGAAGTCCCTCCACAACCGGAGCAGAACATCACAGCAGCCACCACCTGGGATTTCATGAGATACATTCCATTTAGATTCAGCTGGTTAATATTTTATTTATAACATCTGTTGGTTGTGACATTCATTTTTTTTCAACCAGATATCCCAGCAAAACAAGAGACTTCTTCAATCATTTAGACATGTTAAACCCTGCACTTTTCTCATAATCGACTACAAGCTAACATTCATATCTACATCCATCCAGTCAACATCCAGAAAGGATCTGTCACTAATTCCATTTCAATGCCGCTTAAATATCAAAGACAATTGGCATTTTAGCTATGGATTCACTTTGGGTTTTCCTGTGGGTTTTATGTTTTAAATTCTTGGATCTTTTTGTTTTTTATCCACTAGCAATCTTGCATTTGGCAACTTGTTAGAAACCACCTTTTTAAATCACAAATAAGGCATAGCTTATGTATATTATGGCATAAATAAAACGTAAAAATATCTTGTGTTAGTCACAGACCAAATTTCAGGCTTTTAACCAAAAACCCAGTCAAAAAAGACCTTGACTTTGGGACTATGGTGCCAGAAATGCTAAAATGCTACTTTTACTTTATTTTAGTTGGTTTATGAATCGTTCCTGTAGCACTCATGTGATTTTACTAATATATCAGATTCGACTCATTAGTCCTACCTTTCTTGAAACTTTTTGCACTTGTATTATCACATTCAGTGGAAACTTCTGATATTTGCTGCTGCTGTTTGGCTCCATCCATCTCTACACCAACTTTTTGGCCATTGCTCTGAAGATCTTCCTCTATCCCAACATGCCCTTCACCATCAGTCTCTCCTCTAGCACTCCTCGTTTTGTGGAAGAACATACTTGTCTTGGGCATTGGGAGCAGAATGGAGCCGATCAAAGCAATACCAGTTAGAACCAGTGTAAAGACTAGAATGTTGTTATAAGACATCAGTTCCAAAGAGACTAGGATTTGGCCCAATACTGAACCAACGGTGTAGCCCAGCAGCTGGGCAGTCCGGCAGTATGAGGTGGCTTTCAGGTAATGCTTCAACTCCACCATGCTGTAGAGGTATGTGAAGTAAGCAACGTCACACGACGTCACCACTCCATATGTAAACTGCATGGCCTGCATCTCTAGGACCCCATTACACCAAAGCAACATCGCCGTAGTGGAGAACAGGGCTAAACACTGGAAGACCGCCACAGGTTTGTAACGTAGCCAATCAGTGAGGAGGAAGACAGGAACCAGCGCTGTCAGGTACGAGTACGTCCACACTGGGAATATCTGATTGGTTACCTTTGGGGGGGGGGGGAAATCAGTGATTTACCAACAACAACAAACTAGATTTACTGCACAAACCTAAATCGATCACTATGTCACAACAGTTGAATAATACAAAAAGCCTAACCCTTGTTACACATGTTACATGTGCTTACTATTATACTGAAAATAAATTATATAGAATTACATGCAAGTAACCCTTAAACAAACCCTAATCCTATAACCATACAGTAAATGCATGTAGTTAATTAATATTACTCCGTACTTATATGTAATGTATAATTACACTGAAATAGGCTTAAAAAGAAGTGTAACATATTAACATCTAAATAATAATATACAAAATATAATTGAAAAAATACTTTTAATAATTTCAGATTAAATATACTAACTATGCCGACTATGCAGATTAAATATATATATATATATATATATATATATATATATATATATATAATTTATGTCCACTGCATATTTCACTGCAGTAAAGATACTTCTACAAATCTAATTCAGTAGTAACTATACCGAGTAACTAATTTAATGTGTTCAAAAAACTGCATGCAGTCTATAATTAATTAGTTCAGTTACTAAAAAACAAACAAAAAAAATACATATCATATCATATAATTTTGAAATAATAATATAAAAATAACTAATAATACAATATATGAAATATTATTAATTATAGTTAATTTTACATTTATAGCGTGTCATGTAGCTGTTACTATTTAAAATGTAATGTGCCATTAATAGATTTTTAAATATTCTATCTACTGCATATTTTATAACAGTGTCATATTTTTATTGCACAAATCTAACTCACAACATCACAATAACTGACAGCCATAAAAGTTTATGATTTCTCTATATGAATTTGTAGAGAGTTAAAGGGATATCACAAACTGTTTTTTTAACTGTTTTTGTACAATTAAAGTCAGTGAGTTCAAACCACCAATAGACCCCACTGAATTTTATCATACGGGGGAAAAAAAACTATTTTTTTTTTAAATAAAAAATATTTTTGTATTAAAATTCTACAGGTTTGGAACAATATAAGCGTGAGCAAATGATTAAAAGAATTGTAATTTTGGGGTACCACTATCCCTTTAAAATCTGCTCAGATTATATTCTATCATGATGACTTTCTGAAACTAGATTTTGAAATCCAAAAACATTGTGTTAATAATTAAACTTCTTGAAAGGTCACTGTACCTGCTCAATGGTTAGGTTCTTGTCTGGTCCAGTTAGGAATGGGATGAGAAATGGTTCTAAAGGCTTTACTGTGCTGAAGAACCCATAGATGCATAACAGAGAAGTGGGATACTTCCAGTCCTTCATCCAACGCTTCAGAGTTTCCATCTTTGTAGATCCGGTGTTTCCTTAAATTGGATCCAAATACAGTACATTTATCAGACTGAACACCATAATAATATAACCTTTATGTTATTGTCAAAAGAGAACTATTTTTGCATGCACTGTTTACCTTTGCAGGTGTATGAGATCTGTTTTCATGAAAGTACTGCTCCTGTCTTGAGATAATCAGCACTCAGTCTGAGGGTGAGAGTCTCTGCTGTAAATGAGCAACCAGTGAGCAAAGTTCTGCTTAGATTATTCTGATCACACCTTAATTCTGAGCAATTATTCACTAGATAATCAGACTTTATTTATTATTCTAATACAATGCATTGTTGATGTTATTAATTAATTTGTGTTTAAGATTAATTTATTTGACGAACTTTTACTTCAGTCGTGTCTTCACTCTTTATTAGTATAACTGTGGGAGTATTTCTTGTGATTTTCTTCTGGTTTTGGAGTAGGAGAGGTTGGAACATTTATTTATTTATTTTTATTTCGTTTTTATTTGTATTATTATTCCCACTTTCGAACATTTATTTTGAAATCTCACAGGCCTCTTCGGTCGGACTTTTATTTTGAATTCCAACGTATTTCTGATGCTTCCTGTTTCAAACTGGTTTCTCGTGACAAATCCCATGACACTTTTGGTTTGTGGATAAAAACACCAGCAGGTTAGAAACATGCACACATTTGACTTTTATTGCTTTATTAATGCAGCTACAGTGCAAAATTAGTGTCAAAATACACGCGTCAAACAAAATGATCATAGCTTAACTAAAAAGTGTCAAAATAGGTATGCTAATGTTACAACAATACGTAAGTACGTCGTGACCTAACTGTTAATTAGCTTTTATGGATATATACCAAGGTAGTGCTATGATATTGCTTGAAGTGCCTTAGCTACTTGTGTAAATGCGATGAAAATAGTATAATTTATTGTAATGGTATACGTTAATGCCATGGTAAATTACTCTTCGTAAAACTTCTCAACTGATTTAAATGTATCTTCCAGGTGTGCAATCATGGCAAGCAACAAATTCCAGATCGTGGTACAGGGAGAGGCATCTGAGACGGACTCAGATGATGAAGTGTACATGACCTCTGCTCCTCCTGTCCATGCTTCATCATCCTCATCATCAGGGCTGAAGGTGGCAGGAGAGGCGTCCGAGACCGACAGCGAGGACGAAGAGGACAGAGCTCGCAGACTGGCTTCAGAAAGCCATCAACAGATGCTCCGCAAAGATTTGCCTCCTCTCATCGTGATCAGAAACACACCTGCGTCTCCGTCCAGACAGGAGGACAAATCGTCGCCTGTGTCCAGACCTGATTCAGGTAGGTTTAACACACTACTCCAGCAGAAACTGCAGGAGAGCAATGCGCGATTGTGCACGGACGTCAATCAAAGCCTGAAACAGGTGTATCAGAACGCAGCACGGGACATAAGACAGGCCACTGCTCACCTCAACAACTCTCAGACAGGCATTATTAACGCGTCCCACAGCATCAGGCTCATACTGGAGGACCTGAAGTCAGTGTCTGAGAAGATCGACATCATTACCAGCTGTCATCTGCTGCCGGACATCACCATGCCAAATACACTGCCTGAACAATCCCAATCAAGTGCTTAGGAGCATGATGAGATGGCTGCATGCATGGTATATAAAACGACAAATTCTGTGAAATATTATTGCTAAATATGGTCCTGCTGTTGGCCTGTTGAAGGCCCAATATTAGCAGCAGCTTGGACACATTTTTATGATTTTTTTGTTTGCTACATATCAACAGTATTTGACCAACATGGTCATTATTATCATTTATTATCAATTAATAACATGAAAATTTGATTGGAGTGATTAGTTGAATGAACTGGGGAAATAGAGACTTCTGTAAGTGTAAAAAAAAAAAAAAAGTAAACTTGTCCAATGTGTAAAATAAATTTCCTAATTTATTTTCTTTTTAACATACATGTTGAAATTTAGATTAATCTGTAAAATATAGTGTATATTGTCACCACTTTTGTTTTTATTATTATAAAAAAAAAAATCAATTTACTTAAGTAGTCCTATGGTTAATAAATGTAATGATTCATATTTTAATAACAATATATATATATATATATATATATATATATATATATATATATATATATATATATATATATATATATATATATATATATATATATATATATAATGTTTATATTAAATACAGGATTTTCATTTTTCACATTTGGGTTGAAATATATCAATGTATAAAGAAAAGCATATTTTATTGGGAAACTAACTAGTCACCATTTCTTGTCATTTTTTCTTTTATCTTTTGCAGTTCACTTACACATTCTTGTTGTTCACGTAATATTATTTTGATATGTATTAAAATCAAAATATATTTCGCATTTTTATACATTAGGTTAATATGTAAACAAAGGAAGGTTTCAACTTAAAAATAATTTTTATTATTACTATGAAAAAGATACAATACTAAAAATGAAGGTTAAAAAACTGCATGTCGCAATTTAATATTAACGTATATATTTATATTAAATATAGCATGTAACATGGAAGGTCGGATATGACTTGCCAAATATGAATTTCTGCATCTGAAACATCTGCACCAAAAGCATCACTCATAAACTGGGTTTGTTTTAGAAACTTTATTGAAATGTACAGGTCTGTGAAGGGCCTTTTGGAAATGTATACAATTATAATGCGTGGAGAACATGAAAGCTTCATAGCATCACCTCGATCGGAATAAACACCAGTAGGAAATGCACCAGACACATATGCCTAGTGTTAAAAATAAAAATGTTTGCCATTGAATCTGCTGCATAAATTTTGAAAACACTTGCAACTAAGTTTAAAAGGCACTATGAAGACAGATTTACTTTCTCCATTAATACATACGAAACAATCTCTGGTATACATACGGCTAAATGAAATCTAACCTGCATTTCTAAACCTGAATAAGGCACTGTCTGTGAGACTGGACCGGGCAAAACTATGTCTCTTCTTCTCATCTTTCCACTATACCATTCATTTCAGAATCAATCTTAATCTCTTTTTAAAGGACACTGATGCTGCATCTTGATTAGAGTTGTGCAAATATGAAGCAATGATTCTTAAAGCGATGTGAATAAATCTTTGAGAAATGGTTTGATGGACAGTAATGATCACATCAATAGAGTCAAAAGTAGGTAATTTCCAGACACTCCCTAAAGGCAATCACTCACACACATGAACTCTCTCATGCTCCTGTGCATGGGTTTCTTTCACAGAGGCACACCAATGAAAGCGATGCGCAACAGATGTGCAAATACTTTGTCCTGTGCAGACAGACATTCAGCTTCATGTTAAAGCTCTCACACGCACTCACACTGAAATAAAAGTCATGAGATGTGATTAGTAGAGCTATTGCAGCAACAAAAATATAAAAAAAATGTATGTTGCTATCTAAAGTGTAACACTGAGGCTCAAAGGAAATAGTAAAGGACTGATAGTGCAGTAATAATGCTACAAAGCTTCCAGGTAAACGACTAAACCAAACCAAATTGATATGAAAAAAACCCCCTGATACATTCAATATGAAATAAACAATGTACGTGAAAGACAAAAGGCACAGGGATTTAGAAAAGACTTTTCTCTCCATACAGAAGTCTCACATTCTGCTACTGATATCACAAAAAGGAAAACAGTAGTCTGTTCCAAAATACAGCTCTTCTCAGAAACAAAGACAACTTCCTGTTTCAAAATGTGAACTCAGTCCTCCAGTATTTCAGCTTATAGTATAAGTGAGATAATATTGCACGTTAACGTGATTTGTCAAGTCATGATGTTGTCGGATCGATCAGCCATGACTGCCCACCCACAATTCTTGATTTATTTGAACATGCCATTCATTTCCATTTTGATATTTAGAGTTGTATTCAGTGTCCTTCATTTAGTTATCAGTCAGAACAGTCTAAGAAGAAGCACACACAATTTTGGACACAATTATAAGAATTCAATATGCAAAAGTAATTGCTAATAACATGTCGCACAATAAAAAATAAACAAAAAATTGTTGAATTTAGGTATAATAATGATGTCCATATATATTGTGGGTGAGGTCTGATTGGTCAATTCAACTACATTCTGATTGGTCAGGTCATATAATGAGTGATGGCTCTCAAGGCATAGAGCAGCTCTGCCTGCATTCGAGCTTCCATTAGAAGCAAATTCACATGAACCTGGATAAAGGAAAGAAAGAGAATATCGGTATATTTAGAGGCATTTTTGACTATTAATTATAAATCATAAATGCATTTTTTAAAACTGATTAAATTAGATCAAATGTATTTTTGACATGGTAATGTGACTCACCTTCTCGGAGTGTCTGAACTGGTGCCAGTAGCTCTCGTACATGCGGCGCGTGGTTCTCTCTGGATAACACGTCACTGTTTTGATGTAAACCTTCAGATTGCGCTCCAACAACTGATTCACCTCACCGTAGTCATAATCATCATACCTGCAGACACAGTGTGAATATTCATATTTCAATACTAGCAGGGAAAGACTGGAATTCAGTACTTCCGGTCATCTTGTGCTAGTACACCAGGGGGCGCTATGGGTGTACATAAACTGAAATAAAATAAACGCAATCTAAATAGAAATGAGAACCCCAAACGCTAATAAAAATGACAAAAGTAAATAACAAAATTATAAAAAAAAAATAATTTAAATAAAAAAACAAGATAACTAACGTATGTAAATGATAAATAACACTAGAGCACAAGGTGTTATACTGTATCCAATGTGCTTGACTTTACCTTTCATTTGCTGTGTGACAAAGAATTGTCCACCATGATTTTTAACACCCTAGCTTTTTTGTTTTTATTTAACTGCTAATTATTTTTCATTAGCAGAGTTCCATGAGTGTGGTCTGTGCTCGTAGCTGCTCATACCTAATTCCATACATACAGTGGACGTAGTTGAAGAGAGCCCTGCGCAGCATGCTGGTGTCCACCCCCTCGTGACTGGCCATGTTGTAATAGGTAAGATCACACGCCGTTCTGAACTTATCATCCAGCAGGTGACCGATGTCAGAGTACAACCGGTTCACCAGAGAGAAACCATGATCCTCCCATGTGTAGTCCTACAGAGTGAACAAGACACAATGACCAATCATTCATCATAAACAAAGGAATGTATGATGCTGTTGTATATTTGAGGGTGTTTCTCGTACTTGTGCTTTAAAAGTGGGTGGGTTGTCTTCTCCGTGTCGCGCAAAGTCTTGGTATCCAAATGACGGGTCATCTACAAACCGAGCCACGGGAGAAGGAGGCACTACTTCCTCATCAAACCCTGCATATGAACATACATGCACTTTAATACATACACTGAAAACTAAAGATCACTAGATCTTTAGGAATGGTCTGAATAAGGCACGTCGACTGGTCATGCTTAGTTTGATGTCATTTATGAAAGATGGCAAATAAAGTTTGATTTGATTCAGATTAAGAACAACATTTGGCTGAGTACACAATGGCAGAATTATCATTTTGGTAATTTATCCCTTTGGTTCACGAAGTACCACAAGACCACAACCAAAAGTGAAGGAAAACTGGAAAAACTAAACCGTAATTGGACGAGAAACAGAAGAAAACAAAAAGAAAGAAACAGTCTAGTACTGTTTTAACTGAAATATATTTTAAGGTTTAGCATGTAATGTTATTCTGGAAGAAAGGATGAAAAAGAGATGGCTAGGAAGAATCCGTGTTGTAATACCTGCAGCCACCACTAGAAGACTCTCTTTCTTTTCTTTTTCAAAGCGAGTGAACATCTCTTCCTCTGATGCATCATCATCTTCTCTCTCCTCCAACAATCGCTTCATTCTCTCCATCAGAGCTTCCAGCTCACTCTGATATACACACAAATGGAGTTAAAAATGATATACTACTTCGTAATATATTTATATATAAATATATTAATTTATTTGTTGTTTGAATAACCATGGAAAGGAAATCATTACAATTATTAGGCCTAATATACAATGTCTTTATTAAATTGTGATCGCGTTAAACACTGTTTCATTCCGTCGTAATGAAACCTTTTCATAAAAAGTCTCCAAAAGCATCCCCACCTCGTTTTTTTTGTGTGTGTGTTTATATATATATATAAAACCAGATACAAAACCAGCCTTAAATGATTTATAGATCAGCTGAATAAATAAGCTTTCCATTGATGTATGGTTCATTAGGATTGGACAATATTTGTCCAAAATACAACTATTTGAAAATCTGGAATCTGAGGGTGAAAAAAAAACATTCAAAATATTGAGAAAATCGCCTTTAAATTTGTCCAAATGAATTCTTAGCAATGCATTTTACTAACCAAAAATTAAGTTTTGATATATTTACAGTAGGAAATCTACAAAATATTTTCATGGAACTTGATCTTTACTTAATGTCCTACTAACTTTTGGCATAAAAAAAGTTAATTCTGGCCCATACAATGTTTTTTTGGCTATTGCTATAAAAAAAACCAGTGACTTAAGACTGGTTTGAAATGAAATGCAATCTGAACATGTTTTCTTGATCTAAAAATACAAAAACAACACATGGACGTGTTATAATGTTTTCCTACCCCAGTGTCAGGGTTACGCAGGGGGTTCCCGTTGGCTTGGTTGCTGTTTGTAAGGTGGCAGGTGCATAAACCTTCCATGGCTGGAGGGCAAAGGTCATCCGTGACCCCGTTGACCTCTGTGACCTCAGGGTCAGGGTTGACACCGCTACCAAACACAAAACTAGCCAAGGCATGGAAATGTGCCAACAGTACGACAGCATGAACCAGCTCTGCCAGAGACCAGCTGTGTTCTCCCGTCTTCACCAGAGCCTGAGAAAAACAGAGAGTAAACTCATTAATGTCTAATAGAAAGGATTTAAAACAATTATAATAAACAATACAACACTGATGAAGACATAATGTATGTGTATTCACCTACATAGGGTTATATAGATGGCTACCATAGCACGCTATTATTTCTACAGTAAATGTGGAGTATGCATTTTTCAACATATATTTCCAGTAACATCTCATTTGACTAAGAATTTAAATGTTTTAACACAAAACTGGATTGAAAATACACTGCTTTTATTTACATGATGATACTCTTTGCACGTTCTGAATTAAACACAATGACAGCAAACGTGGTGTACTACTGTTTGAAATACTTTTTTGCTTGCATAAAGCTACAACAATTCTGCGTGTACTAGGGCTGCACGATATTGGAATAAAAATGACTCAAGTTTAAAAAAAAATAGTTTTAAAAATATCTCTACACTGAAGGGCACATTACTGCAGTTTTTTTTTTACCATTTATATAACATAATATGACTCTAAAATAATAATTTGTGAGCAGTGCAGTGAGATAGAATTAAATCACAATCTGCACAATTTGACAATCACACTAAACCCTAAAAGCATGATTTAATTTTGATATACCATGTAGCTATAGTGTATCTTGAGCAATAACCAAAAAATCTAGTATGTTACCTGTATGTGTTCCTTGGTGATAAGCCAAGGTCTATGCGCAAGGATCTTGTTAATCTCATTGAGGTTGCGAAGTCGTTGTGGGCAGAACTCCAGACCTCTCAACCAATCAGAGCACACGTTAAACTGCTCAAACTCTTGCACGTGCTGACAGACCAGCGTGGAACACTGATGCCGCGCTGCAGCCTGGAAGAAACAAAAAAATAACTCTTAATACTATTCAAGATGAATAAAGTCTCCCTTGAAATCGTTTCTGTGTGCTTTTGTACCATTATAGCGATATAATGCCTGTAGTGGTGTGGTAGTGGGCCGTCCATCCTCAAGAGATAATAGTGGCAGTGCAGGAAGGCTTGAAGATAATGCGGGTGCAGCCCCATCACCTGCGTCAGGTTGTACATACGACCGCTCAACTCTTCATCTAAGAAGTCATTCAGAGGCATGGCTTCTATGATCTGGGATTGAGAATCAGACATCAGGACATGAGCAGACGGTTATATCCATACACAAAAGCTCTATGGTCAGATGGTAATATAAATGAAACGATGTCTGTCAGATTTTGTTATCTGAGAAGGCATTAACATGCAATGCTATGAATTAGAGCCAAGAAAGATTTGAACTTTAGTTCAGGTTCATCTTAAATCCGCAAAGTCAGGACAGATGCTATAATTCAATTTACAATCTAAATAGACTTTCTTAGATCTCCCGGCACGCTTTACTCGGATTCAATGAAAATCATCTCCTGAACCAGATGAACTCAAAACAAAAATGAAATGAACACCAACTGACCCGAGAAAAAACGATAACAAGAATCTGAGCTCAGATTCAATCAATGTGTGAGAAAAAAAAGAGAATTTTCAGTTACAAAAAACTGGCAATACTGTTGTCCGACATACACTATTGTATTGAAAGAATACTATAGTAATATACCATGGTACTTACACAGCACTCCTAGTTTAATAAGTAAAAAAAAAATAGTTTTTTATTCAGCAAAAACTAAGTTAACTGTCAGAGATTTTTACTTCAAATAAATCCTGACCTTTTGAACATTTTGATGAATGAAAATAAATCCTGAAGAACAAAACTTCCAGGTATAACAGTTTTAACAAAAATATTAAGCAGGACTCTTTTCAACACCGATAAGAATGCATTTTCCTTGAATATTAAATCTGAAGGATCATGTGGCACTGAATATTTTTATTTGTAATAATATTTCACAATATTATTGCTTTACTGTATTTTTTTATTTTATTTTAAATCAGCCTTGGTGAGCATAAGAGAATTCTTTCAAATATGGAAAAAAATCTCAACAGATGATTCAACATTAGTGTATTGCCAAGAAGAATATCATGATAATCCCATGGTAAATGTCTAAAATAATTAAGATGTAACAACTGTACAATCTATGAAAAAAAAAATTAAGTTAAGTATTACCTCATTTTCTGGAATAAATGAGCTTGGTCCTGTTGATATGTGTCTTGACATCTTTATTCCCTTTTCCTGAGGAACAAGAACAACATTTGTGATGAATATGAAGAAAACATCCTGACAATACAATCAAATAAAACTGATGTGTGTGTGTGTGTGTTTCATGTTATAATACTTTCTCCAGTTTCAGGTTAACATTAATATGAATGAACAAATACAAGTAAGCCATCTGTAGTTTGATTCCGCCCAGCAACAGTGGCTCAACCAATGGTGTGAGTTTGGGGGTGGGGTTTATTCAATTAATGGGGGCTTGTTTATTCAACTATTGGCAGGCAGGAGAAACCTGTTTGAAAGCAGTCATTATTTTAGAGACACTAATGCCTCGAAAAAATGTAACAAACATTAGGTGTAGGAAATTCAGAAGATATTTCAATAAAAGTATCATAGTGTATTTAACATATATATTTTAAAGATCACAACGTTGATTTTCTGGTCGATTTGGTGTCTACCCGCTGAGGTTTATTTTAAAGGTTCCTCCCAGTCTTTGTTTTCCTGTTCCACTGAAAGGTAAGAAGTTCCACGAAAACTGTGTTTGTGTTTAATCTATGTGTGTTTGCCAATAACTATAATGGCAAGGGTGTAAGGGTCACTTCAGATCAGTGATTCGAGGACTGGACACACAAATCTCTCTCCGTCTTTCTCACCCTCCCTTCAATTTATCTATCCTTCCTTCTCTTCAGGATTTGGGTTTGTTCATATCCCACCAACCACCACAACTACACAAACTGTTGTATTTGCGGTCGCGGATGTTTTGCCTTCACTCTGTAGCCTAATTAGAAACCTGTGCTGTTTATAAAACACTAAACCTAGAACTAATAAGGTTCTGCACAACCAGGCACACATTTTAACGTTAGATCTAGTTCCCAAACAAGCGATTTTTTTTTTTTATTCACACACTGAAGTTGTTTTTCTAAGAATGCATAAATCATGGAAGGATTCGGAAAGATTGAGCAACACAAAGACAAGGAGAGTTTTGTTCCAGGCTTGTAGGTTTCTTACATTCACTGCTCTACTGAAAGAGAACAAGACTTTACCAATAAAATAAAGAGAGCAAATAGACTGCACAAATAAAGTGGACAAGTTGGAAACAGAGGGTGGCCAGAGGAGAAAAACAATGAACAATCAACTCAACCGAAACACATTCACAGTGTGTGTACAGCTAACTAATACGATTTAATGAAAAACAGTAAAAATAGTTTTTGTTCATTCAAATAGAATAAATATTATATACTTAGATAACTTTAAAGTTAAGGATAAACACCGAAGACTACATTTATTCAGTTTTCAGTGTCACATGATCGTTCAGAAATCAAGTCTAAGATGTTGATTTGCCGCTCATGAAACATTTTTTATTATTATCAATGTTAAAAACAGTTGTGCTGCTTAATATATATATATTTTTGTTGTAGAAACTGTGACAGATTGTTCAAAAGTACAATTTATTTGAATATAAATCTTTTATAACATTATAAAAGTCTTAACTGTCACTTTCGATCAATGCATCCTTGCAGGATAAAATTAATTTCTCCAAACCTCACTGACCCCAATTTGTGACTGGTAGTGGGTGTTTTTACAAGGTAAATCTGTAATACGAGTCTTCAACTTCTTATATGAGTGTAGTTTTCTAAAGTACTTTTCATCACAAGATGCCTTGTTACATAATCAAAGTCAAACAAAAAGCAGGAGAGAAGAGATTTGGATAAGACAGAGGGAGAACCACCGGATCTGTGAGACTAACAGAATCGGTTTAGTTTGTTCTCTATGCTTAACGTGTGTCAAGTCTGTGTGTCTTTGCAATGAGGCTGCAATGATTTGCCGTCCAGACTTGTTTGACACACACGGAAACATTGACACAGCACTGTGACCACTGTGACCTGCACCTTGAAAAAAACGCATCAGCGCTCTCGGCCAATCAAAATGTAGCATACTATCAGCACTGATAATGCTTGAGACTGTCATTCTGCGGAACCATGGAAATGCTTCTGTTGTCATGACAGCAGCATGAGTCTCCATGGATAGAAACAGCTTTTTCCTCAAATAGTCTGGGACCGTGTCCAGCTATAAAGATGCATTTTTCAATAACAATGAATAAAAATGACAAAATGTTATCTATGAATATGAATCAATGTTAATCTATGCACATGAATAAACATAACAATACTGAATACTCAACCCTCTACGAACACCTTGGCAATATAATTGCCATTGGCTAGTGCATTTTTCAGTTTACTTGCCAGACCGATTTACTATTTTACACACACACACACACACACACACAGATATATATATATATGATTCCATTATTTTTATTATAGTATTAAGCACTATTTAATGATAGAATTTTAGTGATTAGAACTAAAACTTGGTATCCATGTATGAATGCATATTTGTCATTTTTAATGAACTTAATACTGGTAGTGATGCTTAAGAAACTGTTGGTCATTCAGGGTTTCTATAAAAAAAAAATAGTAATAGATCATATTAATTATTATTAAAAGATAATACTACTACTACTAATTCTAATACCATACTAACAATATACAATGTACTACGGACTGATGAGATGCTGGGTTCATGAATATTAATCACGTTGTCTGCGTTCGGTTGAACTGATTTGCTGAAATCAAAACAGGGACATTAATAGATCAGCGCCAGCCAATGAAATTGTCATTTGCGTATTAGCTCCCCCCACTACCAGAGAAACCGGCATATCTTCTGCTTGTTCTAAAAATTGTATAATTCTAAATGAACTCCATTATTTTGACAGAAAAATACAACAAAGAATTTAGTTTACATGTAGTGTTGTAAGACTCTCACTCTCTCTCTCTTTGCATATGTGAGAAACGGCTCTATCAGCAAAGCGATGGCGAGTCAACCACCTTCACACAGAGTTTACACTTCAGCAAATACAGGTCACTTAATGGAGAGCGAAACTCTAAAGCGATCAGTATTCAGCGAGTGAAAATATATCTGTGCTAATCATATAATAGCCTGAAACACACACAATGGCGAGTAATATCTAAGAATTTATTAGCCAATGGCTTACAATAGACATCATTTATCATATTATCATCAACTGTGAGATACTTTTTTATGGATGGGCACTATTTATAAAACTTCTTTTGGACTTCTTGGTCAAAAAGTCTGTCCAGGAATCATATATGCTTCCTTTCCCTTCAGGACCTGACACTCTGTCTTCAGCCAAAGAAACGAGAAGTGTAAGTACGTTTTAAAGAGACGAAGAATAAGAATAAGTGGGTCTGTCAGGAACAGATTGTGTCTTACATTCTGGGGGAAAGTGCAGGAATATTTGTCTCCATGACAGCAAAGTTAGGCGTAAAACAAAAGCACACACACACACACTTATACAGTAGTTACATAAGTCCACTTTGTGCTCAGTTTAAACAAATGAGTCTGTTTCGTCAGGCCTACTCGTACTAAGTTTGAAGAAAGAGAGACGGAAAGAGACATAAAATGACTACATGGATAAAATATGAAAGAGGAAGGGTAAGAGAGAGAGAGAGAGTTGTGATATAACATTTTGGCACACTGGGCCATTATGGGTCTCCATCCAGATATGTTAACAAATATTCAGCGTCTCGGTGAGGATTAGGATTAGGTTTGATCTCCAGTGAGGTTTTTTAACGGGATGTAATGAGAGAACGAAGGGATATTATGTAGAGGTTTACTGGGGATTACTCTTTTGAGCTCTTCAAGTATAAGGCTTAATTAAATTGAGATGATTTATAGTGGAAGACATGTCTTAATGTTCATATTTTCACAGCAGGACACTAAAAATGTGTTTTACAATAAACTAATTAAACAATTTAAATAACAGAAATGAAGCTGAAATTAAATATAATATAAATATAAATTGTACATGAAAAATTTTAAATGTTCAAGTACTAAAATTACTAAAACATAAACTGAAATAAATACTTTATAAATAGTATAAATTAGAAACAAAACAAATAGTAATTATTCGTGTTATTCAAACTAAAATGAAAAAATATAAAAATAGGCTAATACAAAATATAAAAATACTTGAATAATATATGAATAATACTAAAATAAATAACACCCTCCTCAATACACTGCATGATTTAGTATCAGTCATGACTGTAGCACAAATGTGTGGGATGGGTTTACAAAAGATTATTATTTTTTCAAAAACATTAAAAGCACAGCATTTAAAATTCAACCTCAATTTCCGATAAAACAAATTCCATTCAAGTGAAATTATTGCACACCCATAGATTGTGCATGAAATCAACTAAATCAACAAAAAATATTGTAAATAAAAACAAACATGCATTTTTAGAACATTAAAAATAATTTCTTCAGGGTTTCTTTGTTTTTTTATTATTACACAACAGCATTACTGTTTCTCTCATGAGGATCCTCCCCCGGTGATCACTTGATTACATCAAAGTCTGTGGCCCTTGAATGATGCCATTAAACTCATAAAAGATTATGCAACACTGGCAGAATGCACAGGGTTTAGTTTTGCTTGGTCAGGCACCTGGTGGCACCATGGCAAAACGTCCTCACTCAATTAGAGGTTTGAAGTATTTGTAGTTCTCATGGCAAAACCTACCCACAGATCTCTGCTCAAACACGACAACACAGTGTACAGGCACTGGTCCTGTTCCCAACAGGTCACTATGTGGTAATGGGGCAGTGTGATTCATTGGTCAATTATGTCACGCCAGTGCACTCAGCAGCTGGAGGAACAGGAAGTGTGTCAGCTGCTGAATCAGCAAAACTCTGCAGCACCATTTACATGGGGCTTCTAGCAGTCTCTCTTTCAAGCAAGAAAATATTGAAATACAAAACCGGTTGCATCGAAACAAGCCACAGTTTTGTTGCTGATGAAATTCCATTGTTGTTTTTTCACTGAAGCGTGTGACAGCAAACAGGAATAAAAATGAATCAACACAAGTGGTATGGGATTGGGCGATAAGAGAGAAAATTTTTGCTCTATGTTAGTCTTGAGTCACTTATATGGTAAATGGTTTTAAGATTTTTATGTCAAAACACATTATCTTACCTTAATTTATTGTTTATTGACTGAGTATGCCATTTATGGGTTTATATCCCAGAAAAGTGTCAATGCCAAGTTCTGTCATGGCGCAGGCTGATGGGTCTTTAATGCAAACTGATGATATTCACAGCATTAAACTTCTTAGCACAAGCTGATTGGGTTCATGTTGCATTCGCAGCCACCAAACTTTTTAAATGGCTGGTTGGTTAGCATTCACTACTAGAGCATTTCACAACATGCTTTCAAAGTTCCCCTAAAACCCTCTACCTCCCCAGCTCCACCTGTATAAATCTGCTGCAGGTTATCATATATGCAATTTTTGCAGCAGCAGTATGGTTTAAATACTCACAGAAGTGTATTGGTATTTGGCACAACCAACAGCAGCATAGCGGAACTATTCCGCCAAGACCAAATACATTAACATTTTCATGAGTTGTCATGATAGAAATATTGAGCCTCCAAGGAACCTCAAATCATTTAAATGCGGTCCACTCAGTTCCGTCAATCTCTTTCCAGCTCAGCCAATAGCAAGAGTTTGGGGACACGGCTACTTTAGCAGGCTAAGCCAGATGGTATTTATGTAGCCGAGGTGTTAACATGGCGAATGGGAAATTACATGGGAAATTAAATTCAGATTTGGTTACAGAAATTCAAACCAAAATTCAAAAACATGCAAAAGACACAGTGGCGGTGCTTTTACAAGATGGAGGAAATGTGATGCACTATGCACTTGACACTTGTGCGATACGTACTCAACCGTGTTATTTGTTAACCTGTTATTAGGTTATTTGCATCAACAGTATTTGAAACAATGATATGTTTCCTTTTTAGGTGAAATATTCCTTTAATGCACCAATGCATGAGTGGTATTAAGAACTAGAGAATAAAATGTTTTTTGTGTTCTAATTGGAAATAATTTGACTCTAATTATGAATAGTAGGGATGCACCGGTTGACCGGCCATCAATCGGAGCCGGACGGTTTTTGCTTAAAATAAGCGATTGGCAATCGGACGGTTTTTGGTCTTTTTTCAGCCGATTTTTCCGGAAGTGCACCCGTGTGCACATACTACATAGTAATCATTCGCTATAATGTCAGTTGTGTGGAAGTATTTCAAAATCTGTGCGCACTGCTCAGGACACCTTAAAATTACATCGACTTAATTTGATTTAAAAATCACCTGCTGTAGAACACTTAAGAGTTTCATTCATCCAATTAAAAAAAAAAATGGTTAATGATTCACATCTATATATTTTTTTTTAACTTGTGCCAATAGTTATTTATTTTTCATTGGGTCAAGTAAAAAAAAAAATATAGATGTGAATCATTACCCTTTGCATCTTTATTTTATTCGCACCAACAATATTTGATTTTAACATTTTGAAATAATGTATTTATATATCATGCATTTATTTAGTCTCACTGGTAAAGACCTTTTTAAATTTAAAACCAAATTTAAAACTAAAAAAAATACTGAACTCTGATTAAGTAACATTTTATTGAATGTGTGTTGATTTAGTTGTTTGGATTGTAGAACTATGCAGTTGTTGCCTTTAATTTCACATGGTTACAGTTAATCTTTTCATTTAAGGCCAGTTCTATGTAGTTTCAACCCAATTCAAAAAGAAAAGCTAAATGCTGATGTCTGTACCATCTATGTTTGCATTGAATGTAGGCTACTTACTGTGCAGTTACTGCCATTAATTTCAGATGGTTATGATTATTGTTTTCAATAGCCAAAAGCTAATTTTGCCTATTAAATACCAAATGAACATCTTGTTTATGCATACTTTCCTTCTTTTTTGTTTGTTGCTTATAAAAGAAAAAAATCGGAAATCGGTATCGGAATCGGCCAGTTTTCTGGTAAAAAAAAATCGGTATCGGAATCGGCCATGAAAAATCATGATCGTGCATCCCTAATGAATAGCATACATTTTCTGCAGGTCAAGGCAGGACAGAGAAGAGTTTGAACTGCATGATTCCAACTAGTGAGAGGTAAAAGTGAGAAGAGACTAGCTACATGCTGATGAGAGTTATCACAACCAGTGAAATCCCCCAAACCATTTTCATACAACAGGCTTTATCCAAACACACACAGTTATAGGAAAACTCTTAGCGTTTGTTCCCGGCTGCTGTTACAGACATGAAGATCAAACAAAGAGCTTGCAAGCCTTCAGCCAACAGTTCGACCTAATAAATGCCAGCTCGTGTTGCAGCATTAAAGTCCAGTTTGATTTACAACAACTTTTGGCAGGGTGTATGTGAAAGGAAGATGTGCAGAGCAGAAGTAGGTCACATGTGTTCAACATGATTAATGACAGCTAAAAATAACATCTTCCAGCCAAAGAAAAGAGAGAGGGAAAATAGTAGGATTTCAGATGAGATGAGTAGGTCACTAAGTTAGTCAGCCTCTGATACAATCCATGTGTGATGAAGTACTTGCCATTACACTATTTTAACCTGTCATTATGTCACAAAAATCTATAGATAGATAGATAGATATAACTCTCCATTGTTTTAGATTTTAATATTTTTATTTTACAAAATAGTTTATCATGAGGATGTGTGTATATATATATATATATATATATATATATATATATATATATATATATATATATATATACACACACACATACAGAGAGATAGATAGATAGATAGATAGATAGATAGATAGATAGATAGATAGATAGATAGATAGATAGATAGATAGATAGTAATAAGTGACTGAATTAACCTTTCCTGGTCGCTAGAGATACAGAAATGTCTGACACTTATGCACAACCCAACCATTCAAGTACATTATAAACCAAACGCACCAAAATCAGTATCAGGGCCAAGACATATTTAAGAAACACATGTGACTGAAAAAGCCCTAACTGTTGCAGAATAACAGTCTGGATGCATAAACACGGAGAATAAGGTTACCTTTTCTCTGATCATGTTCCGGCAGTGGTGGCAGATGTCTGCGGTTCCGTTCATTCTGGCAAGCTTAAACCAGGCGAATAGATCTGAATCCCGGTCTCAGGGACGGTGTACTGGTCTGGGCATGCCCGCTGCCAGCTCCTTTAAGGACAATCAAGACCTGAAGGAGTACTGGAGACTCCTCCGTATTCTTTCGTGTCTCCCTTCGCAGTGCGCAACGCTTCAGAAGTGTCCAACTTCTGAACCAACGTGGGCTACACGCCCCCTCAGCTGACTTCTTTCTCTCCGACTCCCGAGTGAATCATTCTTGTGAACCGATCGTGAATCACTCAACGGATGAGTTCGTTTAGGGTTAACCCTGTAAGATGGAAAAATAAGTAATATTAACCTCACCAATAATAATTAATAATAATATTACTATTTTCTATTATATTAAAACTAAGGTAAAAATTAAAAAACGAAATCGTTAGGAAACATTTAAAAAGGCGACTCAAAAGAATCGGTTCCAATAGAACCAATTCCCTAAAAGAATCATACGAGCCACTCCCCCCTCCAAGTTTCTCTCTTGTCCAGACATGTTCCTCCCACTTACATATACATATCAACAATTTTAATACTTTCTGTGAAGAGCCTTGTATAATTTTTCATACAGTGTTAAACTTTTCGGTTCTTATATATGCAGATGGGGTGAATGTTTTATGACTTAACAGCTCCCAATTAAATATCTGTGCTGAGGTCAATGGCTCATATAACCTCTAATAAAACAGTGTATTGCACCAAGACGTCTGATTAGATTTCACTATCTCTATATTTTCCCTAAACTGCTTCTGAAAAATATTTGCTCTCTTTCTATATGCATTTACTGCTTTATTTTCTAGGAAAAATAAGCATGGCTGTTCAAAAAGTCATAGTCTTAACTCAACAATTGTCTTTTTTTATGGTGCATGCATGCAGGAGCCTTGAACAGAGCTGGGAAATTTAAAGAAAGGAATTTCCATCAGACTCTTGTGGACAGAAGCCAAACCCGCAGGATTTTGGTTCATGGATTTTTTGATCATGCCTTCACAAAGACAGACCACGGGTTGCTAAAACATAACTATGATTTTAGACTGATGTTGAAGAGTTCAGATGAAATGAATGCCGCCTACATAAACTTGTTCATGCTTGGATGTTCTTTTGTTCAAATAGATTGCAAAATGTCTCTTAACTTCAAGTCTCTGACTAGTTAGGGAGAATCTCTTCTAAAAGTGTGACCGGACAACATGCAGGACATGTAGAAGTGCTGTAGCAGTTAGTCAGCAAATTCCAGAGCGATCCTTAAACATTAAACCCTTAAGCCGAAAAAATCCGTATGGATCTTTGTTGCAAAAGAAAGCCAAACTGACAAGTTGTTTTTTTTTCTTCCCTGCCACCAGAGTTCAATTTCACCCGGCAACAACGCAATGTCATCAGGAGAGCGAGAATCAGCCAATCAGAGTGCTGACCGATCAGCCGTGAGGTCACAATGCTGTATCCTAGCAATGGTTAAATAGTGCTGGTGTGAACTTCCTGAGACAATGTAGTTTTATGCAACTCACTTAGGAATCATGTCAGTGGATTTTGCACACATTTTACAGCCCCAACACACACATCTGTTCACAGATAAATCTGCAGAAATCTCCAGTGTTACTTTAAAACAGTACCATTGATATACAATAGTTTATCTTCACATTTTGAATTACCTTTCTATTTTCATTTTAATGTTAATTAGTTTTATTAATTTTCTTGTGTTTTTTTCATTCTTATTTTTCTTCTTTGTTATATATATATATATATATATATATATATATATATATATATTTCCTAATGATTTTATTTTGGTCCGGTTTTATTAAAATCGGTTATTTTAGTACTTCAAGTTTAGCTAAAAGAAAACAAAAAAATGTATTTACCTACAACAAATACAAAAAAAAATGTTTAACATTTATTGGTAACACGTTACAATAAGGTTCATTAGTTAACTACTTTAGTTAACATGAATGAACAACACTACAACAGCATTTACTTAATATTAAGTAATTTTAATTTCAACATTTACTAATGCATTATTAAAATGAAAAGTTGTGCTTGTTAACGTTAGTTAATGTTCTGTGAATTAACAAACTAAAAAAGAACAACTGTATTTTCATTAACAATGATGAATAAATACTGTAATAAATCTATTGTTCATTGTTCGTAAGTTAATACTGTACATTCGTTGATGTTAACTAATGGAACCTTATTGTAGCTTTAGTTTCAGCTCAGATTGACCACAAAATCCATATCTGAAACCTTAAACAATTGCATCTCTGTTTGTTCAGTTATGATTAATGCACACAGGTTCATCATTAATGTAAACAGCTTGTTTATTTTAGTCATTTGATGTAATACAGATAAACTCAGTATTGTGGTGTGTGTGCAATGCTTTAAAACGGATGTAATCCTGCAGCAGGACTGCCACCCATTTCCTTCTATTCTGTGAAGGGCTGTTTAGGAAGCCACCTTTGTGTGTTTGTGAGTGTGTATCAGCCTGTATTCTAGCAATAGTTCATTTGTTGCCAAAGGACACATGCTGTGAAGCCCATTTCCATTCTATTCAAGCACATTTCCACAAAGCAATATGCATGTGAATGTGACCCTGCATATATTATATTACGCCATTAAAGTTGGGCTAACTTTCCAGTACTCACCCAGACAGACTGACTCAGTGTCTTTTTAATCAGATGAAAGATCTTTGAGTCTTTCCTGCACATTACATGTTTAGATACAGAGACAGTGGGAGAGCCGGTCAAACAAGCATTTCAGCTGTGAAAGACTCATGTAAACTTACTTTGACAACACCTAAATATAGTTTGATTAAATCAAACTAAATCCATTTAAATACAAAATCATTCTCTTCAATCAAATATAACACCTCCCTTTTCTCACCCTTTTGTGTGTCCTAGAGCACCTTTGATTTGTGCTTTTGATATTTGATTAAGGTTTCTTTGATCACTTTATAAGCATTTACAGTCTTTCTGCTTATCTTTTAATTTGGCATTTGCAGAACATTTAAAGTCTCATTTTATGAAGCCAAACAGGACTGTCTTTATTAAATTACATTGTGTAATTAAGCTAAATGAATACATGCTTTAAAAGATTTAAGATATAACCAAAGTCCCTTTAAGGGTTTTAGTCTTTGAAATAATCATGTAATCAAAATGTAATAAGGTTGAAAGTTTCAAAACATTACTTGATATTACAATAAACTGACATTGAATCTACAAATGCTAACTCGCATATCAGTTGTTCACTACACAAAATACAAAAATACACTTTGTAAAAAGTATTTGAATATAAAATAACTTAAATATAAAATATCATAATATAAATCAAATATTAAAATTAATATTGTTTAATATAACAATATGAATCTTCTATTATATTACTCTCAGTATAATATTTATTGCATATTTTCTAATTTTATATATAGTATAAGGATGCGTATGCACATACTGTATATAATATAATAATATAATAATATACTCCATATTATTCTCAAAATATCTAATATAATATTTTGCATGTTTTTATTTTTGGTTGTAATTTGTATAATACAAATATAATATGAATTTGTACTTTTTATACTATTATATTATTGTTTGTATTTTATATATAACATAGAATGATAATGAATTTTGTGTTCACCTCAGTGAGCTCACACTGCTGTTGTGCAACTTGTAAAAGGTCACTTCTTGTGATAACAAAGACAAAGCATTCACTTTAAAAATCCATTGATCAGAGGCTGTCCTAAATTCCATGCACAGGCTGCACAGAAGGCAACCGTCCAGGGAGAGCCGGACAGATACAAATATGTTGCACGGAATGTTTACAGTGCAGTTCCTAATCCCAGTGCTTAGTGTAAATAATTTACGTAACTTCTCATTTAGATTTTTTAAACATGCCACAGGATTAGGAATTATGTGAATGATACGATTGTGTAAGGATTTTGAAAGCAAGCAGGGAACGACCGCAGAAAAATTCCTGGAAATCTGGCTTCTTTAAACATAAGAAATAAATAAAAAACTGAAGGTTGAGCTCTGAAGCTGAGAGGGAGTTTTATGAGAACTGAACATAACTAGAAGATATAGAATTTGGAATGAGAATGCAGTAGGGTTATAAAGAGAGAGAGAGAGAGAGAGAGAGAGAGAGAGAGAGAGAGAGAGAGAGAGAGAGATTTCTCTGTGAATAAAAGGCCAAGAATGTTTAAGCCCCTGCATGTGATTTTAGATTAGAAAAAACTTCAAGAATCTTTGCAAACCTCTATTCACTTCTTTCCAAACTTCACTTTATCACTTTATCCTGCAGCCCACTCAGATATGGAGGACGTGAAGAAATAGAATGTGAGAAGGGGGGGTCATGGGGTTGGTGTAGGGTCTAGGAAGTAAACAGAAACATGTGTGTGTATGTGTGTTTGTTTGCATTAGTCTGAGTGTGTGTGTGTGAGTGTGCAGTATAGAGGTCAGCATATGTAGCAGTCCAGACTACAAGTTTTCTGGGACTGAGTTGTTTGGATAAGTGGGGGATGGTTCACAGCTCAAAGACTTCTTTTATATGCCTATTATATGCATAGGCTGTATTTAAAATTCATTTTCACGTCTGCCACCTACTTTGCTCTAGAAGTTCCTGTCGTCAAGTTAAACGTCAAACATTTATTACTTGGTAATAAAGCTCTTTCTGACTTCTGACTTTTTTCCATATATGATAACGAACGTTTTTACAGCTCATATTTTATGTGTGTATATATATATATTTACATATGCAATGGAAAGTTTTAAATGTGCAAAGCAAGAGAACATAATATGATCCTTTTGAAACCCTTCTTTTACTGTCTATGTTGAAACCTTACATTTCTTGTTCGGCCTTTGCCTGACAAAGAGGAATAGTGTGATAAATGTAGCTACCTGCTGGCGACCTCTTGTGGACAAATGTTGGTTGGAAAGTTGATTAATAAAACAAACTTTTCTAAGGATCGTGCCGTCCAAAAGATGGCTCTGATTGGAAATAAATAATAATAATAATAAAATATGGCAGACACCCTCTTACTAAAACAACTTCTGTGTTGTGTTTTCAACTACGACGATACATTTACATTATTTAGCACGAATAGACAGAATGAACGAGAAAGGCATCGATCGATAGATAGATAGATAGATAGATAGATAGATAGATAGATAGATAGATAGATAGATAGATAGATAGATAGATAGATAGATAGATAGATAGATGCTTGCCTCTTTGTATGGTAAAGTCTGTGTTGTGTCATTAAGAAAAAAACTATTTGACAGTTTCATGAGAAAAGGACATGGGAGTTATTATTAAACGTTCATCATTTCTACTGATCCCTCAATCCTATCTGCTTGTCATTCATCTTTCATGTCCCTGTTTTGGGTTTCGTTACTCTTCTCCTCCCCATCCTCGTTCCTCCTCACTCACTCCTCCCGTCTTCTCTGTCTCTTTCAGATTTCAGCTCTCATTTGAATGAGGGACTTCAATCCTCTCTGGTCTTTAGGTGACTTCATCATTTCATATGACTTTTTGGTAAATTGATTCATTTCATCTTCATTGTTCCATGACGATTGAACGAAATACAATGAAGCTCAGCAGAAGAGAGGCTCCTATTTATGTGAGTAACACTTTTCCTGTCTTCTTTGCCTGTGTTTTTTTTTTTTTTTTTTAGATGAAAATATTGTTGATGTGCTTTTAGAAAGATAATTACTATGCAGGTCTACCACAAAATATAAAAGTATTCTATTTATGTTTTAAATGTTGTACATGTGTATTTAAGGGCCAAGCAAAGGTTTTTGCACTGATCCCATCAGGCTCAATTCTACTACACGCTCTGCAAACTAGAGTTCACAGCATGCTCTACTTCATTGTTCCAGGTGATAAAACTATTATAAAGAAATCATACAATGTAATGTAAAATAATATGTGACCCTAGACCACAAAACCAGTCTTAAAGGTCAATATTTCGGAATTGAGATTTATACAATTCATATCATCTGAAAGCTGAATAAATAAGCTTTCCATTTGGTTTATTAGGATCTGACAATATTTGGCCGAGATACAACTATTTTAAAATCTAGAATCTGAGGTTGAAAAAAACCTTTTGATGAAGTTCTTAGCAATGCATATTACTAATCAAAAATTAATATTTTAAATATTACGGTAGGAAATTTACAAAATACCTTCATGGAACATGATGTTTACTCAATATCCTAATGATTTTTGGCAAAAAAGAAAAATGGATAATCTTTACCCATACACAGTTTTTTTTTTTTTTTTTGGCTATTGCAAAAAATATACACCAGCGACATAAGACTGGTTTTGTGGTCCAGGGTCATAATCCATTCTCCAAATCTCTTGTCTTATGGTATATAATATGATTAAATTTTCCCCAGACTGGATGAGCCTCTTATAGCTTTGCACAAAAACTTTCTTAGAGACATGGAAACCAGACAGCGCGTGCGTGTCTGTTCACCCAGGAACTCACAAGAACTACATCATAAAACAAATTGGTGATATTCTGTGTTTGCAGGCATGTGACAACCTAAACATTTGAAGACTGAAGTTGATCAGTCTATATTATGGCTGAACAAGTTTAACTCTTTGTAGTTTGCAGGCCGAAATGCTTCTCAGATGATAGGACTGTACGGTGATTTCTGCAGTCGACATCCAAAAGCACTGAAAATTGAGTAAGTTGATTTAACACATACAAAACTGATTGATTTTTATGGCGATGACCATATTTGTCTCTATAGTTCCAACTCTGTCATAAAACGACGTGAAATCCCAGAATTCCTGTTGCTTGTTACCCAGAAAATCACAAAGTACCCTGTTCTGAGAGAGAGACTCCTTCAACACACTGATGGTAAATCTTTTTTTGTAGAAGTTGGTAAACCGCTATTGAAGAACAGTATAATATGACTAAATATGACTTTTAAATGAAAATAATAAAATTTACATTGCTATTATTAATGTGAATTAATTTGTATAATTAACAAATGAATTAAATTATTAAATTAGTTTATGTTTTATTAAATTAAATAATAATGTAATTATTTATTGATTAAATAATTCTTGAAAAAAAATAAATTCTTAATAATTTTAATTATATCAATAAATATTGATTGTTTAATAATTCATTTAATAATTAGATTGAAAGAAGAGGGGAAGAAAGTGTAAAAGAGAGGAAGAGTCTGAAGACAAAGATAAGACCCATTCAAAATTATTTAAATCATCGTCAAGGCATCTCATCTTCTGTCATATCACAGGAGAAGTGATATACATTTGTGTGTTAAAGTTTTTATGTGCCTTTGTGTTAAAGAATTCCAGATTCCAGTTTTACTGACAGAGTTGGAGACAAGATTAATGCTTTAAGACTGAAACCAGGCTGTTCAATTTAAAGAGCTGAAATAGAGAAAACACAGCAAATATTTTGTTTTTCAGGGTCAAAGTAATCATCACCTTGAGTAAAGTGGAAATGGACCGCAGACTCAAGACCATGATCATGACTCCATCTCTGCTTAATGGTGAAGTGTATCAGAACTGTACCACACTATAAATCTTTATTTAATGCTTGGGTGGGGATACAGCAAATCATGAGTCAAAAGTTAATGAAATTAACCCTGAAAATCTGATTATTATGCCACCAGTATCTGAATAATGCTGGAATTTCCTTTGGTTTGTTGATCTTAAACATTCACACATCTGTCACACATTTTATTTTGCAAAACACCACATGGTAACTTTGTATAATAACTAGAAAGACCCCAGATTTCAAACTTTAGCAAGTGAAGCACCATCTTTATGTTATAACTTTAGTTTTAACTGGTTGCAGGCCGGACAGCCTGGGGACGTACGAGTCTTCCCCGCAGCCGGATCACAGCAGAGTCCACACTGGCTGCGGCACGCTTTCCATACTTGTCATCCTCCAGCTGCTGATGAGCGACCTGCAGCTCTGCCATCTCTTTCCCTGAGGATTCCAGGTGTTTCCGGAGCATAGTGCTGCCCTGAGAGTACGAGGGAAATGTATGTGTTAACAGTGCTTCATTTAGATCAGCCTACACTACTGTTCTGAGCTTTGGGATCAGTCTGTTATTATTATTGTTTTTTAAATAAGATTTTTCCACAACCAGGATGCATTAAACTGACCAAAAGTTATTTTTTTTTACTTTTTAACTGATAATAATAATAAATTAATCTTGAGTAGCAAATCAGCTTATTAGAATGATTTCTAAAGGATCATGTGACGCTGAAGCCTGGAATAATTGTTGCTTCAGATATTGCTCTGTTATCACAGAAATAAATGGTCTTAAAATATATATATATATATTGCTGTTTTAACTTACTCATTACTCAGACATGGAACATTAGAGATTTCTTTCAAAAACATAACATTCTTAATGAACACTTTTTTTTTTTTTACAATGAAGTGTAGATTTTATATCTTTTGCACGTTTTAAAAATATGATGCACTCTATGCCTTACATGATGGTTTACATTTTTTTAAGAATTATACTGAATTTGATTTAACGATTACTGCATATGCAAAAATATATTTTGAATCAGCCTAGGACCCAAAGATAAGGAAGTATTACACTTTATGACTGACAGATCTTTAGATTACATCCAATGCTCTGACCTGTGTTAGGAGGTCGGATTCTGGAAGCCCCAAACTTGAATGCCGCCCATACAGCTGAGTCATAGGCCTGCTCAATCTCTCACGACAGAAAAGATCAGCACTGCAGACTGGGCCCTGCAAGGAAGGAATTCATCTGCATCAATCAGTGAGTCAAAAAGTCATGAAAAGGATGGAAATGTTATTCAGAATGAAGGATTTTAGTAGCACTTTAAGATGAATTTTAGTGGGCAAGGGCTTAAAGTAGTTTTCACAACTTCAGTATGTATGTGCACTTGGAAGTCACTTTGGTAGTAAATTAGTACCACTGTCTATAAATAAAAACATACCATAGCTCTGCCAAGACTGTAGCCAGCACACTGCATCTGTCTCTGTTTGCGGTAAATGGCCTGTCTCGTGGCAGCGGAGCTCAGTGTCAGATGTTGCTGATGAAGAATAAGAAAAAGTATATTTACCTGACAGTATTGAGTATGATATTTACGGTAAACTAGTCCAAAACATTTAAATACCTTAGATCAAAGTCACATTTAACTACTCAAATACAAAGCACGAACAGACCAAATGTACTGTGTTTGTAATTATGCCTGTAAAATATTTGGTATTTCCTTCCATTTCCATTTATTTCTGCTCTTTTCAATATTAATTGGACCTATTGAGAAGGTTCTGCAAATCCACACCTTTTAATGTCCACCATTTAAAAAGTTATACATACTCCCTGTCTTTTGCAGATGTATTTATACATTTTTTTTTTGTATACACTACTGTTCCAATGTTTGGGGTCTGTAAGATAGTCTCTTATGCTCACCAAGGTTAAAAAAAAAGTAAAAACACAATTTAAAATTTGTGTTTTAATTTGAATACATTTAAAAATGTAATTTATTTATTATGGCAAAGCTAAATTTTCAGCAGCCATTACTCTAGTCTTCAGTGTCACATGATCTTTCAGAAATCATTCTTATATGCTGATTTAGCACTTGAGAAACATTTCTTATTAATGTTTGAAAAGGATTGTGAAGTTTAATATTTTTGTGGAAACAGTGATAAGTGATGAGAACTTTTTTTTTATTATTATTTTATTATTATGTATTCAGTTTTATTCTGCAAAATCAGTCTGGCCAATAAATCATAATTCAGCATTTCATTCCACTCTCTACTTTAGTCACACACCTCTAGGTTGATAGTTTCTGTGATTTTCTTCAGCAGGGCCTCACTGGCTGAACGGTGCATATCTGTTTGTTTTCTGATGACATCACTCATGACTTGTGAAATGTTCTCTCGGAGCTGCTGAGATTGACGTAGTACTGTTGATGAAGAATCCAAAGCCTGTTTGCACTCTTAATGACAGACAGAGTGAAATTAGGTACCAACATTTGTTCACTGTCTGCTTGCAAACTTGGGTGACAAAGAGACAAGGGAAGGGTTAGAGACTTGAAGATCAACGTCATACCTGGAGTAAACGGTCCAGTTGGGTCAGGTTTCAGTGAGAGGGGAGAAGGGTACATTTTCACACCCGCTGAGAGTGAGCCATGCTGGGGAAGCAGCTCTGTTACTACAGATCTCTCAAAGGCACAGTCCAACAACTGCTTACTGCTCTCAGCCAAAACCTCAAAATACAAATCAAATAAACTGAATATAGCATATTCTTTTCTTCAGTCTTCATAATAAATGTAATTATGAAGATGTAAGTTCAACTCATTCACCTATGCAAAATCTGTCTACTTATTCAAAAGTTTGGGTTAAGTTTTTTTAGTTATTGAAAGAAGTATCTTATGCTCCCCTAAGCTGCATTTATTTGATCAAAAGTACAATAAAAACAGAAATATTGTGAAATATTTTTACAATTTGAAATAATTATTTTCTATTTGTAGATTTTATAAAATGTAAAGTTAAATTTTTAGTGTCACATGATCCTTCAGAAATCATTTTATTGTTCTAATTTGGTGCTTAAAAACATTTGGCGTGTTGAAATCAGAAAATGTGCAGGCTAATATTTTGAAAGTTTAGATTGTCATTTATTTTTAAGACTAGATCGTTTTTAAAAAACAAAAAAACAATGGCCTCCTATTTTATTTATAGGAATTAGCTATATCTTCATATATCTATTTTGTCACCTGTTGTTGAGTTATGGTCTTTTTCAACATGCTCTCCAGTTCTTGTTTAAGTACATTCAGACCTCTTCGTTCACTGTGTAGAAGATCATCGGCTCCATCCCGTATCTTGACAAAACATATAATGGAATCCATGATTTTACGCTCAAGGATATTTTAAATATTTTAGTCCTCATTTGATCTCTTTAACTTCTTATGTGGTCATTTTCAGTTATTAATACTGTAGCCACTCACTGTTTCTGTGGTTTGCCGGTCGAAACTTCCTGCCATCTGCACTCTGCTGATTGACCAGCAATGCTCTCCTAAGACTGCGGAGCAATTTTTCCAGTCGTTCCCTCTGATGCTCCAACCGGGTGTCCTCCTGTGTGACCCTGCCTGCTTGTCTGCGCAGGCGACCCTCCACCTCTCTCACACCCCGCATATATTCACCCGTCATACCGGTGCTGACCACTGCACTCTGATCACGCAGAGCCGGTGCGGGGAACGGCCCGCTCATGATTCCTGGAGTGAGCTATGAAAGAAACACACCATTTTATCATATTGTAGAAATATGCTGTTGAACTTTAGTTCTAAATCTAGTCTTATCATGTTAATTTTCATAAATGTTTTAATGTTTTTTTTTTATTATTTATATTATGCTCACCAAAACTGCATTTATTTGAAAACAAAAACTGTAGAAACAGTTATTATAATATTTATATATATATATTTTGTCAAAAACAAACGCTTTAGAAGTAAATACTAAATTTCTTGTGGGCCTGTGTCATTTTATCCTCCCTGTCATCGTCCTACCAGGGCTTACTGCGCATGCGCACATCAGTGTTTTACGTCATTTGTTTATCAATTTGCACTGGCAACCAATAGCTGCTCGCTATATTATACGAATAAGAATAAGAATAATAAGCTTAAGTAGAATATCAGTAAATTGGCTTTTTCAAGTCAACTTAATTAGTGGTGCGCACTACGTCATGACGACGCAATGCTGCCTTGACCAATCAGAAATCAGAACCGGGACTATCGCTGTTTAATTTCTTTGTATTGTAATAAATCAGCCACCGTTTCAACTTCTTAGGTACATTACCGTACTTCCAATGGATTTAAGTCGGAAATCCTCTTTCTTTTCCGAGTCACTCTCATTGTGCTCCTGATCGACGCTGCTGTTCACACTGTAAGCTGTTAACTGAGGAAGTCTGGAGGTAAAAGTCCCGACGCTGTGGCTGCGGTAGCGGGTAGATGAGTGCAGTTGATCTGCGTGAGTTTGACGCAGAAGATCGTCGGCGCGCAAAATCGAGCGGACAGTCGCATCACTCCAGCCTTTAGATCCTACAACCACAGCAGGAGGAGGAGCGCACTGGACCGGCCGCTTCACGATCATGGTACTCAACTAACGTTACTTGAATTCACCACCAGTGGAACAATCCGAATAACTCCACAAACAAAGTGTTTGGGTTTAAAAGTGTTGGCTGTCTCCAACGCAACTGTTCCTCCGGGAACGCGCACAGAGCTCTGATTGGGTAACGCGAGATTCACTAATGAACGAGCGTCAATGGAGCTCCATTCACACTGCAACTCAATCAGTGGAGATCCTGTTACATGATGAGAACGGATCGTGTGCTGTGATGTCCAATAGAGACGCCTTAAATAAGTCTGGCACACTATATGAATTATTAATAGAAAATAAGATTTGATTAGACGTCAGTCATTTTATTTTATTATGTTTATGGACTTGTGTGCCTTTATTTTGAGAGGACAGTGGAGAGAATGCTTCGAAAGTCAGTGGAAAGCGTTGGATTGCACTTGCATATCTTTGCTCGTTTATTGATTTTGATTGCTTCCATTGTCCTCATTTGTAAGTAGCTTTGGATAAAAGCTTCTGCTAAATGACTAAATGTAAATGGAAAAAAAAATTAAAATTTAACACTGTAACACTACTGTTATTTTTATTAAAACATATTTAAGTGTAATATTTACAATCCACTGAATTACCCCATCCTTTGATCAAAATATTTTTTTATTAAATGGTGTATTATAACTATACATACTAAAATTGTGCATATATACACACACATACACAATTTATATTATCAACAAGCATACTTAGAAAAATGTTTTGACTATAGATATTTGCATGACTTTTCCCTAAAAATCCCTTATATTTAATATATGATGTCATCCATAAAATTTTTTTTAACTCCAAACAATGATCACACAAAAGTACAGTCATATAGATTTTTCACATAGAGGTTTTATTGTCACTTATACCCCTAAGTTCTCAAGAAAGAACCATTAATATTTCAGACATAAAAGAAAACCCACACAAACTTGATGATTCATTTTAAATGTGATTTATGAGGTATGCACCAAGTTGTGGGGATTCTAGCGTACCCAAATAAAATAAACCGATTAAAAGATGTGCTTTGCAAAGAGCCTTTAAATCCTTCTGTTGTGCAAACGTTTTCTCTACACTGGAACGAAGATAGCACATCCCAGTTGGGACAATAATGGCATCTCAAAAACAAATCAACATGAGAAAACATCCATAAATACAGAACAAATATAAGATCACATAGAAAAATCACATTGGGAAAAGACAAATCAAATAATAACAAGTAAAGCAGTATTCAACGTATCCACTTATAATTAATAAAACAATTTAGACATTTAGTAATAATAATGGCAACAGGGATTGTGGGAATATGGAAAAATAATTACTAATAACCAAAGCAGGTTTAGAAAAGACACATGTGTAACTATGTAAATATGTGAACCACAATCTGGAAGTGTGGGACATATTCAGAACTTTTTACAACTGTGTACCTGTAATGGCCAGGTCATAAACTGATATAAACTAAAAAAAAACAACAACAACATTTAATAATATACGGTTTCTCAAAAGCTCAGTTTTGAATCTGGCAGAACATGCAAATGGCACGATTCACAACTTAAATACACTTGGCCCGTCTTGAATTCCTTTTGGTTTTACAACTAGAGAATCACCATAAGAACTGAACAGAAATTGAACTTTCTGAACCATTGCTTTAGATTCTCATTTTTGGGAAATGAAATGATTGCACTTAATGGAAGTAGTGCCATTAACAATATATTGAGCACTTATGAAATTCAGTGTATACATGTTTTAACATGTTACATAGATGACATCATTAAACACACAGTATGTGTTTCATCACACACTCACAGTGTGTGTTTGAGGGCTGTTCTAGGTCCAAGTTGGCTAGAGATGTTTTGCTGTAGCTCTGTTAACACACCATCCCGCTCCTCTAACTCCAGAAGGACTTGCTATGAAGGGCAAACAAGAAAATACTTTAGTAATTTGTGATCATGGAGGATGTGTTACATTGGTAGAACTTTAGAAACGGGTTATTTACCTCTATGAGTTTATCCCTCTTCTGAAGATTGTCTCTTAGTTTTCCTTCCTCAGAAGCTCTCTCCTTATTTTCCTTCTTCCACCCTAGTTCAGCCTCTTTTTTCTCCTTGGTCTTCTCTCTCAGCTCCTTGAGTGTGTTCTTGAGTTGCTCTGATAGTGCAGTGATGGCTTGTTTGTGATTCTCTCTTTGGTCCTTAAAGAACATGGAGGCAGGTTGATGGAAACTCACAAACCAGATCTTGAGAGCTCACTGGTTTAGACATTTAGCCTTTTTAAGTCATGCTTTTTATGTTCATAAAATATTTATTAAAAGTGATGCATCGAAATTTCAGCAAACAAAAATAATCACAAACTAATTTAAGTTTCAAACTGAACAATTTTGGATTGGCCAAAAATGATTTCTAATTTTTTAAGATTTTTTTTTTAAGGCTATGTTCAGACTGCAGGCAAATCAGACCAGCTCCAAAATGTGATTGGACTTAAAATATCTGGATAAAATCTGGATATGCTTTTTTTTTGGCTGATTGTCTGAACATATCTAATAGTAAATGCTGTTGATGTTCAGTTGATGAGCGAACAAAACTTCACTAAACATAATTTTTAGCACACCTACCATCCTGTAATTGCAGTAAGTTTATGCTTTCTTACTTTTGATAGGAAACCAAGTCTAGGCTTTCAAAATCTGCAAATTTTATAACGAAAATCATGCAGAATAAATTTGGTTTTGAAGCTCTTTACTTGCAGTAAAAAAATAAAATTGGTGCATCACTAGCTACTGTTATTGGCCAGAGCAATGTCTGTACACACCAACAGGTGGCGCAATTGCTTTTCTGTTGCATAATCAAATGGCTAAATTAATGGAGCACATTTATTAGATTCAGATTTTTGAGATAATCAGCAAAATAAAAATGATTGGCTATGAGTTGACCTTATTGAAAGAGCCACAATGGGAAATTCAAAGTTATGATTTAGTCAGACGTTACCATTATGATGCTTTCAGTGTTGGTTAAGGCCGAGGAGAGTCTTGAGATCTCCTGCAGCATGGAGGCACTGAGCTCCTCTCGATCTCTGAAGCTCGCTGCCAGCAGTGCTTCTTTCTCTCGCAGCTGATTGACTAATCCAGCCTCAGCTCCGCCCCCTTCCAATCCCCGTCCAATCAGTGAGTCTGACAGTGCCTATGGGCAAAATGTTAATAGCCGACTACTGGAAATTATACATTAACTAAATTAACAGCACTTTGCAAGAAAAGTCAAATCAGACAGCGAGTGGAAGATAGCGCCATGTCTACCTGCACATCTCGGCGTGAACTCTCCAGCGCCTCCTTTAGCTGAGAAATATAGTCTTTGTTTTCCTTCACCAGTGCAGTCAGAGCTGAATCTCTCTCTTTCCACACTTCCCATTCTTTCATCATCTCCTGTTGGGCTCGATCCCGTTCTGCAAGCTCTACATGCAGGTGCTATTTGAAGATACAAAACATTGACTGATTTTTATCTCACAGAGTTCCAGACTAAATAACCAGGACACTAAAACCCACTGCACTTTGAGAACCCTGTTTTCTCTAAAAGAGTCATCAATGCCTCATTCAGTCTCCAGTGAATAGCACTCATGGATAACTGCAGCAGTTACTAACCGAGTGACTAAGTAAACAGAATGTGTGTACCATTGAATAAGTGCTCTGTTTGTTTGACTCACGTTAATAACATCCTGGTTACACTGGAGCACAGTGTTGAGAGTGATGATGTCTCGGTCTCGCTCTCTGCCTGCGTCTCTCATAGCCTGCAGCTGTTTCTCCAGGGCTTTTTCTCTCTCGCTCGCCTCAGAAAGCTCGGCCTCCAGGACTGCCTGATTAAAACATTAACACAGAAAATTATAAGCACTATGAATAATGTGCTTCCAGTGTTACCTGGACCAAGCATACACACAAGTGCTATTGTACTCAGGTTAATTACCAAACACAGTGACCCGGCCAAAACTCACACCGACTGTGTGTGTTAGCCAGAGCTTCACTGTGTTCTGTCTGTGTACTTGTGCTATGCTTGTACTTGTGCTATGCTTGTAAGAGTCAAAACACCAGAGAATATAGTAAAACTGATCAAAATGAAGATTGTTGATACTGGAATAAAACCGACATAACGTGGGGTCAGTAATTTTTTTAATGTCTCTGTAAAAAAAAAAGAAATCTCAAAAAAATCTAGAAAAAGTAATATTTAAATAGCTTTCTATTTTAATATTTTCAAATGTAATTAGTTATTTTTTTATGGCAAAGCTGAATCTTCAGCAGTTCTTTCAAAAATGTTTTATTCTCTATATATATATTTTCTTCCATTTATTATAAAATTGCTGTCAAGAGGAAAATCACAGGTCACAAAGTGACTAAATAATGCTTTCATTCACTTCTAAATAATGGTGCAATTTTATTATATTATCAGATGATTAGTATATAGTAATTTATTATAATGATCTCAATTTAGGAACAACAGAAGTCTGAGCAGTCTTCACTTCAAAACTCATTCTCAGTCAGACCTCACCTCACGTTCAGTGCGTGTATCGGTCACTGCGCTGGCCAGTTTTTTGAGGAGTTTGTCACTGTCCTGTGATTCCAGCCCGAGCTCAGCACACAGCTTCTGGATCAAAATCACACATTCCTGAAGAGAGGAGAGCATACAGTTCACTGACACATCTGTGACCTCCACACAATCTGTTTTTCTCTTGAATCTGTAATGAGTTCATCAATTCTGTACTCACCTGGATTACATTCTCTCTGCTGTGCAGCGATTGGCTGAGACTCTCTATGAGGTCATTTTTATTCTTCAGACTGGTCTGTGTGGCAAAACAGATCAGATAGGTGTTAGTCTTACAAACAGGCATCATTCCCAGCAGAATGACTCCATGTCATGACTGAGGGACAGTCCATGGCATTGTGACTCCTTATGACTGCATTCCACTAGTGTCATATAACTGCTATCAGCTCACACTAGCGAGCAAGCATACAAAAGCTCCTACCCAGCATGCACCAGAGCTATGAAATTACAGCACTCTGTAAAATGCTGAATTAAGGTAGATCAAAAGAAGGAAGTTATGTACAGTGGCCACGAAATATTTGGACACTTAAAATCACACTTTATGTAAAAGCAGTACAGCACATTGCATTATATAACAACACATCAAATTCATTAACAATCTAAATTACTGGTAATATGTCATCCCTAGTTGTCTTTTTAAATTATGTTATCTTATTTTGCTCTCCAAAACTTCTATGCAGTATTATTTTCTAAATAAATGTAACAGATTTTATGCTATTTAATGCAATGGAATGCAAACATTAATTGTGGCTTAAATGTCTAAACACATGATCAGGCCATTGTATAAATTCATACTTCATGTATTTTAATGCTCTCAAATGTTTCACATCCAAAATGAAAGTTTTTGTTTACATAATATATATGTGTGAGTACGGTGTATATATATTATAAATACATGTATACATTTATATCCATATAATTAATTAAATTTATATATATATATATATATATATATATATATATATATATATATATATATATATATATATATATATATATATATATATATATATATACACACACACAATACAAATATACACAGAACACAAACATAAACTAAATCGTTTGACAGCACTAATATATTTGTGTATTTAGCTAAAAATAAATGCACAATGAAGACTGAAAGAGAAAAAATTACATCAAAACGCAGTAGCTGAGAAGCCTGTGATGAAAGAAAGCCTAAGGCAAACTCCTCTGGTCTGGGAAGATTCCTAAAAGAGGTGTGTGTGTGCATGTACAGTATGTGTGTATGTGTGTGTGTATGTATATAACGTACACCTCTCTACATGGGCAAACCCAAACACTATCTTTTTAAAAACATCCACACACCTTCTGCAATATACCGTATATAAGGAATCATTTGCCAAAAGTCAACAAAAAGATAAGGAGAGGGTGTGCCTCAGATGTGCTGTGCTAAGCCTTTTAAACACAGCGCACACAATCGCATGAAACACCCATGCCATTTAACTTAATTATCCCGGCCTCGTCTTACTTACCACTTGCGGAGACTTCAGCTGCTTGGCAGGGGCATCGGTTGTTGGTTTGTTGGTGTCCCTGAGCTGTGCCTCCAGAGTTCTGATGCGAGCCTGAGCTTGAACAAGCTGTTCACGCAACTGCTTCACAGCATGATGCATCTTACCTGCAGATGCCTAAAAAGAGAGCTATAAAAATGAACTAAAGTTTAAAAAACAGGGAGAAGCATCTAAAACTGTCAGACAGTCCTCACCTCTCTTTGCAATGGCATAAAGTCATCTTTTAGCTCGGTCATGATGTCATCGTTTTCTTCTTCAAACTCATCCTCCGTCCCGTTGTCACCATCTTCAAAATTCAGGACCTTTACTAACCCCGCTTTCAGTCCCATCTCATCTTTGCCATTCTGCACATCCCCTCTGTGTAACACAGGAATGCGACTTCCAGAAGGTGACCTCACTGGCTTTCCTTCAATCCTCCTTAACTCTTTGAAAACGGTGTCTATAATGGCTGAATGCTCTTCTGGCCAATCAAACAGATCGTTGCCGTCTAAAGAGTCCAGCGAGTGAACGGAGGTAGCGCGGGATCGAGATTGCAAAGAATGACAGGAACCAGACAGCGAGGCGGGGCTGGATCTGACAGATGCCGTTTTTGACCAATGGAGAGGCATGCTGCAGGATTTTTCTCGAGAGAGGCCCAATGATGTGAAGGCTTGATCGGGCAAGTTACGTGGAATCCCACAAACAGACTCGTAGTCCGAATCGGACACCCTCAATGAGTCGCAACACTCACACAGCTTGCCTTTCTGGCACCGCTTCCCTGTTGTCCTATAATACGGACACGACTCTGCTTTCTCAGACCACCATTCATACTCCGAGAGGGCCATGTTGTCCCTCAGCATTTCTCTGTATCCTTCCCCAACTGAATCCTTCTGGTCCCTTTCATCCTCACTGGAACTTCCGTTTCTCCTGGAGGTAGATGGGTGGTGTTGATCGTACATGCTTCGCACCCATCGCCTGATCTTGTCCCTTTCCTGAGTGAGTTTCTGGAGTCTCTCGCTCGACAGCACTCGGACTCGTGCGATGACGGTGTCAAACTTGAAAACTCGTTCCAGAACGGACACACACTTGCCGCATACAAACTCCCCCTGACCACTCCCACGTGGTACAGGCTGCTCTAATATATGTGTCAGCACACAGAGCAGGTCGATTCCTTTCGTGGGGGTGAGCACGCCACGAGACTTCGAGAGCGAACGGGAAGAGCTAAGGGATAAAGTGCTGCCTACAAATAAAAGATTTTTTAAAAATCATGAATTCGATAATTATAATCGAACATGCCATAATATGGAATATTAAAACCTACACAGCACATTAATAGCTTCAGTAATTAAAATTATGCAGAAATTTGAATTTTTTTTATTATCTGTTTTATTTTTAAATATATAAAGAAATAGCAAATGTAATGTAATTAGACATGTTCTCTGCAGGTCATACCCCATGGGCTGCTCTGTGCCGATCTGGGCAAGCTTCCCTTGCTAGAAAAGTCTGTCGGCGTCTGAGGTTGTGTTCCCTTTCTGTTCTGACCTGCATACAGCCATCGCCGCTGGTTACCTTGCAGGTCACTCCCACAGATCCGGCATCCTTCACTTTTACCTCGAGTACTCATCATAAACAGGTGCAGCAGGTGCCCTATACTAACAATAATGATAAATAATTCAATAAAAAATAATCAAAAATATAAAAAATAAAAAATTCTCAATATTATTCGAAAATTTTAAATGAGGGTTTCAAAAATTTATATAGAATGATACTGGCATCTGAGGAGTTTTAGAACTTATATATATATATATATATATATATATATATATATATATATATATATATATATATATATACACACACACACACACACACATAAATACATACATACATACATGTATGCTGTCAAACAAATCGCATCCAAAATAAAAGTTTGTTTACAAAGTATGTATATATAAATACATATGTATGTAATATAATGTGTGTGTGTATACATATATATATATATATACATATATATACATATATATATATATATATATATATATATAGAAACAGCATATTTCATGTAGCATATTTTCAGTGTATACATGTAGAGTTTGTATTTATATATACACATAATAAATATACACAGTATACACATTATGTAAACAAAAACATATACATATATATACACATACACACACACACACCTGTGTAAATCTATGAGTAGTTCTCTGTTGTCCTTTGGCTGGGGTGGATCCACTGGACAGCTCACTCTCCCCTACTGACGGTCTCAGTGTTTACACGGGATGGACACATCGGCCTTGAGCTCTAAACACATGTATATAACAAAACTGATGTATTTATTGAAGACTTTAAGTGTAGCCACGCTAGCATAGTTTGGCCAAAAATGTATGTAGTCATTTACTCACAATGTTTAATGTTGTTCTAACCCTGTATAACTCACTGTTTTACCTGGAACACAAAAGGAAATGTCAAACACAAGTGAACTAAGTTACTGACAGCCAGTCACCATTTGCTTTCGTTGCAGTTTTTCCCCATTCAATAAAAGTAAATGGTGACTGAAGCTGTCAGTCTGGCTAACATCGCTTCCGTTCCTTACAAGCCCTGCACGTCTGGAACAACATCAGGTGAATAAATGGTGACAGAATTGTCTTTGTTTGGTGGACTACTCTTTATAATCAGATCTATGAAAAACTAGCAGGGGCTCTTTAAAGCAGGATCTTAAAAACTCAAATAAATTATGCAAATAAGTGACGCGCTGGCAGAGAACTTTCCATACGATGACTAATCACAGCAACTCTCGGTTTTGATCTCCGTGTGCTCAGTGAAAAATGATTTTAAACCACTATCACAGCGCTTAAAACTGCCGCTGATATAAACCCACGCGAAACTGACTTTTGACTCCCGGAATGTCAGATTGACCCTGCAGAGGACAAAACATGATACGATAGACCAAACAACTCTTTAACACAGCCGTCAACTGACCCGATAAGTTTCGAGAAACGAAAATATCACATTACAATCAAAAATGAACAGATAAAGTCGCTTACCGAAGCTCAGGAAGTGTCTTCAGGTCTCGAGAAGAAGCTCTCGTGCGCCCAAACCAGAGTGGCAGCCGCCGCGCGCCGCTCTACCTTGCTGACGTAATCATAAATACCTGTTTCAGCGCGCAGCCGCGTGGCGCACTCCAGCTGTTCGCACAGTCATGTGCATATGGTAATGTATGTTATAAAATATTACAACACTAGTATTTCCACCTGCTAAGTAAATGGCTTTAAATCATTTATTTCTATGTTCTATTTCTATTGCTTTAAGTCAGTAATTTCTATGTGTGTCAGGAGAAAGTTACATTTCCAAACATTCGATTTTGCCATTAATTGTAATTATTAATAATAACAAGTTGTATAGCCCTTGACAAACACATTTTTGCATTTTTTATAACAATTTATTAATTTATTTTATAATTTCATTTGTTAAAATTGAACATTAGACTTGGATTATCTGTGGTGGCAGGACAGAATAACTTTCCTACAATATTCAAAATGATTAGAAAAATAGAAAATAGATAGAAAACTATATATTATATAGCAAACTTTAACTATAGAAAAAATGGATCACATTATGTTAGCAAAAATAAAAAATCTTAGGTGATTAATACGTTTACAATCATAATCTACATGATACATGATTACATTGAGGATTGTGCATATGCATGTAACAAGATCAGTTTCCTTTTGTCCTTCTCCTTAGATTAAGTGAGCCACTTGTCTATGCAGTTCTTGTAAACTGTGAGGTTTGAATGCCAGGAAGTATGGTGTACACCAGGGACGACACACTTGACCACGGCTCCCTCTGAGTTCAGTGTTTTCAAGCCAAAAGCATCTCTCAGATACCACTGGGGAAAGTGGAAAAATGATTAGGACAACTAAACTGCACCACTAAATTCAAAGCATTAAAGGAATAATTAATCAAAAAATTTAAATCTGATGAAAACCCACCCTCAGGCAATCTAAGATATAGAAGAGATTGTTTCTTCATAAGAACTGAATTGGCTTAATTTATTACATCACTTGTTCACCAACAGATCATCTGCAGTGAATGGGTGCCGTCAGAATGAGAGTCCAAACAGCTGATAAAAACATCACAATAATCCACATGACTCTTAAAATCCTCGACTTTTTTTGCATGGAAATGGTGTCTGATTTGTGCATATTTCTCTCCTGATTCAGACAAGATGGCTTTTTCACTGTAGAAAGCAATATTATAGATAAAAATCTTTATCTAGATGCAATGATTTTAAGTTAAAAACATCTTGATGGATTTTTTTTATCTCACAAACGCTTTTTACTTCACAAGATAGCAACTGATAGACTGGACTCGTGTTCTCATTCTGACGGCACCCATTGATTGCAAAGGATTCATTATTTAGCAGTTGATATCATGCTAAATTTCTCCAAATCTGTTTAGATAAAGACACAAACTCATGTACACCACGGATTGCCTGAGAGTGAGTACATTTCCTTTAACAAACTAAATAAAATCAAAAGTAGTTTTACAAAATGATTATAGGAACAAATGTATCCACTCACATCCTGCTTTTCCATCTCAACCACAGTTTCATTACTGTCATAAAACCCAAAAATACTGCGGGGGGAAAAAGAGATAAACTGTAAAAAGATGTAAAAAGGGCCTGAGTTGTAGAGATTGAAAACATGCTCTAAAAATCCACCACATAATCCTATAAGACCTTTTGAAGTTCAAACGCCCCTCTACATGTTTCTCATATTCATTCCAGTCTGCTAAACACCACATTAACCCTTTCCCAGCATGTAAGACTTTGATGATTTCTAACTCTGACAAACTTTAGATGATCAATGTCCCGTGATGAAATATTTGCAGAGACCTTGACTCCCATGGTGTAATAACGCCGTCATCTTGTCCACCGATCAGCACCAGCTTCTGTATGCGCAGGAAACTGTCTCGCCACGCTGCAAGAGAACAGCAGCATACAACACAAATCAAGGCCACTGAATTGAAAGTGCACAATCAACCCAAGCAAACGCTGTCATCTGAGCAGCGTATAAACACTGGATAGCAAAAGCCATGTCGTCTGAAATTACCTGTTGAATTGGCATGCTCTATTTCTCCATTCAGTGGGGCGAGATAGATGCTGCTTTTTAAGTATCTCTCTCTTTGGTGTGGATCTAGAGGGAAGAACAAGACAGAGAAGGATGTGCTGTGAATCAAATGAAATGCAGAACACTGATTTGCATGAAAGTGACACATCCACTTACCATTCCAGTAATTGCAGATAGATATCCGTTGTCCGTATGTAGTGTAACAAAAATTGTACAGTCTTGACTTGATAAATTTAGGGAAAAAATATTTCAAATAAGATGAATCTGTAAAAGCATGGACAAAACACTTACAAGCACTTCTTTAAATAAAAGAGATGTTGTGGTGTGTGTAATGAAGGGAGGATAGGACGGACTGACCTCCATACTGTCCAGCTAGTGGTGAAGACAGTAATATCAGAGAGTGAACATTGTGCGTCGGCAGGGTTGCAAGAAGTCCTCGGCATATCAATCCACCTTTGAAAATATGATATGAAAAACAGTTAAACAGTGCCGTTCATAAGTTTGGAGACAGTATGATTTTTGCCCCCAAAATATGAATGTTTATTTATTTATTTTTAGAAAGGATGCATTAAATAGATAAAAAATTCAGCTTTTCCATCACAGCATTAAAATACACTTTGAAATATATTAAAACAGAAAACAGTTATTTTAAACTGAAATATTATATCAGAATATTACTGTTTTTACTGGATTTTTGATCAAATAAATGCAGCTGCGGTGAGAATATGAGACTTTTGAATGGTGTATATGTAACAAATGTCTTATTGGATATAAGTTTAGATGACCTTGTGAGAAGCAGATGAGATGGACACCATCATCAGCGCTCTCCATGATGGGTCTGACGGCCTCTCTGAATCCATCTACCTGTTGCCAAAGTGGCTTCATACTGCTAATGTAGTCATAAAGTGCTAGTGTGGTCACTTTGGTACCTGGATGAGACTAAAACACAGTGGAAAACAGAAGTTGGTGAGTTTCATCCTTGATAAAAAGGAGAACTACCAAATATAGTGAACTGTAAGATGGAACTGAAATAACTTTAAAAATGATCTTTTTCTGCATTTCAAGTTTTGGTGCAAACATTTTTTTTTTTTTTTGGTTTAAAATCACAATATAATGTAACATTTAAAATATGATGTAAAAATACAAATAGAAGTGCATTAGTTATTTTACTTACATTAAATGAACTTATATAGGCCTAATAAAAATGAGGTTAAATAAGAAATGAAAATAAAAAAATAAAATGATCTTACCTGATTGATAAATTTAGCCAAAATATCAAACTGTCTGGGTCCATCTAATATCCCGTGAACAACAATAACTGGTCTGTATCCCATGACGGAGGACAGAAGAAATACAGCCCATATAACAACACATGGTCTGCAGCCATCAGTCATCAATCCCCCCATAAAGGCACTCCGACGATATCTCTCAATAATCTATAAATTGAAACCAATTTTTATTTCTTTAATAAAAATTTTAGTAGGTTCCAAGCACACAATCCCAAGGGTGACAACACGTTCTGCCGAAAGAGCTGAAGCGCTATCTAGATTCGAGATGTTTATATCTGGTAAGTTGTTCCGCATGTGATGTTCTGTCACAGTTTGAGGTGATGCTTATATCAACCACTTCCTCTTTCTCACCAGATGATGTGGTTCATCAAAGAAATGCATTGCATGCTACTACTTGAGAATATGTCACATTGTTTACGTATATAATTTTCTTACTGAATGCAAGTTAAATAGGAGTTTCTACAAAGGGCTCAACAGTTTTAATCTTTCGGAGCACTAAATATATTTAAGCTACCAGTCACTGATAAACTAAAATACATAGTTTTGAACATTCTTTACAAAATGTAGCTATATATGATTTTACAAAATATACATAAAAAGTTTTAAGGACATTTGTAATGAATTATGTCTTAGGTGGGCATTATATTTCCCATTCGTTTTAATAGGAAATGCATGCGACGCGTCCACCGGGAAATATAACGATTCATATTTAAGCATGGCACATCTGGTGCTCTGAACGCTTTCAATGTAGACTTGTATTTTGACAGGAATCATATATGTTCGTTTTGTTCCGCAAACTATACAGGATTCAAATAACACGGTTCAGTGGAAACACTAAAATATCTAAACTTTACAGTCTGTTGTCTCCAAGCATCGGTGCATGAAATAAAATCCAGCCAGTAACATATATCTAATATTTTTATCTAATTATCTAGATGTGCACTGAGAAAAGTAACATGTACCACGTGACCACGCCGTCTGATTAATCTAAGCGATAATTTAATGTTTACATGAATTATCAAAAATCATAGCAGAACAGTTAGCGACAACTACAAACCAGACCAAATATAGACCAATTCCATATAAATATTACCTATGTATTCGCTTAGTTTGTGTCTATTGCTAGACCAGGTCTGAACGTGTTACTCAGGACTTTTATTTTGACAGGTCGCGCACAGTCCGTAGTGACCCGGATGCAGCCTTCATGTTTTCATAGGAGAAAGCGTGTGGAGACGCTACGCTAACGTAAGTATGAAGTTTCTTCTGAATAATGATACAGTCGTGTATGTGTATAAAACACATCTGACTGTACACGGTGCGGCTGTTTTCAACTACAGCAATAAATAAATATAATTAAGTGTCCGCTGTTGACCTAACGTACTGCTAATTTTTATGTCGGTTATGTCTCGGTTTCTACAGAAATTTTCTTGTACACATAAATTTCACTTCCAATATAATTTGACGGCTTATTTTAATGAAATTTTGAATTCGAGTTGGTTACGAGAGTGTTATCTGGTGTTTCACATTATATTATGGTGAAAACTGTAGTGATACAGTCTCGTGTAATACTAAATCATATATGTGTTGTGTTCGTGTGCAGTCACAATGGCCAATCTGGAACAGTGGGTTAGTGACCAACTCCATGACATACTGGGTTTGAGTGACCGATATGTGTCCCAGTTCATGATCGGTCTGGTGCAGAAGTCTTCTGGACCTCAGGACTTTGTGGCTCGGCTTGAGCAAACTGGAACCATTGATATTGATCAAAGAATCACAGCGTTTGCACATGAGCTGTACAACAAAGTAAGTGTGCTCACTCAGTATGTTTAATGGAATTCATAAATTAAGATATACACTTACATTTAATGACTATCCATTTCAGGCTCCCAAAAAACATGTGGCAGAAAAACCTGCTCGGGCCGTGGAACGACAAGTCATGGAAATGGAGAGAAAGAACCGGACCTACACTCTTTTGGAGGACAGCGAGAGTGATGGCGAGACGGCAAGAGAAAGAGGAAAAGAGAAGAAAAGTAAAGACCGGGACAAAGGAAAGAAGAGAAAACACCTCCGACAGAAACGAGACGAAAGTTCATCGTCCAGTGAAGAGGACAGCAAAAAGAGGTAATTATGTCGGGCTGTCGATCTTTTAGATGCTGCGGACCCCCAAATATGAAGATCCTCTTGCGATGGACCCCCGTTCTAAAATTTAATTGTATGCAGAATTTGTACTGTGAAAGAAAAACATCATAAAATGAAAAAAATATTTGGAATATATATTTAGTTTCTATGAAGTTACATTAATATTTTTTCCCCTACTGTACCATTTCCATTACATGTATTTCATTGGTTTATTCATTCATTGATTGTTTTGCCAATTTGTTTACTTCAGTCTCTTTTGGATGTATTTAAGTTAAATTATTTATTTTATTCTTTATTTTAATTATTAATTATGAATTATATAATTACATCAAACCCTAGCACTCCCTGGTTCCCTGTGTGTCCCCGGACCCCAGTTTCAAAAGCCCGGGGCTAATACAAAACATTTTCAATAAAAGGCTTTAAATTTGTCTCGTTCAATCAGAAAGGGGCAACTATGCATTTCATTACTGTACTTTTGTTCTCAGTGGTTTCTCTTGTTTGGTCTTTGACTCTTTTAGCACTAAAGTCATGGACGAGCCAAAAAAAGCTGCCAAAGAAGATGAGGAGGAAGAATGGGAGCGGGAAGAGAGAGAGAGAATTCAAGATCTGGAAGAGAGGGATGCATTTGCTGAACGAGTGAAACAGAAGGACAAAGACAAGACGAGACACATACTTGAGAGAAACGACAAAAAGGTAAAGCTAAGCAAGTTCTTGTCTACTAGTTTCGTGGTATGATCTAGGAAATTATGAGTGCTAATGATGTGCGCTGTCTGATTTCATCCTCGCAGGCTTATGAGGAAGCTCAAAAAAAACTCAAAATGGATGAAGAGGATAAAAAGAAAATGGTGACGAAGTCTTAAATTGTACTTGCATGCACAAGAATGTTATTTTGTTAATTTAACATTTTATGATGCGAACATGTTGACCTGATTAATACATTATTCCAGTTTGTAGAAATCTGTACGAAGAAGCAATGATATCTGTTAACATTCAGTGTGGTCTCTTCAGCTTCCAGAGTTAAGGAAACAGTCCCGATGGCAGTATCTGAGCAAAAGAGAGCAGGAGAAGATTGATGACCTCGAGGCTGAAATTAAGGACGAGGAATACCTCTTCTCCACTCAGAACCTCACAGAACGGGAAAAGAAAGATTTAGAATACAAGCGGAAGGTCAGAGACCTGGCCCGAGACTACAAGAAAGCTGGAGCGAAAGAAAAAGAGGAGAGAAAGAACAGATACTACATGCCAGAGGAGAAAAGAAACAAGGTGATGACCTACAGGAGGATTATGGGATATTTTAATACAAACTGACAAGACTGGGATATTTAAATCAGTTAGCAGTACCTGATATCAAGGTTTCAATTTTTCATATAATTCATAAATTAGTGCTTTTATTCATCAGGGATGCATTAAATTTAAAAAAGTGATTCGAGACTATTCTATTTCTATTTCAAATGAATGCTGTTCTTTTAGTTCATATTAGAATGATTTCTGAAGGATCATGTGACACTGAAAACTGGATTAATAATGCTGAAATTTAAGCTTTGCATCACAGGAATAAATAACATTTTCAAATATATTAAAATAGAAAATTTAAATTGGAATAATGTTTCACAGGATTACTGTTTTTACTGTGTTTTTGGTCAAATAAATGCAGCCTTGAAGAGAGAAACAGAAGAGAAACATCTTATCAAACCCATAACTTTGAGCAGTAGTGTATATGTGTTATTGGAAATTCATACAAATATTTATTTGACATACTTTATTATGAAATATTGAATAGTTTTTCTCTTGTCCTCTTTGTCCCCTGCTTTCAGTCCATTCCTCAGAAAGACATGGAGCTGGAGTTTGAAGAGACTCCCAGAGAGGGAGGTGGGGAGCAGGGCCGCTGGGAGGAGGCGAGAGTGGCCACTGCCACCCTGCAGTTCGGGGCCAGAGAAGAGCGGGAACGCCGGATAAAGGAGGAGCAGGAGAGATACCAGCTCATTCTAGAGGAAGAGGAGATGATCAACTTCGTCAGCACGGCCATTACTATGAAAGGAACACTGTCAGAAATGGTGAACATCACTGAATTATATTTTACACACATCATGAGATACAAAACCAGTCTTAAGTGTAAAGCTGAACAAAGAAACTTTCCGTTGATGTATGGTTTATTAGGATCGGACAGTAATTGGCCGTGATACAACTATTAAAATATCTGGTATCTGAGGGTGCCAACTGCCAAGAAATCAAAATACTGAGAAAATCATCTTTTTAGTTGTCCAAATGAATGCATAATGAATCCAATGCATATTACTAGCCCAGAATTAAGTTTTGATATATTTACTGTTGGAAATTTACAAAATATCTTCATGGAACATGATCTTTACTCAATACACTAATGATTTTTTGGCATAAAAGAAAAATCAATAATTTTGACCCATACAATGTTTTCTTGGTTATTGGTACAAACATACCCCAGCGACTCAAGACTGCTTTTGTGGCCCAGAGTCACATATTTCCATGTCTTTTATAAAAGAAATAATAACAATATTGTATCTTCCTATTTTCTTCAGGAAAGTGAACCCGAGTTATCACAAGCTGAGAAGCAGAAGCTGTCCATCCAGGAAGTGAGACGCAGCCTCCCCATCTTTCCTTACCGAGAAGATCTCCTCGCTGCCATCAGGGACCACCAGATGTTGGTCATAGAGGGTGAAACCGGATCTGGCAAGACCACCCAGATCCCTCAGTATCTCCTGGAAGATGTTCGTACTTGTAACAAAAAAAAAATATTTCCTGGAAGATAGTTTTAAAATTTTTGCCTTTCTTCACACAAGAATATAAAGTATCTGGAACATGCAGTGCCTCTTTTTTAAAGTTTGATGTGTGAGCATTAATAGTACACATTAGCTATAATTCCATTACATAAAAAAAAAAAAATGTGATCAAAAAACGTAAAAAAAAAGAAAAAAAAAAGGTTCAATTTTTTGATAATTTCCTCTTTTCTTTATCAGGGGTACACTAACGGAGGAATGAAGATTGGCTGTACTCAACCTCGAAGAGTGGCGGCCATGTCTGTAGCAGCCAGAGTCGCACAGGAAATGAACGTCAAATTAGGAAATGAGGTCAGTAAATTTTTTGGAAATTTAATGCTTACTAAATGTGTGATTTTTCTATATGATGAGCCTTCAGATTTGTACAGTTAAAATTTTTGCATACTTGAACATTGTAATTTATCTTTGTGGCAGATTTGTAGTTTTTTGATCAGCGATGTTGCCATATTTTCCACAGGTGGGCTACAGCATCCGTTTTGAAGACTGTACGTCAGAACGCACGATCCTGAAGTACATGACTGACGGCATGTTACTCAGAGAGTTTCTTACAGAGCCCGACCTCGCCAGCTACAGGTGAAAACTTATCTTACATGGTTAATATTTTAAAGGGTTAGTTCACCCAAAAAGGAAAATTCTGTCATGAATGACTCACCCTGATGTCGTTCCAAACCCGTAAGACCTTCATTCATCTTCTGAACACAAATTGAGATATTTCTGATGCATTCTGACAGCTCTCTGACCCTCCCATAGACAGCAAGGGTACTACCAAGATCAAGGCTCCGAAATGTAACAAGGGTATCGTTAAAATAATCCATGTGACATCAGGGGTTCAATTGTAATATTACAAAGCTACCAGAGTAGTACAAAAATAACTTTTTTTTATTCAACAATTCGTCTCCTCCGTGTCACGCTATAGCACCATTTTGGAGAGTTTCACATACACAGCATATGTGCATACATGTATTTTTTACGTACATGATACTCTCAAAAATGGCGCTATAGCATGATGCAGAGGAGACGAATTGTTGAATAAAGTTGTTAATTTTGTTTTCTTTGTGTTCTCGTAGCTTCGTAATATTACGGTTGAGCCCCGGATGTCACATGGATCATTTTAACGATCTCCTTGCTGCGTTTCTGATCCTTGAAGTGAAGCGAAGTGACATACAGCCAAGTATTGTGACCCATACTCAGAATTCGTGCTCTGCATTTAACCCATCCAAAGTGCACACACACAGCAGTGAACACACACCCACACACTGTGAACACACACAGAAGCAGTGGGCAGCACTTATACTGCAGAGCCCAAGGAGAAGTTGGGGGTTCGGTGCCTTGCTCAAGGGCACCTCAGTCATGGTATTGCCGGCCCGAGACTCGAACCCACAACCTTAGGGTTAGGGGTCAAAATCTAACCATTAGGCCACAACTTCCCCTGAATTCCCCACAACTTCCCCCATCCCTGACTGTAAGGATGCTTGCTGTCTATGGGAGGGATGGAAAGCTCTCGGATTTCATAAAAAATATTTTAATTTGTGTTCTGAAGCTAAATGAAGGTCTTGCGGGTTACGTGACAGAATTTTAATTTTTTTCTGAACTATCCCTTTGATATTTACTCTATGTAATTTAAGGACTCTTACTTTACAGAAAATAATATTTGAATATTTGATCTTTTTAATTTTGTATGATATAGAAGTTTACCTTTACAGATGTAATATTTTTGACAGTTTAAAATATGACTGCCAACATTGCTTTTTAATTGTCTGTTTTGTCTGTGATCAGTGTGATCATCATCGATGAGGCCCACGAGCGAACCTTGCACACAGACATCCTCTTCGGTCTAATCAAAGACATTGCACGTTTCCGCCCTGATCTGAAGGTTCTGGTGGCCAGCGCCACTCTGGACACTGAGCGCTTCTCCTGCTTCTTTGATGACGCACCAGTATTTAGGATTCCAGGTCGTAGGTTTCCCGTGGATATCTACTACACGAAGGTAATAGACCGTGGTTAAAGCAGAAGACATTCAGTTTGTCATACGATGACATATATATTATTGGTGAAATGTAATGTATTGTATATTTAATCGTGCATGTTTATTTTTGTATTTAGATGAACTCTAATGCTCATTAAGATTCAAAATGAAAAAAGGAAAATTAATAGCACTGTCATATGTAATCAACAAGTGAATTCCTTTTTCATGTAATGTTGTGATACTTAAATTAACTTTTTAGCATTTAAAATGATTTTAATTGATTTATTTAGTCTAAATAGTGTAGAATTTTAATATCAGCCATTTATCCGATATTAGTCATAACATAGAAATAATTATCAATTTATCGACTAGACTTTCTCTGACATGGGGTAAGAATCCAGTTGTGATTTCTCTGATCTATTTTTGCCTTCATTTGAACATTGCATATTGCTAATATCATTTGACTCTTGCTTCAGGCTCCGGAGGCCGACTACCTGGAAGCATGTGTTGTGTCAGTGCTACAGATCCATGTCACTCAGCCGCCAGGAGACGTACTGGTGTTCCTCACAGGACAGGTCAGTCCTTGGCACTCAGTCTGTTTATAGTTCATACTTCCTTTGTCGATGGACTTGAGCCGTATCTATCAGTGCATACATCTATTAAGAGTAGCTGTGTTGCGTCTGAGTCATGACGTAGCAGTAAAAAGCTTTTCCAATACGTCACTATCGATTTTTGACACAGTCACTTCTGGCTGGTTGATGATAACATACTGCTTTGAATTGATATGTTGTGGAAAGTGCTATACAAGTAAACGTAAAATTAAAAAAGATTTCATAATTAAACTGTTTTTATCAGGTATATTTTAATATGTATTTATAAGATGTATTGGTAACAAGGGTGCCAGAGGTATTATATTGGAGCTGCAGCGACTACTAACAACATGCACTAAATATATTTATACTAACCCTACATCCATTTCCTGTCTCTTTCCACTGTTTATCAATAAAGAAATAAAATGCACTGATGTAAAATAAATAAAAAAAATGCTTTGTTTGTCGAAATAGAAAATCTGTAATGAGCCAGAAAGATTGAATGTTCTGGTATTTGTATATCAGGACAGTTTGTGGACCATCAATAGTATGATGATATTTCTATTGGTAATATTGACGTTTACGGTGTGCTCTGGTGTTGCAGGAGGAGATTGAAGCATGCTGTGAACTTCTACAGGAGAGATGTAGGAGACTGGGCTCGAAGATATCTGAACTCATTGTTCTGCCCATCTATGCCAACTTGCCTTCAGACATGCAGGCCAAGATCTTCAATCCCACTCCGCCTGGAGCACGCAAAGTAAGAGCACCAGCAGGGGGCAGCATGTCTGTTCAAATCTGTGGAAGATTACTCATATTTAGTTGAAAATGTTTTCTTAGCTAATGCTTTTATCCAAAATCAAACCAGACACAGAGATGCAAAATCTTATGGAAATGTTTTTCTATATTTTGTTCGATCGTCTTGATAAATGTGCTTAACTCTGAATATGAATTTCTTTAGTAACTGTGTGTGGTGTTTTTGGGCTGCAGGTCGTGGTGGCCACAAATATCGCAGAGACGTCTCTCACCATCGACGGCATCATCTACGTCATTGATCCAGGTTTCTGCAAACAAAAGAGCTACAACGCAAGAACAGGAATGGAATCTCTTATTGTCACTCCCTGTTCACGAGTAAGAGAAGCTTCTAGCAACAGCATTGATCTGTAACGTATGCAGGAAACCCAAAAGTGTTATACAATTAGCCATTTACATTTATTCATTTACATTTATTCATTTATTTGAAGGCTTTTATCCAAAACAATAATTACATTTAGATGTATGAATGTTACAAAATGTAGTTTCATTCATTTATTAATGTTGTTGTATTAACCGTTATTGATCAAGAATTGTTATAAATAGCAACAGCAACAATAATTATTTGCTTTCTTGATTATTGTTAATAGTTATAAGTACTAATAAATTATTATAAAATACATACATTTTATGTTTATTATTAGTAGTATCAGTATCATCAGTAATCATCAGTAATATTCAGAATAAAATAATAGCATTATTATAGTATAATTATATTGTGTATATATATCAGTTATAGCAACAATAATAATTATTACGATTTAGTATCCATATTAATTAATACATTAATATTATTAATAAGTAAAATGAATTATCCATAATAAGAAGAAAGATAAGAAGAGCTTAATCACATGTAAATGGAGACAGACTTATTATTTATTCTCATTTGTTTTGAGTCTTGAGTCACTCATTTAAGTAAAAAAGTCATATTAAATATAAAATGTTTGTGATTTTTTTTTTTTTTTTTTTGAGAAAAAAAATAGTAATGCTTTTTAGTTAATAAGGTTAAATGATGGTTAACACTGATGTTGTGAAGCAGTGATTGATAATGTGTTTTGTTATTGTGCAGGCATCTGCCAATCAGAGAGCAGGTCGTGCAGGAAGAGTGGCTGCTGGGAAATGTTTTAGGCTGTACACCGCCTGGGCATTTAAACATGAGATGGAAGAGACCTCCATCCCTGAGATCCAGAGAACAAACTTGGGCAATGTGGTTCTGCTGCTCAAAAGTCTCGGTAAGAATGAATGAAATGACTTTTTCTTCCTGACTTCACCATGACAAATCCACATGGCCAGTTTGATGGATATGAAATTCTCAGAAAGATATTCATACAATGCCAAATATGGCTTAAGTGTCCAAATTCTTTTTAGGCCATTCCACTAAGGTTCTAGTGTTGAGTGTCTTTGTAACTCAGGCAATTTTGTGGTGTGGTTTTTTTTAATTGGAACTTTAATGCATAAATAAATAGACCTGACACTTATTCACTCCCTATAATCAAACACAATGTGTATTTTAATATGTGCTTAAAATCGAACGTGTTTCTCCTGATCTGTGTGCCAGGCATAAATGACCTGATTCATTTCGACTTCATGGATCCTCCTCCTCACGAAACACTGGTGTTGGCGCTGGAGCAGCTTTATGCCTTGGGCGCCCTTAACCACCTCGGTGAACTCACTAAGGTGTGTAAAAAAAACTTTACAATCCTATAATTATGCTTTAATAGAATACAAACTTTGGTAAATTCAATTGTGTTCACAACACATTTACAAAGAGGTTTACAACAAAAGGCTGGGAGTCAATAAGGGTTCTGGACCCATCAATGAACTAGAAATAAATGACTGCAGCTTTCCATTCATGAATATCCCCTCTGGAAATATGCCAATATTTAGCTCTTTCATCCAGGGTTTTGACTTTATTTGTTTCCTCTTGCACTGTAGCTCGGCCGAAGGATGGCTGAACTTCCTGTGGACCCCATGCTGAGTAAAATGGTCCTGGCTTCTGAACAGTGAGTCAAAATTGCAAATTTTGTTATGTACTCATCATTGCCTTTTACCTGGAGTTGTTATCGTGATGTTTTAAACATTGCTCATCATTCTGTCCTTCAGTTATAAGTGCTCTGAGGAGATTCTAACCATAGCGGCCATGCTGTCGGTGAACAACTCCATCTTCTACCGCCCCAAGGACAAGGTGGTTCATGCCGACAACGCTCGAATGAATTTCGTTGTACCAGGAGGAGATCACATGGTGTTGCTCAATGTATATACACAGGTGTGTTTATGTATGCACTTGGAAATAGCGCTCAGATCAGCAATCAGTCTAAAGCTTCATACACGTTTACAGCCCAGATTCAAGATTTTCATGTCACATACATGGTTATATGGAGAACATATGACCAGCAGTTGAATGCTTGTGCTAACAGAAATGATTTGTTATTGTCAGAATACTCCTCACCTCTAGCGTGACTTTGCAGCAGATGCATTGCTGAACAGGTTATGCAGGCCTCTGCGGGCGTGTGTGTTTATGTGTAGATGCTGAAGAAGGAAGTTCTTGTCTTGTACAATTATAACTTTGGAATGAACAGTGTTTTGTAAGAATGACTGTTCAAACAGCAGAAACACTGTATTAAAAAAAGCATTTTGGCAGCATTTGGCATCTAAAATAAAGCGTTTAGAAGTTTTTTTGGTTGCTAGATTACAGAAGTGCTCAATAATTTAAGTTCTGAAGCAGGCTGTATTTAGTAAGCATTAATTACAGTAATGTTTTCACTTTACTGATCCTGATTGCATTGGTGCCATACAATATCTTAATTTCTTCTGAATATTTATGCCTTTTTGGGACCAAAAGTAAAAATGTCTTATATTCCAAAACAAGGTTTTTCATCCAATCAATTCAACCTTTCAACTGGACCCTCTATGCATATTTTTTTTTTGTGTGTGTAAAATATTCATATTTTTTCAACCATACTTTTTGATTTGTTTTAACAAAACAATTTCAATATGTATCTCTAATTGCACATTATCACATGAACTACCATTCATAGAATGGTCTGATAACCTAAAGTATAAATCACAGTAATGTTCATAAGAGTCAATTGTGAGTCCGACTTCTCTGCTTGTGGTGTGTTTGTTGTTGCATGCACAGCAGACACAATTGTTGTATTCATTAGTATTCAGTTGAGCTTTTTTTTTTTTTTTTAAATTTGGTGGGTAAAGTAGTTCCCTTTTTACTTTTAATCGAACATACCAAAGTGATGATTCTCAAATCAGAGATGGAGTCTGTTGTAAACTCAGTAAATTCTCTGAACGATTCACTGCCTGAGTTTTTCTCCTTCTCTCTTATGGAGTTGCTCCATGTTCAGTTCAAGTCAGACTTAACAAAAAAAATTATTTGCAAATCATTGAGGGAATTGATTCGAAACGGTCTGATTCCAAAACACTTACTCAAAAATGAGTATTTATCAGTTTGTGGCTGAATCAGTAAAAAGGATGAATCATGAGTTCGTGAATTAGACTTCACTGCTTGCGCTGTTTATTGTTGCGTGCAGTTTTTGTTTGCCAGAAAGGAAAATGCATTCAATAGTTTTCTCTTTCTCTGTCAGTGGGTAGAGAGCGGTTACTCCACTCAGTGGTGCTTCGAGAACTTCATCCAGTTTCGCTCCATGAAGAGAGCTCGAGATGTCCGTGATCAGCTGGAGGGGTTGATGGACAGGATCGAAGTGGAACTGTCCAGCTGCAGCGGTGACAGTGTGCCCATTCGCAAGGTGATTTCCTTATTCCCCCTCACTTTCTTCCTCCAGTGATATTGTGTTTGAGCAGAATCTTGCTGCTTTGCATGTGATTGCTATCTTGAATTTATGAACCTTAGTTAACCTTGATAGGCTGTATTTACTTTAAAGTTTTAAGACGCTCTTATTTGTGGCCCTTACCAGCTTAAATCACTGAAGTAGAATTTGTGGCACAATTAGCATTTTTACTATGAAGGTAAGTGCTTGCTTGTCTTATTAGGGCTTTTCACATTGCGCTTAACCCAAGGTTAACATGTTTTTTTAATCCAGGTTAAAAAAAATTTGTGAAGGAAAAATATTAAACGGGGAACATTCAAACAAACTTAATGAAATCAGCTTTCAAGAGTAAATATGTGTCTCTTTTTTTTGTACTTCCTGCTTTGTGAAAGACTATAGTGTCACCATGATTCATCAGTATTTAAAAGACAATGTTATTTTTTACATTAGAGTATTTCATAATTCAGACTAACACAATAGCTGGATACTTACATATTTGCTGACTGTGTTGCTACATCTTACCAGATACTTTTGGTTATTAAAAGGTGTTTGGCATTGATGAAATCCAGGTTAGGTGACTAAGAATCATTTGTGGTATGAATAAGTGCACAAATACTTTTTTTTTGTCTGATTTCTGTAGCAATTGAATATTGCAAAATTATTCAGTTATGTAGTTTAGTGATCTACTACTGTTTAATTGAAACCAAGTATTTCTAGAGATGTGTACAAAATAAATATCAATACATTATAGTACAACTTCACCAGATTATGATCTAAATGTGATTTTCTTCAATTTTCTTCCAGGCGGTGACTGCGGGATATTTCTACCACACGGCACGCTTGAGTAAAGGGGGATATAAAACAGTCAAACACCAGCAGACTGTTTTCGTCCATCCCAACAGCTCACTCTTCGAGGAACAGCCACGTTGGATGATCTACCACGAGCTGGTCTTCACCACCAAAGAGTTCATGAGACAGGTATGGAGTCGCCCTTCACTGTATTTTTAGTCTGATATCACTAATGTTATCGCATCCAAGCATCATAGTAACACACTAAAATCCACTCCTAGCACTTTAGAATCATTAGATTTAGAAATCATTAGATTTGGCAACCACCAAGACTACCCTACATTCCTGTCAGCAAGTTTTGCATGAAAAAGCACTTAATATTTCTTCAGAAAATGTAAAAATATGCTTTATTCGAAACGTTCTATCTGTTTTGCAGGTGATCGAGATTGAAAGTGGCTGGCTGTTGGAAGTGGCTCCTCATTATTATAAGAACAAAGAACTGGAGGACAGCAGCAGTAAGAAGATGCCCCGCAAACAAGGCAAAGCCCGTGAAGAGCTGGGCTGATCCTGAGATGTTTGGAGATCAGTGGTGTGAGACACAGCAGTGTTCAATGGGAGACCTTATCAGACCTTTCGTTTGGTAATTTGCTGATCTGTGGAAAGTATTTAGGAGATTTTGGAGACCCCTAATTTTTATGTTTCGGCTGAAGTTGTTTTTCACGTGTTTGAATGAGGAAATATATTTTTGATTACAAGTATACACGTGGTGTTTTTTTATTATTTATATACTAACCTCTGACACTATTTAAAGATGAATGTGATCAAAGGTCATGCTGTTGTAGGTAATTAAGACAAGTGATTTCATAAATACACAGAGATGTTTTCTGTGATATGTCGTGCTAAACCTCCTGCTAATTGTCTAAAGTACATGATGTTTAGGGAAGAGAACCAGGAGGAAATGCTCATACTTCAAAACAAGGATAGTCATATGGATACATTTCAAAGACAAAGGTGAAAATAGGGTTTACCGTTGATACATCAATATAAAAGGGCAGTATTTATCAATGCAGAAAGGTTAATGTGTTACAACAGGCACACCCTGCAGTTTGTTAGAATATTCAAGTGTGGATATATCATCTCAATCCAAGAGCTGCTTTTTATATTTTACTAAGAAAAGTTCTGATAGTTTAATATATAGCCAGCAGTCAATGATTGGTAGTTTCCAGTAGTTTTTGTAGTTTCCAACTAAAGCTCCCAGTTGTACGGAAAGACAGCTGAAATTAGTCTTTGGTCAATGAGTAGCCAACAGAAAGTTTTTTTTTTTTTTTGAATGATTGGCACAATATTATATGGTCTTGTTTGTTAGTATTATTGCGTTTATGACTATGCGATCCAAAATAACACCAGATTTTAATCGTTTTTGGACGTAAACTAGGCCATGACTTAAGGGTGATTCATAGAAAATGCATTTTGCAATCAAATGAGCTGGATTAAAAAAAAAAAGTTGTATTTTTTTAAAAGTTTAACTTAAAACTTAAAAAAGAAACAAACACGTCCATGTAGTGCATACAGAAAAACAACTGAAAAACGTGTTTTACATTCTTTTCAAAAAGTTTTTTTTTTCTTCAGATTCTGCATTCCATTCTGTGTTCTTTTTGAAGGGTTTTTCAAATTACATGTTCAGTTTTGTTTTCCTTTTGAAAGGTTATTCAGATTCCATGTCTTTTTTCATGTATGTGAACTGAATATCTTAAGAAAATGTGGAGGTTTTTTAAATTCATATGAATTGATATGATATGTTTTATACAAAGAAGAATGTATGCACAAGGTCCACCCCTAAACCTAACCTTCAGAGGGTCATAATTAGATCATATGAAAATTGTGAAAGATGTTGTACAAATTCTTATTAATTAGCCATGAATTCACCAAAACATAAGGTTACAAATTTCAGGGAGAGTGTTTGGTGTAAAAGGTCACTTATGAAAGTTCCTCCGCTTTTCAAGTATTTGAAACCAAATCATCAAACATCAAAAGACCAGACAGGATGGGTTTTGACTCATTTACAAACTGGCAACTTATCTGATGCTCTTTGAATTTTACATTCTCACAGTTCTGTTTTTCTGACCCTGCCACGGAATAAAAAAAAAGTTCAGACTTTTCTTGGAGTTGCAACTCACGAGTTTGTCTCACAATTCTGTTTAGCAATTGTAACACTTTTTTTTTTTTTTCCACAGTTGCAAGAAAAAATTGTGTGATTAAAAAGTTGCAGTTATCTTTTTATTTTTTATTCCGTGAGAGAAACAGGCTTTCCTACCTTGCTTTGTTCAAACAATGAAACTACAGTTAATCACAACACCATATGTTCCTGCTAAAAAAAAAAAGTCTGGAAATCTGATGCAGCCGTGTCTATTTTGCATACAGTTTATCTTATCATCTAAAGTTGCTCTCGTGTCTCATTTCTCTTTCTCACGAATCAGTAATGGCATCAGTGTGTTGACAACAGCACTTAATACAAGATAAAGGTACAGGTATGACGGGTATAAAGTAATTTACAACAACAAAAGGTATGAGCCTTTATCATCAATACATGCATAAAATGTTCACATGCTGGAATGGGAGAGTGCTTCCTCCTCACTTATCAGGCATTGTGTATGTGAGAGAGAAAGAGAAAGTGACTTTCTGAGATCTCCATAAACTTCCCTATTGTTCCCATCTAAATGGTAAATATTTCCAGTTATATGTAGAGGAGTAGGAAAAATGTGGACTTATCATTTGTAACAAACAACCTAGCAACATCCATGAAGCCCTTGCATCATGTATGTGATTTTTGCATGGACAAACATGACTCGCATAGATATTTAGAGCATTGCTATCCACACTTGTTTGATTCAGTTGCATTCAAGGTCAGCAGAGATGTTGAAAAAAATAAAACACCGGTCAGTGGATTCCTCACATTCAAACTCGAGGCGTTCCAAATAGCACCTGAGCGAGTTCAACAGGTATGACGGTCAAAGGAAAGAGGGAGGATTGTGCAAAGAGGTGGAGACCAATTGCTTATGTTAACTAACAGATTAGTCTCAGAAAGGATTGAGGTAGACAGAAAGGACTGGATTGCACTCCTCTAATGCTGCTTTACTGAATGCACACCTAGTCTGGAATATGTGCTTCTGGAGCCAGGCGAACATCTGGGTTCAACTGCTCTTCAGCTCATAGGTATTGCATGTTTTTAGAAACATTTTTTTTTTTTTTCACTTTAAAAGAATCACTTTTCATTTTGAAGGATGTGATCTGAAATTATTAGTCTGTATATGCAAATATAGAGTAATAATTAGTAAGTTTAAAAATGCAGGTAAAATAAAAAGGGCTTGATGTCACATATGGCTGTATTTAAACAAAGTTTGAGTCAACTTTGAGTCCTGTTACACAAATATGCCCTCTGGTAGTTGTTTTGTAAGTTTTAGTTTGAATCATTCTTGAGAATTCTCTCCTACAAATTAAAATTCCCAAATCATATTTGTTTGCATATATTGTCACGTTTTTCATTATGTTATTTTTTTTTTTTATCCTGTTTAAAAAGCTTTTAATAGGCTGCTTTATTCTATTATTTAAATGAGAAAACTTGGCCTTTCGGTGTGTTCAATTAATTATATCTTTAAAAAATTAAAATCATTAAAAGTTGTGTTCTTAAAAGTAATTGACTTTCAAAAACAAAACCTTCAGTGTGACAACTAGCCCCGGTGTCGCCTGTAAATGTAGGGTGTGTTACTGTCCAAATAGTGACAGGTCTCAACTGACTTTATCTGGTTTGTGCTAAATATGTGGGTGTGTGCCTTCAATTTAGGAAGTCATTTAGTCCAAAATATATGAATTATACCAATGCTCTGAAAAAGAACATGTACTGTACGTGGCTCAATTAGTTGATGCACCTGAAAACATGTTTTGATAAAGGCAGATATTTATTTAACATTTTGGACTATTTGATTCCAGAATAACTAAATTGAACTTAGATTTGACATATATTACAAGTCATATAAAATAATCATTCATACTTGTTTACTAGACATTCCTATTTCGTGACTTTTGTGACCTGACTCAGCGTTAAAGCTTAACCATAAGCATACAGAATGAAACTGGGATCTGTACCCTGTTGGAAACCTTGATATTCAGGTTTACATTCCTGTACAGCGAGACTTCAGAGTTTAGGTCAAACCCTCTTTTGGGATTTTGAAACTAAGTCTGGGTTAATCTGTCCATTTGAAAGGCAGTAAGCACTGAAACTATACAGTGCTAGCAACAGGTGATTAGAAACTACCTCATAATATTCATGCACTTTGCACAGTAACATGTTTTCACACAAAGCAAGTAGTTTCAGCATAAGAGGAAGTTAAAAATGTCACGAGTATTATTTTTGTTAAGTACAAATTGACCAGGCAAAACCCCCCACAGATGGATAAACAGGTTGTGCACTCAGTTCATGTTCATTCAGTGTTATCAACCTCATAAACATGCAAATAAGAACAGGAGCCTGAGGTTTACAAATCTACAGTGTGTTAATTCCTAACCCAAGATTACTTATGAACAGTGTAAAACATGGAACAAGATAACTCAAAATTGTCAACCCTGCGTATGAAATAATAGTCCGACAAATCTGTTTCTTTGAAGAGCTTGTTAAAACTTTATACAAAATAAAAAAATAAATATTTGCATGTGTGTTTTTGTTGAGTATCATATTTGATAGAACATTGTTAAAAATAGAAACAAAACAGGTTTTTCAGCAAAGTTTTGATCATACTGATAATTCAGAGTTTAAGAATTCCCCTGGGTTAAAGATTTCAAATATAAAAGATGACCGTTGAGGCAAACTTAAAGCCATGCAAGGCCTATAATGGAATAAAAAGAAAAACAAGCAATAACCAGTGTATTTACTGACTAAACTGCTGTTCTCGTCACACTTGACTGCTAATGGTACAATTTAGTTTAGAGTCTCCACCCTGGAGTTACATAGCTGTATGCTTTACTGACCTGAATTTGTTCTGTCCAACTTTACATACACAAGCTCTTAAAGGTCATGTCACACTCATAAGTTCCAGAGCAGTAATGAAATCTGTTTTGAATACCGTTGATTGTACTAGGTTATTTATCGAGATTATTCTATGAAGAGCCTTTAACATCCATGGAAACGTTCCATTGCACAAAAGGTACTTCATTGTGTAAAAGGGTCCTTTAAACTAGTTCTTTTAAGAACTGTTCAATAAAGTTTCTTTATTGGCATCAATGGTTCCATGAAAATCATTTAACATCCATGAAAACTTTCCATTGCACTAAAGGTTCTTCGGATTATTCAATGGTTCTTTTAAGAACTGAAAGGTTTTTTGGGAACCCAAAATGGTTGTTCTAAAGTATGGAGTGTATTTGTGACCTAGACTGATTTCTCCATCTTCCCCCACAGGCTTCTCTGTTCAACACTTCTCTTATTTCTTAATCTGTTCCTCTGGATCTAAGGATCTACATGATGAGTGATGGCAAAGAGAAACCCCATGGCAGCAAAAAAGGGCCCAACGTCAAGCCGAAGCTTGACAGCAAGGGCAGCTTCAACCTGGGAGCTTCAGCGCAAAGACAGAGACAGAAGTCTCTTAGGAGAAGTCGCAGCAATGAAGCAGAAAACCGGCGTCGAGAAAGTAGCCGAGGTAGAGAACAGGGCAAGAAAGAGGGAGGAAAGCATCAACGGGGTCGCAGCGAGGAGGGAAGGAGGCAAGACCGCGACCCTGAGTCTGGACACCACAAGACCGAGCAACCCAGAGATGACCTGCAGGACACAGAGTGCATTGTGTGCTTCTGCAGCTTCGACAACGTCTTCAAAGCTCCAAAGTTACTTTCCTGCGGACACACGTTCTGCTTGGAATGCCTGGCGCGCATCAACGTGAATTCTGAAGAGATCAAGACGTTGTCTTGTCCGATCTGTCGGGAGCTGACGGAAATCCGACACGGCCGAGATCTACCACAGTTGGGAAATAACGAAGACATCTTCCGCAAACTTCCGGCTGAGATGCAGCGGGCGCTTTCGGTGCGATTTAAACGCAGCAAGGGCAAACTCATTCTCAAGAATCCTCCACCAAACAGCTCTGTTAGGACCTCCTTAAATTTGCCGGTGTTGAAGAAGAAAGAGGAGCAGGCCGGCGGTAACCCGCTTGGAGTCATGGAGGAAGGTCTCGGCCAGGCAACTATGATCGATGTGGGAAGGCCGCCAAGCAGGATGAGGGGTCGCATGAGAAGGATAATGTATTCCAATCAGTGCTATTATGCCGTTGTTGCAGCCATCATCACAATCACTGTGGCGTTAATGCTGGTGGGAATCTTCACCTTTGTGGTGATGCCCTTTATGAATAGCAGACCAATTAGACCATTACAGAACCAAACTTCTCCAGATACTACGCCTTGAGAGATGAGGAGACTGACAGCGCTAAGGAAGGATGATTGGTAAAGCAAAACAAGCAATTCTTGGTGGAGCCTGTTACATTGAACACAACAGCATTTATTTTGCTTTTGTGCAAGACGCTTCAGACAGGCTCGATAGGAATGAACTGGAAAAACTTGAACATATGATGCACTGAAGTCTATTGAGCACAGACATATTTTACACAAACTGAGACATTGTTTTGTAAAGGTCTTTAAGAACAAGAGGCAACAATGACGTCTGTTCTGACCAGTGATCCAGTGATGAACTGTATTTTCCAAAGTATAAATTAATGGAAATAAAAAAAGTATATATATATATATATATATATATATATATATATATATATATATATATATATATATATATATATATATATATGTATATATATATATATATATATATATATATATATATATATATATATATATATATAAATTTAAAGGGCTGGATAATATTAAATAATAATATCATCATACAATATACTATGCCATTTGATTTCATGAAGAATTCTGTATTTTCATGTATTTCTTATCTATATGGTTTGTGGTATTGATGCTAAAGGACAAAAATGTGACAACTCACCAATGCAAATCACCTCAGTCTAAAAATGTGCACTGCAACAGTTATGTAAGCTCTTAAATGTTATTTCTTGTGTTAGAAATAAATTTATGAGTAACAGATACTTCTTTGACATATGCTGCATATAATGTAAATAATGTAATCTGATATAATTATAGTTCTATACATTCATTTTTTTCTCTTGCACAAATGGGAAGAGGCCAAAGTGGAAAATAATAAATGGTTGAGACTGTTCTCTGTCTGAGTGACATAATATGCCTACAATTACAACTTCAGTCAGAAAATATCTACAAGTATAAGAATAAACTTAAATTTGATGTTGTCAGTGGCTTCATAATTTCATAGACAGACACGTGACTTACAAGTCACCTTAATTAAATGAAGCACAAACATTTCACAAGTGCCTGGGAACAGCTATATCAGCAGGACTTAAATATCATAAATAGGGGTAAAACTAGTAAAGGCATATAACACTTTTTTCATTTTTCCATATACACATAAGGACAGACCGGCAGATGTGTTGCAGGTCTGCTCTGATAGCAGGGTTAAAACAATTTTCAAATGCAAATACTGAGAATGCAAGTAACCTAACTTGCGTAGTTTGAATAAATATGGTAGAAAACATTTCCTATTTATTTATTAATATCTATGCCATGCATCCAGACAAACTTGCACATTTTGGACAATATAAGACAAATCATTGTTGGGGACTATGGATACTATTCTTACATTATTTAGCCCAATGTTTGGTTCACGTGTCAGACTGGTTCTGCCAAATTGTCAGTTTCCCTATCCAGTCATTAAGCAGTCCTGTTACACATTAATCACCAGGTATCCATCTAAAAGAGAGCTCAAATGCCCTCCAGTGTACATTCTGTACAATGCAGACATTTACAAGTTACAAGAAATCTCATTTTGCTTTCAGTATTTTTTTTAAATGCAGGCCTACTTATCCATTTCTCCCCCATTCTATCCATTTTCCTCCTCTTTATCCTCTGCAGGGTCACAAGAAGATGACCCATACTAGTGTCAAAATATAGCATATGTTCAGGTCAATATTTGGGACATTATGTCCTCATAACTGTTGCAAGGCACATGTTTATTTATACAACATATCTGTCAGCCTGTCAAGATCATGTGCATTGTTTTAATATAGGTTAGCGGCTATGTTTTTTGCTCTTTTTAATTTTGTTTTATATATTTTATTTATTTGTTCTGCTAAATTAAGATATGATTATTGATATACTCTTTGTTCATTTTTTTCTTTCTTTCTCTAAATAAAAGACACGAAAAAGCTCTCGAAATGTCAGGTAGCCAGAAACGGAGCTATTGTAGAACTGGACCATTGACAAATCGTCAATATTGTTACTAAATGTACATTTCATATAAATATTGTGAAAAAAAAAAACATGTTAGTTTAAAATATCCTAAACATATTTTGGTGTTTGACCTGTGTCCAATAATATGAGGAAAGTAAAACAGGTGAACAAGAAGCTGCCTCCAGCGGTAGTGGATGGGCTCGGGATGACATCTGGAGACTTGGTTAAAACTACAGTTATGTAAACTTGTTGTTTTCTCTAGGCTTATTGTGGATTTTAAGGAATATGCTTATAGTCTATATTTCACAACCGCAGTGTCAGAGTGAGGAAGGAAACAGTCACTTGGAATAGGCTGGAACCAGCTTCATCCGGATGTAAGTTGTTGCTAATGTGGTTTTAAAAGGTCACAAGAAGGCTTTTTTTTTTTTTTTTTTTTTTGCCTGTAATTCTGTACAAACTAAATGATCCTCCACATTTAAATACTTACACATTTTATACAGCCACACTAATAGGCTACACGTAGGCCTAGTTAATTTCCAACTTTAACATCTCCAGGTAATAAATGATGAAATTCAATTCAAAACTAATAATAAAGGATGATTTTCCTGTATAAAAGTACATAAATTATAGCAGCCTATTTATTTTGAGTCAGAAATTGGCACGCACCAATGTGTAATTTATATCGGCTATATTAGAATAACAAAAATGCTTCTTTTGTTTTTTCTAGTGTGATAAGTTGTGGATGTGTCAAATGTAGGCCTATTTCTGAACATCATGAGGATCAACCTAAGAAACTGGAAGGAGCTGAACCTGGGGAATGAGTCTTCTGCTGAAGACAATGTGGATCACATGCACTTCACACAAATGCACTTTCATAGATGGATGGATGGATGGATAGATTAAATTAAAATTCAATTAAATTTATGCAGATCTATCTATCTGTCTGTCTGTCTGTGCATACTTGATTTCTATTTGCGTGTCAGGAGTTAATCCTATAATCCTACAAAAATCTTGAACACCAAGATTTGAATGCATTTTAACAGAGGAGTGGGATTTATTAATTAGCATGACTCCTCCAGGCTTAGAAAAATCTAAATTAAGGTGAAATCCAGACATACAATCACCATGGGGAAATTTTATAATTAATAAGTTCATAAATTCTCATTTATGTAAGGCACTAGCACATGGCTGTTCTAAGTGAGGAGGACACCTGTTTTCCACCTCTGTAACAAGATCCTCGTCAGAGACCCTGCTAATACATTTCGCGGGATCAGCATAAACCCCCTGAGGCCTAACAGTGCCGTATATCCAGAGGTCGAACCCCTATCTCGAACCGTTCACCTGCTATCAACACAAATGAAATGTGTTTTATGTACACGTATCTCTTCTTTAATTAAGGTAAGCACAGCTCCTTGTAAGTGACGGGAGGGGGAGGGACTTCCTAAAAATGACGCCACCCGGAAGTCCAGTTCTCTTGCATTCTTGAGCGAAGCTTGAAGGGTGTACGCGTTGGCAGGAAGTTTATTGTGCTTTAAATTAAGAATTATCAGCGTCTATTCCACATCAGATTCAAATAAATTACTAGGTTTAGTTGACATGGGACATAATCTTTAAAGCGACGGAAGTATGAATACATTGGCTGACTAAAGAAGACGGGAAACATGTCAGAGTATGAGTGCGCGTTGACTCATGTAAGTCAGATATGTTTGCATATTTGTTTTTACACATCCTGGTTTTGTTTGAACTTAGCTCTCATATATGATGAACAGACCGGTTTAGTCTCTCACTGTTTAACAGTTGTGGCTGAGGAAGGGCTGGAAGAGCTACAGGTGAGATTATTGATCGACAGAAGGATCAGCGTTTCCATATTCGCTCGTACAATACAGTGTATTTCTGACTACTAACCCTAACCCTAGTTAATAATAAAAATTAAAAAAAAAGTTACTTGAAATAACAAATGATAACTGATTTTATTTTTATGTTTTATTTTCGCTATTTGCCAAGGCAACAGTTCTCATTCTGTTAGTTTAACTTGATGCACTAAAAGAACTGAAATTGAAACTTGAATAAAAAATGATTACAAACCATATAGACACACAGAACATTCTAGTAAAACAACAGGAATACACAACAAACAAACAAAACACAACAAATGTCTGAAATCTTTAAAATGAAAATGAATAACTGCAATACTGTCTCAATTATTTTAAAATAACACTGACGTGTGTTCCTTACTACATTGTGTACAAGATGGACATGGTTGTCTAAATGAAGTGCATTAAAACTTCAAGTGTTTTGCATTAGACATTAAAAAGTACAAATCCACTCAAATTATGGACTTGTTAAATGCAAAAGAAGTGTATTTGTTTTCCATTCTAATCTTGTAAAATTGAATGGGAATGTGATTCAAAGGTGATAAATATTTAAGTTTTCTTCTCAGGTGTTTGATTGTAAAACAAATCAATTTAATTTTAATTCAGGACTGTTGGCTACATGTATGTGATCTTTTTCTCTGCTTAATATCTGGTAATCTTTCTTATTTTACAGGCTATGCTGAAAGTCACTGTGCCACTTTGGACAGAATTGTCTATATCAGAATCCTGAAACCTGGAATATGTCTTATTTTCACCTTCTGGCAGTTTAATGTTACATATTGCTTCTACTATTGTGAGTGCTGGCTGAAAAATATCATGCAAAGCATGTGAAAAAAAAAATTCTAATATACACACCACGTTTCTCGCACATCCTTCCGTCAAACCTTCCTGTCCTACAAGCCCACTTCATGTCCATTTCTTCTTTCCTGAATCCTCTGTCCTATCCCACATCAGGCCATGCTACGCAAGAGAAGTCCTCTTATCATTTGTGGTGCTTTCATATTTGTAGCCTGGAACTTTATTCTTATTTTTGTCCTCATGAGACGCCCTTCCACCCAAGTGGCTCTTGACAGCCCAGATGAACCTGGTAACTTGGGAGACGGAGCAGGAGAAGGCCAGTTTGGAAATATTATGAACGAGGTGGTGCGTGTAGCTAATGAATTTGAAGCTGAACTTGAATCGCAGAAGAAGATCCTATTGCAAATCCAGAACCACTGGGCGGTTTGGGAGAACAAAGGCGGTGTGACAGCTGCTAAGCCAAAATCACAAGCCGAGCATTCAGCTCCAGTGGTCATCCCTATTTTGGTCATTGCCTGTAATCGTGTGACGGTGAAACGCTGCATTGACAAGCTCATTGAGCACAGACCTTCGGCTGAACTTTATCCAATCATAGTGAGCCAGGACTGTGGACATGCTGAAACATCTGATGTGATCGCCTCGTACGGCAGTCAGCTGACCCATATCAAACAGCCGGATCTCTCTGATATATCAGTACCTCCACAGCATAAGAAGTTCCAAGGTTACTACAAAATCTCCCGGCATTACCGGTGGGCGCTCAACCAGGTTTTCAACACCTTTTCATACTCCTCGGTTGTTGTTGTGGAGGATGATTTGGAGGTAACTTCACTTGAATTAATTATAAGAAGAGTTAATCCAAGATACATAAGAAGAAATGTATCTTTCTTTATCTATCTTTTTAGAGTATCCATCTCTGTGTGTGTGTGTGTTTTGCATATAAAAGGATTTAAAATAATCATAACAGATGATTTAAGAAATAAAATAAAAAGTAAATAAAGGAAGCTGTAAAGACAAAAATTATTTAAAATATATTTAAAAAGTTAATCCAAATATGATGCATATGTAAAATATGAAAAAATAAAGAGATATGATTTCAAAATCATTTTTAAAATAATTTTCTATACAAAGAAAAGTAAAAATGTGCCCTATGATCATCATCACTTTGTGTGGTTTTATGATTGTATAACATGATTAAGACATACAATTGACAATAAAAAGAGTAAAAATGAAAGATAAATAGACAGATTGATTGATTTCGGGTAAGTTATTCATAAAAAAAAAAGATGTCACATTTTTATGTGAATTTTATTTTGTTGATGGCATGTTTGATCTCTTTCACCAGGTGGCTCCTGATTTTTTTGAGTACTTCAGAGCACTTCATCCAGTTTTAAAATCAGACCCGACCCTGTGGTGTGTGTCTGCCTGGAATGACAATGGCAGGGAAGGATTTGTGGACCCTGGAAAAGCGAGCCTGTTGTACAGGACAGATTTCTTCCCAGGCTTGGGCTGGATGCTCATAAAGGACCTCTGGGCAGAGATTGAGCCAAAGTGGCCAGCTTCATTTTGGGACGACTGGATGCGCCACCCCGATCAACGCAGAGGCAGGTCCTGCATCAGACCCGAAATTTCCAGAACTTTAACGTTTGGTCGGAAGGGTGTGAGTTTGGGGCAATTTTACGACAAGTACCTACGCTTTATCAAGCTGAATTCCGAATTTGTGCCTTTTACGAAAATGGACCTTTCTTATTTAGAAAAGAAGAAATATGATGAGAGCTTTGAGAAGGAGGTTTACGATGCTCAAGTTGTCACCATGGAGGATTTGCAAAGTGGGAAACTGTCTGGGTCTGGTCCGTATCGGGTTCAGTATTCCAGTCCAGCCAGTTTTAAAACAATGGCTCGCAATCTCGGTGTGATGGAAGACCTGAAGTCAGGAGTCCCACGAGCAGGGTATAGAGGTGTAGTTAGTTTCCTTTCACGTGGAAAGAGGGTCTATTTAGCGCCACCTGCTGGTTGGAGTCAGTATGATCCGAGCTGGAGTTGAGGTAGGCTATGCCTACAACACATGGAAAATTATATTACTTATTATATGTTACCATCATTCCCTTCACAGAGAGTAATTGTCTTAAAATGTCACTGTGTTGATTTTATGATGGAAAAACCTCTAGTTGGGGTTTCAGGATGATACCAAAGATCATACCATTAAATGAACACTCAGATTTTTGCCTCAGGTTTCATTATTTGTCAGAATTAAATGGATTTATGTGAGAACTTTGTCACGTAAGATGCACCATTAAACGGACAGGTAAAACCTAAATCTTATGCTGACCAGCTATACATGTTTTTTAAGAAAGTATACTTGTTCAGGAACTAAAAATGAGAGTAAATATGTTTAAAAATAACACTTATTTTTTCTACTACTGTGAATACTGATCTAAGTGCCTATAAATGTAGAAATGTTTGATTCACCTTTGTGTACTGTCTTTATTAAGGTGTGTGTATGGTGCATGGCATAGTGTTTGGAATATGTTAGGAAAAATCATTTGATACGATTATGTTTTGTGTTTTACTTATATATTGGGATGTTTTGAAGAGGAATATATATATATATATATATATATATATATATATATATATATATACATATTTTTTTTTTTTTTTTGACTCGTTTCTTGCTTATTTAAATAATGCTAATAAAAATAATACACTATCAAAACAATTGTTATTATTCACATCATTTAGATGTATTAATTCAGCAAAATCACAGAAGGAAAACATGCAATTTATAATAAATCAACAATCGTTATTGGGCTTTCAAATGAGGAAAAACAAGTATTTACAATAACAACTATAACAGTAATAATATGTTTCAATTCAGTGCTAAACAAACAGCATAATTTACATATAAAAATACATCCATATAAAGAAAACACTTATATAGAGGGTTAAGGAAAGAGAAATTAAAGACTGCAGTTGTTAGTTTTACTTTTCCATTTTGCAAATAAAATTGTTTTGTTAGCAATACAATTAAGAGAGTCATTAAACAGAGTAAACTCGTTTTGCTTTTTTGTATGAAATTGACATAACTTTTTTTTATTGCACTTGTACAAACATACAAAAACAGGGAAGCGAGACATAAATACACTCCAACAAGAAGCAATCATAAAATGAAATAAAAGTACAAACATATTCTGGATTTGCATGTCAAATTATAGTAACCAATTATTATTATTAGCCAGACAAAACGAGTCATTACGTGCGTCACCAAAGGCTCCCACGCTGTGACGTTACACGAATGTTACACAACGTCAACTACAGGAGCTCAGAAAGTCCTAAAGGGTTTGGTTTCGCGTTTTCTATTTACCTCACTCGTGTATCACGTTCCTGGTTATTGAATGGCGGAGGGTGTGCAAAGCTAGCCATGGGGTAAATCTGAAGCAAATCAATGGACCTTTGGTGATTATTTGTCATGTTATCTTTATATTATTCAGTTTACGTTTCATGGCACTAACTAATCAACCCGCTTTATTTATTTGCTGATAACAGTATGTTACGTTAGCGAGTAGGCTAACAGACTACCACAGAAATGAATGAGGGGAAAGACTTTTAAAATAAAGACATGTAAGTTGAGGTTACTTCTCTGTCTCGATTCCGATCTGGCAGTTTAAGCTTTGTTCATCTTCAACATTTGATGTCGGATATACGACGAGGCCTTTAAATGGATCCAGCGGTTTCGCGTGAAAGTCCTGCGGGGTCAGGAGAACCTTCAGCGGAGGAGAGAGGAGGAAATCAGCCGGAGGAGGTAACGGAGGATAGCAGAGAAGCTGATGGGGAATCAGAGGAGACCGAGGTGGAAGGTAAAGACTCGGAGAGATCTAAAAGTCAAGATGAAGACTCAATTCATGAAAAACTCACCGAGGAGGAATTAGATCCAAGAATCCAGGTAACGTTACATTGAAATCCAGGCAACACGTTTTATTTAGTAAGATTTAACACGACACCGTTGAAGTAAAAATATAAACTATTTTGATATATACAGAAGTAGAAGACTATTAAATGTCTGGTAAAAACCTAATTAATAAATGATTAACACATTTTAGAATCCTCAACAGTTTTGTGGTTCATGAACATTGTTATGAATGTAACATTGGCTTTTCTTAGTATTTGTATGTGCACGATTCTTTACCTATTACTTGTTTCATTACTTGAATCATACATTATTTCATATTCTTTGAAAAATCTGAAATGTCTTGTATCTTATTTTATGTCACAACCTTGGTGCCTAAATTCTGAACTTATGCACTTTGGGCATGAATATTATATAATATTGTAATAATAAATAATAATAATGTTAGTTATGATGAATTTCACCAAAGGCTTTTTCATGGAATTTATTATAATCTTAGTTACTCTTCAGTTTCTGGATCACCCTTATTTTGGATTGAACCTGCATCATTAAGGTAGCCGTCCAGATCATTTTACATTATTCAGCTATGACCTGCGGTGTCTGTTTCTGTGTCTAGGAGGAACTGGAGCGTCTGAATGAGGCCAGTGTGGAGATCAACAAAATGGAACTGGAACTGCAAGTATGTGAATGTTCAGAAAGCTTTTTGGAATTTTTTTTTCTTCACTACCCTTAAGGCCTTTTGGGACTGCTTTTTTTTTTTAAGCATATACTAATTATTATGACTTATTGTCATTTAATTTTAACGTTTGTTATTTGTTGTGATGTAATTTATTATTTTTTAATGTCTATATAATTTGTATTAGTTTTTATTTTGACTTTAGTTTTAGCACAACAAGTTAAATTAGTTTTAGATAACTATAATAACATTACTCCCACCGCATATAATGCAGATAAGATGAGGCTCTCTCTCTTAGGTCTTCTTGCTTGAAGCACACAGCCAGACCCTTTATTTTATCATTAATATGAATTATGAATTAGGAGTGGTATGCGCAGTTTGCGTAAAAAGTTTCTGTTTGTGTTGTCAGGAGGTTCGGTCCAGCCATAGGAGGATAATGAATGAATCTGTGCTTAAACTCAAGGCGAAAAGTTCAGAACTGGGGTCCTGCATCGAGAAGGCCAGGCCATATTACGAGGCACGAAGAAAAGCAAAAGAGGTAGAAGAACTTGAAAAACACTTATAATTAATATCAACAATTAAAATCATTTAGTTGTGGAAAATGGCTGTTTTATGCCTTAACTTCATGTTGTATTGTTGCATGTTTCTCTAAGGCTACTATCAGAAACTTCCCCTTATGAAATCCTGTTGTCTCTTAAATGCATTATGATTGGTTTCACCCATTTTAGGCCCAGCAGGAGACCCAGAAAGCTGCACTCAGCTTTGAGAGAGCCGTGTCCATGCACTCGGCTGCTCGAGAGATGGTCCACGTGGCTGAACAGGGCCTCACTGCAGTCAAGACACTGGATCCAACCTGGCAAGAGATGTTGAATCACGCTACCTCAAAGGTGTGCCAATCTTCTCTCCAGCGAATCTTATCAAGTTAAATGTCTCTGAATTTGAACTTTTTTTTTTTTTTGATCAAATCATGCAACAGATTTTGTTTAATTAGTCACTATGGCTGTATCTAAATGATTAAAATACAGTAAAAATATTGTGAATATTTTTACAATTTAACATAAATGATTCTAAATGAATCATTCTTATATGCTGATTTTTAGGGAAACAATTCTAATTCTCATCAGTGTTGAAAACACTTTAGTAACATTATAAATGTCTTTAGCCACTCTTGACAGTACTGATAATTGAATGTAGCCTTGCTAGATAAGTATTCATTTCTTTCAAAAAATGTATCTTACTGACCCCAAACTACTGAACAGTACGTTCATATATGTATATACAGTATGCTGCACAAACAAAAGCCTGTGTGAATTTTGCACACTAATGCACAAATAACCCCCCACCATATAGGATGTGCAGTTAAAAAATATTTTTCTGTTTATGGGTCCACACTAAATATATTTTGCACATACACACTGCAATGCTTTAAGCATGTCATAAATGACTTGAAACTGTGCAGGTGAACGAGGCGGAGGAGGAGCGCATGAAGAGCGAACGGGAGCACATGCGTGTCACCCAGCTGTGTCAGGAGGCCGAAGCCCGCGTGCAGGAGCTACAGAAATCACTGAAGAGATCCATCGTCAAGTCCAAGTCTTATTTTGAGCTCAAGGTTCAGTTCAATGACATTCTAGAGGTATGTTGAGATGTTATTACACTTACGTTTTTTCATACACCAAGTATGAAAAATATGGCCACTTACTTAAATTAAAGAAATTATTTAACCAGAAGTGAAAATCCTGTCATCATTTACTCAACCCTCATGTCGTTGCAAACCCATATTACTTTATTTTAGGCAGAATTTTTTATTCATTTTTATTACATAGTATGAACATGAATGGAGACTCCAAAAGTCAGGTCCCTGCAGATCTTTATATTCAGTTTGATCAGATGTAATGCTGTAAAGTCTTAAAATAAATTCTTAGTTATCCATTTAAGAGGTCTTAAATTTGAGACCGAAATTGTGATATGGCCTAATGTGATTATTACACTTCAAAGGGATATGATTGCATTAATGTGAGAGTTTTACTCTCAAAGTAAAAACAAGGTGCCGTAGTGCATTCTGTAAGCTTGGGGTTTCAGAGTAGTTCACAATTTATGAATACCATGCATGCGATTGCCTATGATCTACTGTTGATGAATTATTTACTTTATGGAATTAATATTATAATTAGTGCTGCAAAACTATTAATCACGATTAATTGCCTCCAAAATAAAAGTTTTTGTTTATGTAAACACAGTACACATACATATATTATTTATTATGTATACACACTCAATCAGTATATGTTTTGAAAATATTCACCTATATATTATATTACATTATATTATATGTTCTATATAAATGTAGTTAATTTGTAAGCATAACTTATTTTTTCTTAAATATATACATGCATTTGTTACACAAATTACACATTATGCCAAAAAGTATTTTTTACTGTATATTATTGGTATTTTGGATGCATAATAAGCTGTATGTGGGATTTAATTCAATATAAATTGTGACTTTTCTTCTCATTATTTTTTATTTATTTTTTGTGCATGTCTTAAAAAGTCTTAAAATTAATGTATAATAAATTGCTTTTACCCTAGAAAATGACCACAAAAAAAAAAAAAAAAATTCCTTCCATAGAAGGAATCCATATAACTTTAGGGCTGTATTCCCTAAAACAATTTTTTTTCTAATAGAGGAACAGACATTTTTTTTTTTTAAACAAATTTTAAGTATACACTGAAAATATTCCCTTCTTCCACAGCTCAATATGAAGGCGAGTGAATTATGTTTAATTAATTAAATTTTTTTTTTTTTCGATGAACTGTTTAGATTCTCATTTACAGTTAAAATGTCTTGAGCTCAACATGGTCAAAACCTGTTTTTGCAGGAGCACAAGTCAAAAATTTTACTGTTAGAGGATCGTATTTCCCAAGCCAAGTTAAACTACTCCAGCACCCTGCGCCACCTGGAGCAAATCAGTGAGGAGATTCATGCCCAGAGAGAGCAGGTCCAACCAAAGGATGGACCAATCAATAACTGCGGTGGGCGGAGCCCTCCTGTAGGAGCAGAGACAGTCAGCAGCACAGGCACTGAAGGCGGAGCCTGCGGAGGTTACCCGAGACCAAACGATTGGGTGGATGTAAAAGAGAGCATGGCTAATGCCAGAGAGTGGGTGGAGACACATAAGAACTCCAGGTGGGTGGACATGGGAAGAGCAGACGTGACACGAGCTGGTTCTGACTCTCTCTCCATCGTCAGCCTCCAGACCATCATCTCTGATCTCCAAAAGTGTGATTCAGTCGATCACCTGGGCCGCCTCAGCAGTGACTTCAGTCTCTCAGGGGAAGAAGGGGAGAGAGATGGGCTGGAGAATGACAACAAGCGAGTGAGGCACAAAACCACAGAGATTTCAGAGGAGTTCCTCAAACAACACATAAGAAGTGTCAGTTTATGAGTGCATCGTTGAATAATGCTCATGTTTTATCATTTTTAAGCTTGTTTTTTTGACTGACAGAGTAAATCATTTTTATTTATTGTTGAGCTTTTTTGAAAAGGAGTAAGACCAAAAGGAAATTCTTATATATATCTTTAATTTTAATTTTTTTTTGAGAGTGAGAGAGAGAGGTTTTTTACTGTTCGGTATTTCAAAACAAGTGGTAAAAGATGGACAATATTTGTAAGGGTAGCAACCCGGCAGTTGGATTAACCTAATCCCAATTCCTATAATGTATTTCTGTTTCATCCTAATGTTTTTCTATGCAAATGTAAAAAAAAACTGTGTCTTAAACGCATTCTTATTATAATCTCTATAGCTGACATGATCAAATAAGGCTGTTTTGCTTTATATTTTTCAAATTTTACTGACCACTGATGAGCTTTAGTTCGCTTACTGACATAATCACACTATTTGCCATTAATCATTAGCTAATTTTAGGCTTTAAAATGCTACTGTTATTTTTCTTAATTTAAAATGTATTTTATTTTTACATAAGTCCCATGCTGACTTTGAAATTGTGGTTTACAAAAAGTGTTTTGTGCCCAAGTGTTACATGCATGCATGAGGTTTGATTTATGTTAGTTTTGTTTGCATTGGTGCATTCTGGCCTTTTCATCTTAAGAAACATTTATTCCAGCCGAAATACAGGTTTTGTGTAGTTTGAGAGAAGTCTTGTTTCTCAATCGCAGGGTTTTTTAAAATACCTGCCACTGAACATTTGATGTTTTGCTGTTTATGACAATCACTTTTCTAAGTTTCAGAATTAATTTTAATTTCATGCATTTTCAGGTGTTTTTGAAAGCTGTTTTACTCATTTTTTGAGAGGCTATGTTCATTCGGTGTGCTTTATACATCTTTGCTAACCCTCAGTGTGAGCATTGGATGTTGATATTATTGTCTTTATCAATAGTGTTCTGTATGAAGATGTGCACAGTGGTGACATTTGGGACGTCTGATGGAACAATAAATATGCATGTATAAATTCATATTATTCTGAGTTTTTTTTGTGTTTTTTAAAACAATTTAAGACATTAATCATGTGTTCAGATTAGCATAGCGTAAATATTTTATTTAATTTTTGCTTAATATAGACCAGGCTAACATGTTTAATAATATTTTTCAATCATAAAAAAAGCACATAAGACCACATTTAAAAAAATGTATATAAAAAATGTTTGTATTTATTTTTTTAGAAATGAAAAAAAAAAAAAAAAATTGGCTGTTTGTGCCCATTTCTTGAGTGGAGATCTGACATGGAAGGGGAAAAAAAATACTATATACATTTTTTTTCTTTCTTATATATATATATATATACAAAATATTGCTTTGTCTCTGTTCATCCAGGCTGATATTAAAAGGAAAAAAAACTCAAATGTCCAGGGCTGAGGCACTGACATGTGCCTCTGTGTTATCCAGGTGTTAAATTCGATTCAGGATGTATCTGTCAGCAAATGTCGCTCCTGATATTAATAAATTGCCACCATCAAAACAGGCTTAGATCTGCAAGGGCAGAGCGCTTTCTCCTCAGATATGAAAGTTAAGCTCCAGCGGATGACTGAAATACGACACTTTGACTGTAATTTATTCTCTCTGAAGTCATCCCTGCGCTCTTTCTCTGGCAACTTGTACCATCCCGTCAGATTTTACACAGCATCTGCTACCTTCCTGACTCCTGAGCTATTTAGATTCTGAAAAAGAGAGACAAAAATATTTCACATGGTGCGCCTGCAGAATTCTCTTCCTTGCCCTGGTCTGTGTGCAGTCTGATTGTAGCCTTGAGAACTATACCATATATCATAGATTGTTATAATATGATTTGTTCCTTACTAATTTAAATAACTTTCAAAAACACCAGTAATGCATCGGAGAGCAGATTTTTTTTAATTTTTTTTTTAGGTGGAAACAACAGCTGTTCAACATTTTGTTTTCATTTGTAATAACTTATCTTGCGGTTTCAGGATGAGTTTCTCATATTAAAATAATTAGTTACTACCACTTCATGCAACTTCAACATTTATTATAGACAGGGTTCTAGTCTAGTCTGATGCTCACAGCTTTTTGTTTATTTTTTTATTCTTTGTTTTAGTCCAAAAAAAAACCTGTATTTGAACTATAAAGGTTTGTGTGTGTTTGTGTTTACAGTTTAGTGTGTTAAAACATTCCCCCTTCCCCACTCAGGTATTGGATTTATTTGTGCATGTCTTAAAAGGGTCTTAAAAGGATTTAAATTTGATTCAAAAACCCTGCAGATACCATGCATAGACCATGAGATCATGCACATAATATTAAATAAAGATAACAATTTGCACAGAACTGAACTTAAATAGTACATTAGAGTTAACTGTTTGTTGCAATGATGTCAGATTTGACATTTTCAAGGCTACTGGACATTTAAAATTCAGACGAGACATTTTCTTAACTAAGTTGTCTTCATTCTGCTAACACCTCATTTTTTTTACAGTGAGCAGTTGCCTCGAAAATAGACTCTTCGAAAGGATTCATCTCTTCTCAATTATTAAAGAGCAAAGTATAAATAGACGACTGTGCACATAACGAATAGCTTAGAGGAAGAGGAGACAATCCTGGAGGAAGGGAAAACTGATCTAAAATGTTTATATAACTATGTGCATATGTGTTAGCACATATATATAGTCACTCTGTAAAGCACTTTGTAAACAATGTGTTTAAAAGGTGTTCTATAAATAAATATTATTATATTGTAGGATTTTCATATAGAGGGCAAATGTGACTAAGAATTAGAAACAGAAAAAGAAATGTGCTTTATTGCATATGTTTGTGAATAAAATCTACACTTAAGATTATTAAACCTGAACAATATTTTTTCTTTATATATACGTGTGTTTGTGTGTGTGTGATTAACTGGAACTTGTTGTCATCAATTATATAACACATTGTAATTAAAATGAGAGCGAATAAAAAATATGGTAAGTAACCTTTAAGGATATTAAACAAAATTCAAAATAAATGCATCAATAAATAAATAATATATAAGAAAGAGGGGGAAAATACAAATTGAGTATATAAATAATTATATTGTGCACTTGGCTCAGAAGATGACTCGTGATGAAAGGATGAAAAGACGTAGGCTGCGTTCCCTCATTACGTCACAAGTAAGAGAGACTGAGGAGGGAGTGGAAAAAAGAGGGAAGGAAGGAGGAAGGATGAGAGCTATGAAGATAATGTTTCTCTATGTAGCCTGTGATTTACACCTGCGATGATCTAAAGCAAAGCAATACAGACCCTTCTCTAAAAGCCATAAAGCAGTCCTCTAATGTGATGCACAGATTTGCACAATCAAAGCGACATCGCGCTTATATCGGGTGGATGTAATAATTAAACGTGAACGGATATTGTGTTTGTTTTATCGGGTCGGTCCTGCTGGAGCTGCACCGGGCCTTTACTGTGAGTAAATCACTTTTGCGTGATGTCTGCGCTTGTTAGAGTTTCGTTTGTGTTTTGCATGGGTTTAACATGATGAAGTAGCTCGCAGCTGTTTTATCCTGTACATCTGACAGATATCGTGTGTTTAAAGCAAGCCAGTTGTAATATGATTTGCACGGGACACAAAACTTCACAAACAGCGCGCTTAAAGCAGACATGTTAATATGGAAACTTTAAGGAAACAGTCTCCCCGACAGCATATATTTTTAGACTAGAGAACATTATATTGTATGTAATATTATACAGCAGAGAGCGTTATTAAAAATAAAGCAGCAGTGATGCTAATGCATCTTTATTGGGCACCGCGGAAGTCCTTGTCCATGGTGCTGAAACGTTCCTCAAACGGGACCTTAACCTCTCAACATCCATCAACTGAGCCAACATCACTTTCAAACCGTTGTAGAAGAGATAGCTGAACTATAACATAGCGTCACAATAAGGATAATCAGCTGACTTTATGTTTGTGTAACAATGCAAACCGTTATTTATCGTTTTATAGAATCAAATTGACAATTAAGTAAGTGAAAATGTAATGTCAAAATAATTAAAAAGCTGTTGATATTGCAGAGGGTGTCAATATGATTCACGTCAGTGAAATTAAGATTAAAACAGTAAAGAGAAGACGCATAAATGAGGTAATCATATGAAAATATCATAATTTAGCGTATTTTTACGTTTTTTTCAGGAACAAGAAAAAGAAGGTTCTTAATATAAATCCTAACAACTGTTTAAAAATAAGAAAGCCTCTTAATGGTGTCATATTCAGTTCAGCTTCTATGTTTTTTTGTTTGGAATTTGTTTAGAATTTATAAAGAAAAACAAGAGGGGCCTAATGAAAATTCAGTATTTATAAAAAAAAATAATTTACAATAAAACATCTGTCATTAACTGGTGAAGATTTTATTTTAATACATTGAACAAATTTTCATAAATTCAACAAGGCATAAATAATAGCTACTAATAACCAAAGAAGAATAAACAACTCAAACATAAATGGAGTCCAAATAAAAACACCAGCATTTGAGCTTATTTTTACACTTTTTTTTTCAAAAATGTTTAAAAGGGACTGGAACCTCCATCTACTTCCTAGAAATGAACACTCATTCAATCAGCTGCCACATTTATATAAAATATTCATGCAATTTTTACTGTGTTTAATACCTAAAATAGGATCAATTATGATAATCGAAAAAGCTAAAAATGTATGTGCATTGCAAACCAATCGCTGTTAGTGCATCCTGTTGGTTTGGATTACTGTAATCTGTGAAGTGTTGTCCTCGTCTGCTGTGCCGTACTGAATTAATGAGGTGGAGTGCTGTAGAGACGTGTTTAAAGTTTAACTGATCCCTCTGATCCTCACCTCCCCGAATCATCTCCTGTCGCTCCCTACTGTGAGCCTGGAGAAAATCCCAGTCCCTACAGTCTTCCCTCTCTAGCTGTCACTTCCTCTTTTATCTATGTATCTGTCATCTATCTGTCTGCCTGTCTGATGTATCAAGTAACCTTGACCTCTAGGTTCAAGTGTATTCAATACAGAAGGCAATATTGATGAAAATACTCTGTTCAATGCTTTGTCCTCCTGAAATGTCTTTTTAAGAAGCTGTATATGTGTGTGTTAGACCCGTGTGCTTCTGTTTATTTTGCATGCTCATGTTTGACCCACCCTGGATGTGCTTTTCCACTCTAAGAGTGGTTGAGGGAAAGCTCATAAAATCTTTATAGTGCAGGGACGGCAAAATGCCTCCATGTTGTACCAATCCTCCTCCTCCAAAACCGTGTGTTGTGTAATTAAATCAGACAGCAGGTTATTATTATGTTTAACATATTTGCATGCCAACGAGGTCACGTCGAGCCACGAGCAGCTTAATTGCTTTGAAACGAGCGTGAATTGTGACCTGCTGAAATCAAACATATTATTAGTAATTTCTCTGTCTCTCTCTCATTCTTGTTCAGATGCAGTAATGGAGCAGCTATTATTTCTTGTAATTTTCTACTTGCTTCCTACTCTCATCTTGTCCATACATAATTCAACGACCGGAGGTAATGTGTGTGTGTGTGGATGATGTCTGGTCCGTGCATGTTGAATTTACACCATAGAATGTCTAAAGTGGCCCACCTCTGTTGCTTTGTGAGATTAGAGGGCATTCTGTTTAGATTCTGTAAACTGAGTTTCATGGATTTCAAACAGCGATCTGCCCTCAGTCCTCAGGGGATCATGTTCAGCCGGAACTATAGAAGGAAAAAAATGGATTGCCATGTCAGTTCTCCTTTTTCAATGTGAAAGCAATATATAGCCTACACAATCTTGATGAATCAAAGCGAATCAGTGTCACAGTTCAGCTTGTAGGTTTGCCAGCCTCTTGTAAGATGTAAAACAAATGTCTGTAATTTCGTTTTTATATGTGGGAACAATTTGGCATAAAAATGATAATAAATCGCACAGGACCAAAAATAATTAATAATGAATTGAATGTGAAGTTTTGAACACAATTATTTTATTTGTTAAACTTTTCTTAAAATTATTTCTAATTCTAGAAAGTAATTATAGAAGGGACTATTTGTGAAAATGCAGGTTACAGTACATAGTTATGCCAGTAGGTGGCAACAAGTGACTGTATTTATAAATGAGTGAGTCAACGAATCATTGATTTAACCAATTCGTTCAACAAAACTGATTAATTCAGTAACATAACAAGCGACGTTATGAGTGTGTCTTTGAATCGATTTAACCAATTTATTCAACAAAATTAGGGATGCACCCAATATTCGGCATTTGAAATAAGCGAAAAGACCGAATAATATGTACTGAACAGTGACTAATGTGATCAAATAGAGGCACGCACTAATGCAAAAAACATGTCAGCAGTGTGACAGTTTTTAAAACTATCAAAGAAAGACGCACAGACAGTGAGAGACTGTTTAGTGCTGGATCACGTCTCTGATAAGAAGAAGATGTGGCCAATGCTGGTGGTTAGGTTACGGTATGATGATTGAAACTGCGAGATGGCCTCAAAAATTGGTAAATAAACTGCAGAATGTTATATTTTCTAATGCATGCACAAATTGCATGGATGCTGGATGAGCTCACGGCACAAGGGTTCAAAATCCAAAGCGTGAGGAGTTCATCAGATGATAATCAGATGCTCAATACGTTTTTGTGATTTTTTTTAAAAAAGGCATGAGAAAATGTGGTATGCGCGAATCATTTATGCATTTGCATGCTGTTATCAACAAAAAAGAAGCAGTGAGATCTTCCTGTGGGTGTCTTCCAAAATAAAAGCAGAGATAAAGCAACAACTCCATCGACATTCACAAATGACAGTATTGTAATTTTACTATCATTCTGTAAAATAAAATAAAAACGTAAGACAATAAAAATGATAGTGAAAATTACCCTACAACAGCTCTATTAATACAGTTATTATAACATTCCCACAGTGTTCAAATCGAGATCTGTAATATATTCTAATGTTTTAAAAGAAGTCTTTTAGGCTGCCTTTATTTGTACAGTAAAAAAATACAAGCCTGATTCAAGTTTCAAAAATGGCAACAAAAAAAAATGTCTGCTAATGTAAAAAAAAAAGTTCAGTGTAAAGTAAATATTTTTTAATTGTAGTTTTGTAATTGATTTTTTAATTTGAAAAGCAGGACAAAACAGTAAAAAGGACATTTTGCCAGTTTAATTAATGCAATGGTGAATGGCAAAATAGGCCTACATGGGGGGAAATGTAAAAAAACGTGTTCGGTATTTAGTATTTGGCCTTCGACCCAGTGTTTCATTTTGTTAGGTTTCAGCCAAGAATTTTCACTTCGGTGCATCCCTAAATGAAGTGGACTAATGCAGGAATGTAACAAGTGTGCTATGAATGTGTCATTGAGTCACTGAATAATTGATTTAACCAATTCATTCAACAAAACTGATTAATTCAGGAACGTAACAATGTTATAAGTGAGTCACTGAATCACTGATTTAACCAATTTAAGAAATCTGATTCATTCAGGAATGTAACGAGTAATGTTATAAGTGAGTCACTGAATCATTGAAAGGGCAGTTGTGAACAACAGTGTAGAGGATTTAAACAGGATCTAATATGAGGAGGGAGGCTATTCCAGAGACATAGAGCTGCCACAGAGAAGGCACAATCCACTTGAGTCTTTAATCCTGGTTTCGGAAACATTCAAAATAAGACTCTGAGATGATCTTAGCGGTCTAGCAGGACAGTGACATTGTTCCACAGAACTAATTCATTCACAATCAAAACCTCTCACATGTTGTTCATAGATGCTCAGTGTGGGTTTGTTTAAAATTGTTTTCGAAATCTGATACAAACTATAATATTCTGTCTTAAATGTTACGCATTATTTATTTTTTGTTCATAATTTTTTTGTTATATAACAGCAACATCACACTCACCATTTTATTGTTGCTTTAAATATTTGCTTACAAGAGTTTCTTAAATATCTGTTTCTCTGAGTTGTACTCAATAAAAGAAACTAAACACATTTTTAAGGAGCTTTCTTTTTAAGTGCTAAACATCTTAAAGATTCTCCAAGGGGTATGAAAACTGTATGACAGTACCATTATAAACCATCACTGAATTACAGTCTTGCAAGGGGACTCTGATATGAAGACCCAGATATAAAGTTACCAGGAACGTCTGTCATTTTAGTTTACTGATGTTAGTTTGTGCATTGTGACTAAGCTGAAAACATTTCATCTCTATTCGTTTCATCCTCCCCCATCTCTCTTACTCTCTTTCAGGATGTGCAATCATTCGTCCCCCCAGAGACGGAGGGATTCGCTACAGAGGACTGACTCAGGAACAGGTAAAAGTTTACGGCAGCACATTAAAATGGCAGTCATAAACATCAATGTCAGTTCTGAAGGGACCATGACCCATAGCAACATCTAATTCAATCTACAAAACGTCTCTCTTTCTCTCTCTCTGTAGATCCGAAGTGTGCAGATCTTGCCGGTAGACTATGAGATAGAATATATCTGTAGAGGAAGCAGAATTATTGTGGGGCCCAAGGTCCGAAAATGTCTCCCCAATGGCACCTGGACTGACATGAACCAGCTAAGCAGATGCTGTGGGTCCCCTTTACTGTCCTATTGTACTGATTCATATCTATATTTATCACATGTGGAATACTGGATTCTGATTGGTCAAAAACATAGGGGGGGGGGGGGACTTTTTGAATTTGAATTTGAACTTAATTTGTTTTCTGAAAAACACTTCTGCTTCCGAAGTGCAGTACTAAATGGAAAAAAAGTTATTTTTCTGCATGATAAGAAAAATTTGGATTTCTTCATCCTGTTCAAAAGTTTTCACCCCCCACCCCCAGCTCTTAATGCATAGTATTTCCTTCAGGAGCATCAATGAATGTTTGAACCTTTTTTACTAGTTGTGTTTGAGTCCCTCAATTGTCCTTAGTGTGAAAAGATGGATCTCAAAATCATACAGTCACTGCTGGAAAGGGTTCAAATATGCAGGAACAGTGCTCAGTTTAACTGTGGACTTAATGAAAACATATTTTATGTAAAATAACTTACTCAGGACAGTTCCAAATATATTTTTTTTAATTATCTCTTATTTTGTTAAAATTATTACAATTTTCACAAATTGTCCAAGGGAGTCACAGACTTTCAAGCAGCACTGTGTGTGTGTGTGTGTGTGTGTGTGTGTGTGTGTGTGTGTATATATATATATATATATATATATATATATATATATATATATATATATGAGAATGAGTGAAATTCTATATGCAAGTAATTGTTAAATTGTTAAATGTAATTGTTGTTTAACAAAGCTGTTTTGTTGTGTCAGTGGGCTTACACTTTAAGGCTGTGTAATTTCAAGTTTATATAAATCTGCTAAAAGTATGTGAGATGTGCTAAAAGTCTCATTAAAATTCTCAGTATTGGTTTGCCCACGTTCCTGGATGTCTCTGGAGAACGGGAGGGTGGCGCTGCTACCCCCTGGACAACCAGTAGAGGGCACAGTTCTTCACTATAACTGTCATGCTGGCTTCCTATTGGAGGGTTTCAATATCTCACACTGTACCAAGCTGGGAAAATGGGACTCGCCTAAACCCTTCTGTTTCTGTGAGTATGTTTATGATTTAACAGTCAAACACAAATGTATCTGTTTCCCTAATATTAATAATTTTAACGTGTCTCTTCTTGTCTTTTGTGCACCATCAGATGACAGTAACTATACAGGTAAGACATAAAAATGGTTATTTAATTTTTCATTTCAGAAGTCACATTTGCCAAGAATTTCCTAAAATACTGATATTTTACAGCCCGTGATAATCTGTTTATCACTTGACAGTCCACTTTGTTAGTTTGCCTAAAAAATGTGAAAACAAATAGCAGAGGGGAAAATGACACAGTAAAAAGGATAATAAGCTTTTTTAAAAATACAGTAGTATATTCAATTTCTGAACAACATTTCCTATTGTGAAAATCTGAATTGTAATGCTTAGTTTAACCACAAGGAGGCTGTAGTTTAACATCAGTCGTCTGCACAGTCAATGCATAAAATAATTTCCAATATTTTAGTGCTCTCTCTCTCTCCCTCCCTCTCTCAGTTAAAACTTATTTGCGTGTCTGTATACATATATATATAGATTTAAATATCATTGATAATTTTAGTTTTTCTTTATGTTTATAAATTCATTTTGTTTTACCATCTAGATCATTTCTCTTCCCCAGACTATCACTGCATTAAATAATTTATTTGTGAACTTTTGTGTTATGTGGATGCACATCATGATCTTATTTATTCATTTATACCATATTTTTCCACAATTTTTAAATAAATGTTTACCTTATAGTTTTTTTATTTGCTTATAAAGTGTGACAAATACATTTGTAAGACCTTATTAAGGGTCATTCTCATTCTAGAGACAAAATCTGTGTAGTGCAGGATGAGCCATCAGTATTTTTGTTCTCTTTTCCCTGAAATGAACACATCATTTTATTTTTATTTTACTGCAATTTTAGATATTTATAATGTTTAGTTCATCAACATATGACTTCAAATCTAACATACATGGTCTACAAGCTACAAAATGTTTTGAAAAGTACCAATATTCCATGTACTATATATATGACAAACAATTCATGTCATATAAGCTTCATGCATAAAGAATGAGCAAAAAGCTGTTTAAAATAGTTTTAGATACAGTGTAGAATGGAGGACGTCAAGCTCATGTCGACTACCCCAATGTAGAACCTCATTATAATGTTTCAGGCTGCCAGAGTCTCTCAGCATTAACACAAGTGCTCCTGCAAGCACGACTGTAGCACCCTCTCATTCATACATCCACCCCTCCCGCTAATTGCCTTCCATTCCTCTCAATCCCTCTGTCCTTTCTTTCATTTCCCCTCGTTTCTTTCAGCTCTGCTGACTTAGACTATCAAGCCACACAAATGCTCTCTCTCTCTCTCTCTCTCTCTCTCTCTCGACTTCCTCTGTTAACTCACAGCGAGAGATCACCGCCTACTTAGTGCACTCAGCAGGCTGAGGATTAACACTCGTCCAGAGTGTGTAGCGCTGTGTGTATTTTTGCCTTGTTTAAATGTGAATGTATATGAGGTTATGTATGTATCTCAGCACAGTGTGTGTTTATGTGTGTGTCTATTCGAGCCTGTGTGTACTGGGTGGTGATTACATCACTTTAACTGTGGTTGTTAAAGGATAATTCAGCATAAAGGTGACCTTTTGATTTGCCAGCCCTCTGTAAACCCCTTTATGAACAAGAACTGACCTTGTACATAAAATCTCATTCTGTTTTGTAAACATATTTAGTTATCACATAAACCAATGAGTAATTATACATCCTCACAGGAGGCTTCTCTGGCCTTTGTTTATTAAATAACAACTAAAGATCAGAGATGAATAATTAATGACTGGCATATGGAGAGAGCGGATTCAAAGGGAGCTCCAAATGTCACTGAAGCGTCTCCGGTCCTGAGGTTCACAGTGGCTCCAGTCATCAACTTGAGCTCTATTCTGTTGTTTTAGAGTGAATAGTAGACTCCAGAGGGCTGTGTGGCAATAAAAGGTACCTACATTATGTGTAAGGTGTCAATATTGGCAATGTAAGTGTATGTAAGTGCACCCTGAGATCATATGGGTAGAATTAATCAATGGATGGATGGATAGAGGAATCTTTCTTAATTTAAATTTTTTCAGGATGAGAAATGGATACCAAATAAAAAAGTCAAATTGAAGAACATACATATGTTACATTTACATATTTATCCATGGAGGGTTTAGATTCCTTTTGTTTTTTAAAGTGGGGGGGTGGGGGGTTGAAATGCTCGTTTTCACTCAATATCCTGTTAATCTGTTAGTACCTATAGAGTAGTATTGCATCCTTCATAACTCCAAAAAGTCTTTAGTTTTATTACATTCATAAGAGAAAGATAGTCTGTACCGATTTTTCCCGGAAAAACACGACTGGCTGGAGGCGTGACGTGTGGGCGGAGCTAAAGAATCACGAGCGCCAGTAGGCTTTTGCGTTGAGAGCGTTTGGAAGCTGTGACATTACCGTGACGGGAAAAAAAAACATCATCCAAAACAAACCATGGCTAACTCTCAGATTCAGCGTATATTTATGATCCAGAATCAGATCCCGAGGCTGAAACTGAACGAGAGCAGCAGCAGCAACGACTCGCTCCGAGCGGGGCTCGAACCCGGGTCTCCGATGGGAGGGGACGCACTAACAAGGAGGCAGAGATATTTTAAGCAGTTTTAATCACCGCATGCGGTTCCAACACACGATCGTGACCATTTTTCGTTGGGACTGCATCATCCTTAAGAAATAAACGATACGCAAATCCGTCGTCAAACTGGGCCTTGTTTGTAAAACAAGCATCTTCGAAATGCAGGGAACAAACACAAACACTTGCACAACTCCGTTGATGCTCTGTAAAAATAAACTCCATCCACTGGTCCCTTAATGCTGTTTTTTTTTTTGGTAATCTGTGCAGGGTTGTCTTGCCCTTGCAACCAAAAACACACTCCTTTTGTGACATTTCGCGACGCTCTCGCTCTGATCAGTGAATGAATGTCTGTGCTCAGCCTCTCAGTGCTCTGCTATACGGGAGCGCACGCTCTTCCGGCAGAAGTGCCCTTAGGACCCATGTAAGGAAATTCCGCTCCATCTAACGTCACACAGAGCCATACTCGAAAAAAACTTTCCAAAACTTGTGACAAACCGGAAGGAGTTTCTTCAAAGGAGGAGGACTTCAAACGTACAACTTAATTTTTTAAACTTTGTCCATGTTTAGCATGGGAATCCAACTCTTTAACAATGTAAAAAACTCAGTATGCATGAAACAGCATTTCACCCCAACCCCCCCCCCCCCCCCCCGTAATATAATTCTAAGGCAAAAATATGATTGATAGATTTTGTATGGATGGTAGAACTCCTCTTTTGATTGATGGAAGGACAGATAAAAGGACAGACAGACAGACAGACAGAAAGCCAGACAGACGGATGGACAGACAGACAGAAAGACAGACAGACAGACAGAAAGCTGGACAGACTGGCAGACAGATGGACAGACAGACAGACAGACAGAAAGCTGGACAGACTTGCAAACAGACGGATGGACAGAGACAGACAGAAAGAATGCTGGACAGACTTGCAGGCGGACGGACAGAGAGACAGACAGAAAGCTGGACAGACTTGCAGACGGACAGATGGATAGACAGACAGACAGAAAGAAAGCTGGACAGACTTGCAGCGGATGGACAGACAGACAGACAAACAAGCAGAAAGCTGGACAGACTGGCAGGCGGACGGACAGAAAGCTGAACAGACTTGCAGGCAGATAGACAGACAGACTTGCAGGCAGACGGACAGACAGACAGAAAGCTGGACAGATTTGCAGATGGACGGACGGACGGACGGACGCACAGACAGACAGACAGACAGACAGACAGACAGACAGACAGTCAGATACATAGATAGATAGATAGATAGATATATAGATAGATAGATAGATAGATAGATAGATGTACATGTTCACATCATTTTTCCAGCCGAGTTAAGCTGTAACGTGTATTAATCAACTGCATGACTTTTGAAAGTGCTTCTGATTCGGTGAAAGTGATTCTGATTCAGAAGAGAGCGTTTATTTGAACCCCGCCCCCATCCCGCTATACAACAGTACTGTTCGTCTGTCAGTGATCAGTTCTTTGCTGTCGGCTCTGAGTACGGATCTCTGTGTACTGCGTTTGGTGGTCAGTCTCTCCCCCTCTCCTCCTCTCCTCCCGGCGGATTAAAGGATTATGCCACAGCAAAATTGTTATTTTCCAATATTCTGATCAGATGCCGGAATAATATACTCGACAGCTTAAAACTTAATCACGTTTCGCGAGCGGCGCGGTAAATAAAGCAACGCCAGAGGATCAGCGGCGCGCGTTCTGACCGCGAAACACCACCTGTTTTTCTCTCCTGTCGTGAACCATGAGCATAGCTGCACTACAAACACACCGTCTGTGACTGTGAGAGGGAAAGAGACAATAACTCCCTGATGGCGAGTTTGTTTTACCCAACATTCAGAGCGTGATTTCTGTAGCTTTGTGCTTTGACATGTTTGGACAGCTGGGTTGTGTTGAAGCGCATTCTGTGACAGTTATTTAGTGTCGGAGTAGAAACTGCTGAGAGGATTCTTAAAGATTCCAAAGAATTCTAAAGACTCTAAATATAAAGAAGATTCTAAAGATTTTAACATTCAAAAACATTCTAAAGATTCTAAAGACTCTAAAGATTATGAAATATTCCGAATATTTCAATGATTGTTAAATATCCTGCGTATTTCAAAGATTGTAAAGATGGAAGATTCTAAAAAAGTACTTCAGAAGATTCAAAAGAGTCTAAATATTCTAAAAGATTCCCAACAATTAAAAGATTCTAACAGATTCTGAAGATTATATTAAAAAAGGTTCTGAGACTCTAAAAGATTCTGAAAGGTCTGCAAATTGCAAAAGATTCTTAAGATTAGACGGGGTCTGAAGATTTTGAGCTATTCTAGACGCTCTCAAGACTAAATAAGTTCCAAGAAAGCGCGCAAGATGAGATGTCTTAACTGTGTGTTAAGACGCTAAAGCTCATAGTCATGGCTGACTGACATCGGATATGAAATTATAACTGCTGTAAACATAAATCCCAACGAGCATCCAGACTGTGGTTAAACCGCCTGCTATTTAATATTGCGCTTGTGTTTTTACGCGTTCCGTGCACGGTTCTGTTGCTCTAAACGGGTCTCGTCGCACGTGGGGACACTTTCAGCATCGGACGCAACAGCACAATTTAATAAGTTCAAAACGTATAAATGTCGAATCGGATATTAATGGCTTCCACGGAGAGCATCGGGACCTTGGGGAGAGTTTGGAGAAGCGTGGCTCTCCTTTACGCACTGCTTATCTTTCTGTCCTGGCCGTGTGCGGTTGCAGGGAAGAAGAAACTGTACATCGGAGCACTGTTTCCCATGAGTGGAGGATGGCCCGGTGGTCAAGCGTGTCTCCCCGCAGCCCAGATGGCGTTAGATCTCGTGAACAACCGGACCGATATTCTGCCGGACTACGAGCTGGAGCTCATTTATTACGACAGTATGGTGAGCACTTAACGTTTTACATTTACAGTGTCCTTACAGTAATGTAATAATATTAATATAAATGTGTATTTATAAAGTTATGTATCTTTCTCACTCTCTCTATATATATAAAGTTATGTGTGTGTGTGTGTGTGTGTGTGTATAAATATATAATATATATTCATGTTGTTTTGATCAGCATTTAATTATATAGTTTAGTTCAGAATTGCAGTTGACATAATACTTACATCTGCATCAGTTAAGTTTGTCCCACAAATGTGCAAAATCAATCCGAAATGAAAGCAAAAACAAACTGACCCATCACCAGTGTTATTTTAGTATTAATGAGATTTTATTATAGTTTTTGAACCAGTTTTTATTTTTAGATTTACTGTTTTAATTTGAATTTTATTAAATACCTTGTTGTGTTTTGTAATTTTTAGTAGTTTTAATTTTTTTTCTGTCTATATTTATTCTTCTATTTATTAATTATTTTAGTTGAGTTTTAGTTTTAGTTATTTCTGTACTTCAAGATAAACTAAATTAAAGTGAGAAATGTTGACTTGCACAGTGACCAGTTTTTTTAAGTGAATTTTATTCAGTTAACATTTATTTCAAGATTTCAAAGATATTTGTATGGTTTTACTTTCAATTTTAGTTTAAGCTAACTAATAACCCTGCCCAGCAAATGCATTTGTGGTGTTTTTTTATTTATTTTTTTGCATGACAATGAAATTGAGTTTACCACCACGTACTTCCCTCAGAAATTATATTAGCACATATGCAAACTTAATTATGCAATACTATACAACGTAAGTTACTGAATACTTCTAATATATTTCATGCCATAGTTCCTGCAGATAAAGTCTTTATTCTATATCCGTTTATTCTCGTAAACCCATTGTCATCTTAACTAGTTTAATTGCATTATGCAAGCAATAGTGTTTTTCAGCCATGCAGGAATGAATGTTACACTTTTCAGAAGCTTTTGCTATGAAAGAAGAAATGTCATTGCCCTTTTTCACCTGTTCAAGCACTGAAACAAAGATGAGTAGCAGATGTTAATTTAAGATGGTAGAAATTATCTGCGTTTTGCAGGTGCTTCATTAATGGTGCGGCTGTGATTGTATCTTGAGATTCAGGAGTTGGTGTCAAGTTGACATTGCAGTTGGTACATTAATATTTCACAAGTCACTGCACTTGGCTGTTATCAACTGCCTGTAAGGCTTCAGCTGCATAAAGTAATTTGGCTTCCTAAAAATACTCATGCACCATAAATGCTTATGTTTGCCTTTAGCATTGCAGAGTTTTCCAAGATCACATACAAAGTGTCTGTTTATTCTTAAATAATATTTTTTGTGCAGTATGCATATGTGGAGGTGTCCTGAGTTCCAGTTCTGTCAACAGCTACAAATAACAGTTCTGTTAAACCACTGAAATCATTTATATCCTAAAATATGCCAGTACTGGTTTTAATATAAAAAAGGTCTGATAGTAAAATTGTGACACCACCAATAAATATGTAGCACTTTCAGAAGTTAACTTTGCCGGTGTGCGTGACGGCTTTGACCTCCTGTAGGTGAGGGAAGAGTTAAATTGTGCTCTAAGCAGACAGAGATGTGTTGTATCATGGTTGTGATTGGTGAACTGCACTCTGCATTGCAATCACACTCAATATAGAGGAAGAATCAGGGAGAGGAGGGTTGGCATGGCAACAGCCACCAGTGAAACCACAGTTCAAACAAACTTGCATCCCTGTAGATGTTGTAAGGATAAGAAGGTCCTTCTACAGACTCCTGTGTATCTGCAGCACCTGTCTGACCACTCACGATTGAGATGAATGGGAGCAGTTTGTAATGTTTCAAGATAATCACTGTAGACCGATAATTCTGTGTTAGTTCGTTAAACTTCCTGTTGGCTTGAGCAACTGTGATCATTGAGTTGAATTTGACACACATTGAAAAGCATTTTAAAATCGTAGTATTTAGGATATGATGGGTGTGCAAGACTTGTTTTTTTTTCTGATACCAAAATCTGTTATTAAAAAAAAAAAAAAAAAAAAAAAAAACGTATACAATCTAAAGGGCCTTTGTAAATATAAAATATTGTTAAAGTCCAGAAATGTTTCTTTAAATATGGATTCAAATTTGAAAGATAGAACCATTAAAAAAAAAAAGAAAATAAAAATTTTTTTGTATTAAAAGTTGGAAAAACACATTCATGTTGTCATGGTGTTGTTTTTAGTCTTGCATGAACATGAAATTCGATTAACCTGTGCATTTTCCTTAGCGGTCATATTAGCACATATGCAAACGTAATTATTTTAGAGTGTACAAATCAAGTAATAATTTTGTGCATTTCACGTCATAATTCGATCAGTTACGTATTCTATACATCTTTTAATCTTCTAACGAGATACCAAAATGTGTTAAGCTAAAATAAGATATTGATTGAGTTACACAATTGATGTTAACAAAAAAGAAAAGAAAAAAGAAAACATATACTGGGGCTTTGTAAAATATTTAGGCATCAAATATGGAATAAATTTGACAGTAGGAATTTTTTTAAATACAATAATTATCTTTTTTATGATGATATGTAATTATTGTATTGAAACTTCTATACAAAAATATAAATAAATGTAAAAACAATTAGGACGAAGGGGTTTAATCATCAGGGTACATTTAATCATTTACCAGATACTTTTATCCAAAGTGACTTTTAAATGAGAAAAAGCACAAGCAATATTTCATACTTTTATACAAAGTGACTTTTAAATGAGAAAAAGCACAAGCAATATTTCATACAAAAGGCAATAATCTTGATTTAATTCAACTTAATTCAGGATTTAATGAAAATGCTATGTGTGATTCCAGTTATTATTAACTGCTTTCTAGAAATGTCACCCAGTTCCACCCATGACTCAAGTCTCTCTTAATTTAGCACTAATCTTAATAAAAGTCTAATGCATACTGCAGGTGCACAAGTAGAAGAATCTAATATCAGAAGGGCCGAGTGTGACATTGTATAAATGTCATGTGTTAGTATGCCGTGGAGATGGAAGAGCAGGTGTGAAGTGCTCACACTCGTTGACATTTAAGCCGACAGATATTTTGAGCATTTCCTCTTGATTGGGGAGCACTTCATACCTGGATGAGATTCTAATCAAAATTGCTTTCAGGTGTCAGAAATGTAATTACTAAGGGAGAAAATCCAATTTGATGAGGGTTTTGCATTTAATTATTGTTCAAAGAATCTCAGGCATGTTTGGGGCATTCTTTTAATCTCTCTCAAATAGCCAATTATCACGCTGAGCAATGTTTGCATAGAAACATGAAAGTCAGCTCAAAATTCCAATTTCATTTGACATTTGATAAATATTTATTTCATAAATGAGTGTTATAATAACCCCCTGCCATGCTCTGGCAGCAGAACACAGATCAATGCTTTTCTAATCCATTTGTTCTTTTCATTTTTTCCTTCCTTTTTTTATGTGTCATGGACATTTGTTTTATGATAAATTGAGGCTGAATATTTTTACTTTTTATTAAGAAAATGTAAGTAGTGCTTGTCCATGGAAAACGTATACACTACCTTTCTTTGATTTTCTAAATATGACTTGGGTTCTCTCTTTAGTGTAATCTTATGGGATTTATTATTTTTTGTCCCCACATTTTATCATCTGCCAGGCAAAAATTGTTAGTCTGATCACTTAGACAAGTAAAATCAAAGCTCTAATTAAAAAAGCCATATGATTTGAGGCATCATTTACTGTACATACAAACAGCCGTAATGCAAACAGCATGGAATTACACAACAAATTGAATATTTAGCTTGTTTAAAAGTATGAGAACAGCATTAGCATGCAACTAAACACTGCTGTTGTCACTAATCAAAAGACTTGTATGTTTAATTTCATTAGCCAGATATGTGATGTACATTTTTAGACAGAAAGAATGGGATCAGGATTGAGTAAAGAAACAGGATGCAGAATTAGATTTATGAATCTAATAAAGTAGAAATATATATAACAAATTGGATATATAAAACAAATTGGAATTCTGAGAAATTCTAAGAACATTTTGAAAATTAGAATAGCAATTGCTTAGAATATGTTTAAAATTGTTTTATTAATGATCATAATTTAAAAAAGAGAAGACATTGTTACGTAAACAATACATTTTAAAACAATATTCTTAAGTGTAAAATATTTTTTTTATTTTAAAATAAAATTCACAATTTAAATGAAATACTATTAAATTATATTATACTTTTTTATTAAAAGGTATATTAAATACAGGTAGCTGAACTTGTTTTGACTGACTTATAGGTCTTAAGTACAATATTATATGTAATTTCATAATTCATTTTTTAATTGAAACATGCTGAAAGTGTACTGCGTTATATACTGACAAGCATTTATGGTAAACTAAATAAGACTTTAACAGCATTAGTCTGCACCTCTATTTTAGAATGATCCAGAATTGCACATTTCATCATAAAAATGAATAAAAACACATCTGATTCATCTTGTGAACACATCTTGATGTTATGATACTGGTCATAAATGGAAATTTCAAAGACACAATCTTCGACTCTGGTGTCAGAAGTTGTGGTCTACCGTGTGTGTGTGTGTGTTTTAGAGCAAGTATTTACAGGAACCCCCTTGCACACATACACTCTCCCTCTCTAGACGGTTGCCATGGTTATATCAAAGCTCAGCCTGAAAACTTTGATCAATTATTAACTGTGATAGAGCAAGACCGAGGTAGAGAGAGAGAGAGAGAGAGAGAGAGAGAGAGACTGATGCCCTGATGAGCACTTGTGCTTTCCCTGTTTTAATTGGCATCTGTTGTATCCAGATTGTAACGAGAAGGATTTCCATATCCAAATGCATGCTTTATTCATTCTCATCTGGGTTCAGGGATGTAATATCGGAGCTTAGAAATAACAAACCAACACTTGCAAGTTAATGTGAGGCAGAACAGCAGATAAAAACTCATTCATGGTCTGAGTCATGGGAAGACGTGTTTTGCTTCATTGGGATGAGACATTTAGCATTTGAATCTGTATAGTAAATAAAGTCGAAGCTACAGATCTGGCTAGCAGCTTGCGCTTTATGAGACAATGTCTTTATTTTTACGCACACTGTGCTTGTGTTCGCCAAATATCCTTCAATGACTCAGTCAAAAGACTTTAGAAGTATAAGTAGTGGAAATGATTTGTGAGATATTAAAATAAGGAATGGGATCAGGCCAGTGTTGCAGTTTGAATTTAAATCTCTATAGAATTAAAAGGATTCAGAAGTTTTAACTAGTTTTTAACTAGAATAGCAAAGTATGTCAAGACAAAATTTGAAATGGCTTGACATCCTTGTTTGATTGTGTAAAAAATGTAGAAAAACTTTAGAGTACTTATGCAAATAATATACTTTCTAAGAAATATATTTAAGTACGAACTGAATGTAATGTTTTCAGACATTTAATGCAATGTTAATTAAAATTCAATAAAAATGTAGTATACTTTAGATTCATATTAGATGCAATTAGCATAACTTGTTTTGACCCACTTAAGTTCACTTAAGTACTGTACATATTCCATGAAGATATTTTGTAAATTACCTGCCGTGAATATATCAAAACTTAATTTTTGATTAGTAATATTCATTGCTTTATATATATATATATATATATATATATATATATATATATATATATATATATATATATATATATATAAATATAAATATATAAATATAATTTTTTTTACATTTTTTCTTTTGCACCCTCATATTTTAGATTTTCAAATAGTTGTATCTCAGCCAAATATTGTCATATCCTAACAAACCATACATCAGTTGAAAGCTTTTTTTTATTTAATCAATTAATTCAGCTTTCAGATGATGTATAAATCTCAAATCCAAAAAATAAGCCCTTAATAAATTGACCTTTCATCAAAATAAGTGTAATTCTTTAAAGTAAAGTAAATAAAGCTTATTTAAACATAATGATTTAAAATGTTCTTTAAAGGGATAGTTCACCCATCATTTACTCACCTTCCACTTCCAAACCTGTATGAGATTTTTGTTCTCCTGTTGGACACAAAAGAAGATATATTGAAGAATGTTGGTAACCAAATACCTGACGGTAGCTATTGACTTATAGTATTGAAAAAATTATATGGGAGATACCGTCAATGCAAACTTAAGTGTGTTAAGAAACTTAGTAATAACCCTCTTTAAGTACAAGTAAGTGGCCTTTTATCTCATTAATATTATATTATATTATCTGCAAGTACAGTTATTAAATACACTTTTAAGAGTTCACTACAAGCGCACATTCAATGCAGTTCAGTGCATTTATTTTCACAAGAGTATATAGAGTATAGATCCAGTAGTTTAACCTCCTTCATGAAGTCTAGTCAAATCTATTCAAATTCAAAGACCTGTGAACTGATAGGTACCCAGTTCTTCAATTCAGTTATGTCAAACCCAACAAAAACAAAATTGTCCTCTTGTCGAGCAGCAGTGATAGAAGGAGCACCTTTTTTAAGTCGGCGTTCAGTATTCTGGTCCAGAGACCTGCATAACCTTCAGCCCCGGGGACTTTAAGAACACAGATGCCTCTGTCATGTCAAGTGTCTTCTTCAGTTCCTCTCGATGGCTGCTTCTCCGAGGCTGTGCGCTGAATGAAAACGCCTCAGCTCCCTGGAGACGCCAAGAGAGACTGGAGCAAGGAAACAACATGGCTCTTTGAGAAATGTACTGGATTGATACGACAAGTGATGTCTGACAAAAAAAATTATTATTAGATATTCCTAGTAACTGCTGGTTGGACGGATCCAAAGTGGTTGCTTTCTGACCGTCATTGATTTTGAGACCAGCACTGTGTCATTTAGTTCTACCTTTAACAAAAATAAAAGCATGCATGTCTCGCCTAATTAGGTGTTCCTGCTGATCGTTACCAAGGGCACCATTTCAGTGCGACTGCATCTGTGGCATGTGAGCAGTCACCCCCTCATTTGTGAATCACTTCCTGTTGTATTTGTCACAGTGAACTGCAGCACGAGAGGTCTTTGAGTTACAGCATCACTGCAGTACGTTTTTTAGGCCATGAGATACTGTGTTTCTCTGCTGATTCCATTGATCCTTTATTGATTATGACATGCTCAAGTGACGCTTTTACATCCTGGGAGCTTCAGTTCTCTTTTACAAATGTAGTAGGCTAATTATGACTGTCTTGATGTTCTTTTTCTCTTCAGTGTGATCCAGGAGAGGCCACTAAACTGCTGTACGACTTGCTGTACACAGAGCCCATAAAGATCGTCTTGATGCCGGGCTGCAGCTCTGTGTCTACGCTTGTGGCCGAGGCGGCACGCATGTGGAACCTTATAGTGGTGTGTTTGCTATGTGTGCATCTCAGTCTGAACTATTTACATCTGCATTGTTGATCATTGCTTTCTCCTTTCACCTGGATTTAACTGTTAGAGAGTTTCGTATTGGGAAGTTGGTTTATTGTCATTCCTCCTGAAGCTTGTTTTTGCCATGGAATTAAAAAACATAAAAAAGATAATTGTGACTTTTTTATCTCACAATTCAGAATCTTTTCTCGTTTTAAAGAGAAAATATTTAAATGATTGGAATGATATAAAAAATTTAAGATTTGGAGAGAAAAAACTGGTCAGAAGGTCATAACTGTAAAAGCAACAAAATCTGTTGTCAAATAAAAAGTATAATTTGTTTATATTACCTTCTTCATTGTTTATTAAGTGATGGAAACAAAACACAGAATATCAATATGTAAAAATGTGAGAGACAATGTCTGAATTATGAGATATAAACTCAGATTTGCAAGAAAAAAAAGTCACAATTACATATTCATATACTATTTATATACATATATATTCTGTGACAGAAACAGGCCTTGATACATTCCTGATTAAACAAAATGGTAAAATGATAAAACGGTTTCAATGTCTTTATCTGCAACTAGATTAGAGATTTCAATGCAAAAGTGCTACATAAAACAAGCAGTTCTGTGTTGTTTTTGGGTCAAGGAACAAAAAGAATTTGGACTTGTGATCTTACTGACTTTCTGTAGTTTGTTGACTTTTTTGAAGAAGCTGACAAATTAAAACTGTCAAAAGTGGCTCTCAAGGAAGTCAGAGAACCGAATGAGAAAGTGTAAAAAAAGAAAATCACAAGATACTCTTAGTAATTTGACAAAATAATTAGGTTTTCCAATTATTCTCTTTCTATCTGGCATCCACCGAGATTTGCAGGAATTTGGGAAGTAATGTTCTCAACACTGACTTTGTTCTTTTTGAATGAGATAACTTGTGTGGACAAGTTGAGTTTGCTGCATGTAATTTAGAAAAAGTTGCTAAAAGTGAATTGTGAGTTTACTTTTATCAAATCAACTCTCCATGAAAACCTGTAAGACTTTAGTTTTTTAGTTACTTTGACAGATGGGTTTGTACTCAAGTAGATTATGACAGAGATGTTCATGAAAAATTAATAACTTTTTATACGTGACAGTGTAGGCAAATCAACCATACTTTAAAAGAGTTCTTGTTATGAAAATAATATATTTGAAAAGTATACTTTAGTGCAAACTAAATGTAATGTCTTCCATCACTTTAAAGTTAATTGCAGTTAAATACAAATATATTCTAGTTAAAATTTTCCTAAATGGTCAAATTAAAGTTTTTGACCTTTATACAGTATGTAATGCAGCGTTTCGGTCATTTCTATTGAAAGTTGATATCATTTATTTACATATAGACTAAATTAAAATAACACATTTGTAATATTACATTAAAGGTATAAAGTTGCAGTTGATTACGTTTAAAATATATTAATTTAAATGTAAAATAGCATAACACAGTTAAAATTATAATTAAATTTAGTAGGTTATGCCAACATATCAAACGAAGTGTACTTCTTTAAAGCATTTAAATATTAACACCACATGATGCCTTAAAATGTACCTTAAAGTAAAAAAAAAACTGAGGCGTTTTAAGAAGTAAAGTATTAAATTATAAGTGCAGTTATTTAAAAAATTGGTTATATAAGGTGTTCTTGTTGTTGGTTTAGGGTTACTTGCATATCATTATGCATAATTTATTGTTATTATAATAGTAAGTACATGTAACGTGTAACAAGGACACCTTAAAATAAAGTGTTTCCAAAATATTTTAAGATGTGAAGTAACCTACTCATTTAATTCTTTTTCATTGCTTGAAATACAAAGGTTTATTTCCAAAGCAGAGAGCAGTTAGCATTCCTACGCTGTACCTTTCTAAGTACTGACAAATCAAAATTGTATGTAGAAACAGATTGGCTTATTTATTCAGGTTTCTGACTTCACTGGGTTGACATTTACCCTTCTTTCAGTGTGTGCAGAAGTCTGACTCATATTTTTGCTACGCTTCTGCTTTGAGTTTCGTTCTTTTCAGGGCTATCAAATAAGGTCAACCATATAGCTGAGTAAATCTTTCCAGTGTGCTCTCTCTATCCTTCCACCTTTTTAACTGCTGTCTCCCTCTCTCTCTGTCTCTCTGTAGTTTTCATACGGCTCCAGTTCTCCAGCTTTATCCAACCGCCAGCGCTTTCCCACTTTCTTCCGTACGCACCCGTCAGCAACTCTGCATAATCCCACACGTGTGCGGCTCTTCCAGAAGTGGGGATGGACCAAGATTGCCACCATCCAGCAGACCACTGAAGTCTTTACCTCAGTCAGGCCTACATTCAAAACATTCTCACTTACTCTGTATATTCATGCTGTGCTTTTCTAATTGCTACCAGGTTCTGAAGATTTCTGGTGACAAATAAGATTTTGGTTGAGACCGTCCTCTTGGCTAAACCACAAATACAGCTCAGTGTGTGAATTGCATCTTGAAACTTTAAAGGAATAATTCACTCAAAAATGTAAATTCTAATTAATTACTCACCCCCATGTCGTTCCAAACCCGTAAGATCTTCGTTCATCTTCAGAACACAAATTAATATATTTTTGTTTAAATCCAAGAGCATTTTGACCCTGCATACACAACAACACAACTACCATGTTCGAGGCCCAGAAAGGTAGTAAGGACATTGTTAAAATAGTCCATGTGTCATGAGTGGTTCAACTGTTATTTTATTTAATTTTTTGTGCGCAAAGAAAACTTAATAAAAAGTCATTCAACAATCCCTTCAGACTTTGACACACATTCCATTTGACTATTTTAGCGATGTCCTTACTACTTTTCTGGGCACTGAATATTTCAGTTGCATTACTGTCTATGCAGGGTCAGAAAGCTCTTGGATTTCATCAAAAATACCTTACTTTGTGTTCAAAAGATGAACAAAGGTCTTAAAGGTTTGGAGTGACATGAGGGTGAGTAATTAATGACAGAACTTTCATTTGTGGGTGAACTAACCCTTTAAACAGAAACTGCAAAAAAATGTAAGTGTTAACAATTGTTGGCAAGTGTTATTTCTAAATACCAAAATATTAATTGACCACCGGAAGAACTAATTATGAGTCGAAAATGTAGGAAAATCCATCCAATCATATGGCAGTGTGGAGCACCTAAAACTGCATATCATAAGAAAAGATCTTAACTGTTTTTTATAGCACATACATGCTTTGCAAAGAGGCTGCATCACAGTATTGTAATGCATTTCATATGCAAAAAAGTCTTAAACTCACAGCAACAAAAAACTGCATAAAAGTCTGAAAGGTCACGAAGAGATTGGAAATGGAAAATGGTCATAAAAAATGTCTGTGTTTTGCAAAAAACTTTAATGAGCGCTATAAGTAGACCTCAGGGGGAAATTAAATGAAAAAAAAAAAAAATGTATGACCCCTTTAAAAAAGGAAGTAATTTTCCAGAAAAGTGGTTTCCTGTTAGTTAGCTTAGCTGCCCTTTTACTCTAAGCTTAATGCCTCAGAGTGAATGGCAAAGTCTGTGGATGAATTTTCTCTCCTTAAGTGATGAAGGACTCTTAAAGTCATTTTTCTTCATGTTGGCTGCTAGGAATATTGACCAAGTCATAAATCTCTCGTGCATTGATTCAATATTGAGCTAGTGTAATTCCGCTAGGCTAATGATCCCCCTCCATCTCTTCACCAGCTCATCTCTTTTTCTCATTTACTTTCATCCCAGTCCTTCTCACCTGTTCACATCCTCTTTCTTTCTCCATATACCGCCATTCATTGATGTCTGGTGTCTCGTTGGCACCTTTTCAAGAATACTCTGCCCCGTTGCCTAAATAGAGTGATTTGCAAAGCTCTACATGGGCATCATATATAGCACTCCTGAGTGAATATATCAATCATGTAATGAAATGATATACACTCGTGCTATTTTTATATTATAGTTAAATATTTTAATTTTTGTTGATAGGTATAAATTGAAAGAATCACGAGTATATGTATTTTAATTCTTTCATATATTATTTTTTATTTTAACCATTTAATACATTTTAATTATAAGTTTATTATGTTTTTATTATTTCATGTATACAAGTTATATTAGAGTTATTGATACACTATTATAGTTGTTTTAGTTCAAATTTTTTGTAATTTGTTGTGTGTTTTTGGCATTAATATTCTTATTATTTAAATATGTCTGTACAGCTTTCCTATGAATTTTTGTTTTAGGAATGTTGCTTTTGGAAACTAACTGAAATAAAATAAGTCAATTTTATTTAATGTAATGATTTTTTATTTATTTATGTGTTTGATGTTAGTTTTCATTTTAGTTTATAATAATATTAACCCTGATCTTTTTTTAATTATGCTTGAGGATATAATTATTATTAAATGAATTATAAGTATTTTTTTATTATTCATATCGAATTAAAAGCCAAAATATTTTTTTTATAATAATTTTGTTTTCGGGAATTCACTTACATCTCCTTCTTTTTTCCATCCACCTTTCTTTCTGGACTGTTTTCTTTACTCTATTTCCTTTACTTTGTCATTTTTTACTTTGGTGTGCACTTTGACCATTCATCTCAAGGCCTCCTTTTGTTCTTCTCTTTCACTCGCTCCTTGATCTTTTCATGTGTGCTCTTTCTGCCTGTCCTCTGCTCTCCACAAACATCAGTCCTGCTGTCTCACCGCTCTCTCTCTTTCTCTCTTCAGACTTTGGATGATCTGGAGGAGCGTGTGAAGGAGGCCGGCATCGAGATAAGCGTTAGACAGAGCTTCCTCACGGATCCCGCAGTGGCTGTCAAAAACCTGAAGGTGCTTTGATGAAAAATTCACCAGCTGCTCACTTCCTCTCCTCAGCCCGTGTCGGGGAGCTAGCATGCAGAGCGCATGAAAATCTTATGTGAAAAAAATCAACACTCTGAAGAATCAGTCCCCTCTGTCAGATCAAGTGACTTGAATAATTAGAAAGCATTTTTTATTGTAAAATAATATTGCATGAAGATCTCATGAGACCTCATCTTTTTAAATGCTGGGCTTAAAATATTTTGGCATATGCCTAGCCTTATATAATTCAGCCAAATATAGAATCTTCAGTGTTTTTAAAGGTCATGTGATTAATTTCATTGCTAAAATATTTTCTCCTTTCACATTAATTTTCAGAGAGAACTATAAGGAATCCTGTATGATTTCTCTTGAACATTTTTAGGAAAGCTTATTATTCTGTTTGGTAATGCTAATGGTTCAGAAATGACACTTCGTATTTAATGCATGTCACGTACAGAGTAAATTAAAGCAGGAAGTCACAAGAAGTATTCTTACACATGACTAAATCAGCGTAACACACATACTCAAGTGGCTTATTGCTTTTATGTAGAAATGTTCAATAGAGAGTCATTTTTATAATAAATAGTTATCAAAATAAAACATAATCCTAATGTAGTTCATTATTAGTAGGCTGTTTGTGGTTACCAAACAACATAGCAGCTTTAACTGCAGCTGATCATATAGTATAATGCAATATATCAATTTATTTAGATAACAAAATGATCACTTCCAGGGAAAATGATGAAGAAAAAAATAGCTGATTCTCAAATATTTCTTATGCTGTTTCCATCCAGTGTTTTTGTGCATGATCCCAAGTTTGCATAAATAATATGACCCTGGACCACAAAACCAGTCTTAAGTCGCTGGGGTATATTTGTAGCAATAGCCAAAAAACATGATTTTGATTATTAATATGCATTGCTAAGAACTTCATTTGGACAACCTTAAAGGCGATTTTCTCAATATTTTGATGTTTTGCACCCTCAGATTTCAGATTTTCAAATATTGTCCTATCCTAACAAACCATACATCAATGAAAGCTTATTTATTCTGCTTTCAGATGATGTATAAATCTCAATTTTGAAAAATTGACCCTTATGACTGGTTTTGTGGTCCAGGGTCACATATGTGGATGTAAATCAGGCTAGTGACACATTGTGTGATGTTTCTGTGTCTTTTATTTTTTTCTCTCTATTACGTTTCCAGCGTCAAGATGCTAGAATCATAGTCGGCCTATTTTACGAGACCGAAGCCAGAAAGGTGTTTTGCGAGGCAAGTGACAAAAACAGTTATTTTTCACAAGTACATCTGAACTGTAAATGTATTTATTTCAGTTCGATGTTTCTACTCATTTTGGGTTAACTCACTGTGGCTTGAATGAGATTAAAATATTGAATAAGATTATTGCTTAAGCACAAACTTTCAAAACACGGTGTCATCTTTGGCAGGTCTTCAAAGAGAAACTCTATGGAAAGAAGTACGTGTGGTTCCTCATCGGTTGGTACGCAGACAACTGGTTTAAGATCAAAGATCCAGCCATCAATTGCACAGTGGAGAACATGACGGAAGCCGTGGAAGGGCACGTCACTACTGAAATCGTCATGCTAAACCCGGAGACTGTCCGCGGTGCCTCCAACCTGGTGAGAGGATCTTAGGACTAATTCAGACAAAGACGTTTTTACATTAGATCATGCTTATGTTAAAACTGTCCATAAAAATCCCTCCACAGACCTCCCAAGAGTTCCTGGCCCAGCTGATGTCACGTCTCGGGGGGAAGAATCCAGAAGAAACGGGTGGATTTCAGGAAGCTCCGCTGGCGTATGATGCTATGTGGGCTCTTGCACTGGCCCTCAATAGAACAGTGGCTCCTCTGAGGGCCAAAGGTTGGGCACTGGAGGACTTCAACTACAACAACAAGGAAATCACTGCTGAGATTTACCGAGCCCTCAACACAAGCTCGTTTGAGGGAGTGTCTGTAAGTTGATGAATAACTTTTCTGAAAAACAGGAGAAATAGCTGTTAGAAAGCAATGAGATAAAATACTCCAGACGATCATTTCCCAGACCTGTCAGAAAGCCTTTTAAATCTTCAGCTTGTAGAGACACTCATCAGTCTCAAATTATAACATTTTTATTATAATAATGAATCTAAATTCAAACTCGTTATAGGATGATTCAGCCTTTATTTTCCACAGATTATTGCCTTTTATTCCTTTGTTTTCATGGTGAGTCACAAATGGATTTCATAAATGCTGCTTTTGTATTGACGTAACGTATTCAACTTTTTATATTTATGCATTTGTGTTTCGTAGGGTCATGTCGTGTTTGATGCTCAAGGTTCACGTATGGCCTGGACTCTCATTGAGCAACTGCAAGGTACAAAAAAACCTGAAATCCCTAAAACTGATAATGATGATAACATAATAATGCACTTAACTGCATTCAAAAGGGTCACATTCTACATTATTGTGGTGTTGTATAATTGTTCACTTATGATTGAATAACCAGTAAACACTTTTTTTAATATACAGTATTATATAAAAGATGTTTTTTTGAAGATTATGATTGTAATAACTGTGACATAATTTCTACCACACAGTTCTTCTGTTGTAAATTACTATTTAAATGTTTTTTAGTTGTGATGTTTGCTTAGCTGGATAGAAAAAAATCCTCCACCTTTGTAAAAAAAAGTGCACCAAATTGTATTGAATGTGCATACTTGAATATGTATAGTATATATGAATATATTACATATGCATATACAATGCTGGGTAATAACTGATTATATGTAATCTGGATTACGTAATCAGATTCCAAAAATAAAGGACTTACAATTAGATTATATTACATTTTTAAATACTCTTAGTTGGACTATAGTTGCTTTTTATTGATTATATGATTACATATTATTCACACAATAGCAATAAATGTTTCAGAATGTATTGATTTTTCTTAATTGATAATTTTAATCTTTAAAATTTTCCTTTCTAAAATAGATTACCACTTATTCAGAAGTCTTCTAGTTTTGTGCACATTCACACAAAGGCCAGTCAGGTGGCTATAATTACACGCAGCACTGGATTTATGAACATTTACATATTCCGTTTTCTGAAGTTGGTTAAAGGTCACGTGACATGTAGAAAAAAAAACGTAGTAATGTATTTGCTTTCTCTGTATTTTTAAAGCAACATTGTACAATATCTTCCTATTAAAATCAATGTGATAAACGAGTTACCTGTAGGTCAAAAGGAATCCTAAAGTAATCCGATTACATGACCTATAGTGTAATGGATAACATTACTTACTACAACTTTTGTCATATAATTTGGAATCAGTAACTGACAACAATTTGAAACTGATCTACCCAGCACTGTAAATATATATAATATGAATCATAAAATAAAAGTCCAAGTGTGTTATTGCATGCATAATTTGATTTGTGGTAGAAATTACTCTGTGATGGGGGGACAAACTGACTAAATTATCCTATGATGTATCAGTTCCTGGACTGTTGGACTTTGTTAATAGACAAATTAAACTAGTTAAGTGCGAAAAGTTACTTTATAATAAAAAAAAAATATCTAAAATAAACTTTCTATTTAGTCCATTGGGCCTAAACTGAATGTAGTTAAAGAAAAGCCCATTTATCCTACTTCCTCCTCATTACTTCACTGTGTCTGCGGTCGTATTTTAGTGTTAAAGATTTCTGAATGACCCAAATTTCCTGTTTAGTTTCGATGAATGCTCTGGACCGGTGAGAAAGTTTTGTGTCGTGAAAGTTTTCCTGCATAGTACTTCAAAGTCTTTGATTTCCAAAGAGCAAAGTTTTTCTACAATATGTTCCCTTTCAGATTAGCTTTGATCAATGCAGTTGGGCTTGTTTTGTTTTTCCCCGACCCACTGATGCAGCTCTAAGACGACTACTTTTCCAGATTTGTCGAGTCAGGCCTCTTTTGAAGCTTTTATTGCAGTGCTTAGTGCAAGCAAGTTTTCTTAATGTGACCTTTACTTGACACACTTGTAATAACAGGCTATATTTACGCAAGAAAACTTTTAATACAAGCCTTTAAAAACATTATGTAGTTCATTACTTTGTCTATAGTACAAAATGAGTTCACGGGTCTCTTTGTTTCGGGTCAAGGCTGAAGAAGATGGTTTCATATACTGTACACTTTTCTTTCAGGCTTTTCTCGTCTTTCATTTAACTTCTTGCATTTTTTCCCTCAGGTGGGAGCTACAAGAAGATTGGATACTATGACAGCACAAAAGGCAACCTGTCCTGGTATGGAAACGACAAATGGATTGGTAAGAAAAACCAGGCTTTTTCTGTACTCGGGACAGCTCTGTCCATTCCACTTCCATCACCTTTCACAGGAGCGCTTGGCCCGACGAGATTTAGGCTTACCAGTATTGATTTCTGTTAGCTCAACAAAGCCCTGTCGCGCTCTTTAATACATCGCTAACAATTAGCCGTCCCTTCTGCTAGAGGAGACCATACAGGCTCAGGGGAGCGGAGAAGTGGACCCGCGGTGCCGTTCACCGCTCACTCTGACCTTTGTGCAGCTCTGTCACTTTTCTTGATTGACAAACTAGTATTGATGAAAGAGATGTAAGGTGCAGAGCGGATCAAATGAAAATGTGTGATGATGCTCGCTGATAAATGGGAAAGTACAACGTGTAGGAAAGAGTGTGAAATTGAAAAAGTAATTTAATCTTCTTGTGCAAAGGTAAACCAAGGTTTTGTTCAGACAGGCTTCAAAAAATCCAATTTTTTGACATCTTTGACTGTAATACATTGAGTTGTTTGTGGTCTTGAACAAAGGGTCAAGGCTAGTTAGCACAGTTCAGTTTGGCGCTGCTGGTTTGCTCTAAAAAGCATCTCTTTCCATCGACAGTGATTCAAAATAACTATTCTGACCAAAAAATAATGTTTATATATTTGATATAAAAACGTAAACATTTTCTTATATATATATATATATATATATATATATATATATATATATATATATATATATATATATATATATATATATATATACATTATAATATGTGTGTGTGTGTGTGTGTGTGCATAAATATATATACATAAATATACAAAGTACACACACATATTATGTAAACAATAACCAAACTGTTTGTATGATTATTTTTTATGATTATGGTATGATTTTTCAGGTTTTTGAATGAAGTCTCAAGACATTTTAGAAGATTCTTTGAAGAATAGAAATTTCAAAACAACATTTATTTGACTTTTTTTTGTAACAGTGTAAATGTATTTATGTAAATTTTTGTAAATGTTAACTTAAATAATTTTATTTCAGCTAGTTGCCAAATCAACATTTTCTTTTTTAAATTTTCTTTTTGTTTAATTTGACGTACTTAACTAAAAACTAAACTAAATTTTATAAAAAAAACTATAGACATACTAATAAAACAGTAACTACTGAAAAACACGCAACAAAATTACTAAAACCCTAAAATTTAAATGAAATAAAAATAAAAATGTATTCAAAATATAAAAAAAATTTACTTATATTTACCAGTCTAGAGGAATTGACTTTGAAAATTGACTTTTTTTCCCTTAATGTCACAGCGCAGAATAGCTGTGGAGGAAAAAATGTGCAACCCAATGCAAACCATTATCTAAATACTGTCTGAAACATGATTATAATATTTTTAGAAATATGTTTCAGTCTGAATGATCAAATTCGATGAAGTACTTTTTTTCCTCTTTCAGGATGCAGGGTGACTGTCACACAAAGTGCAGTGTCTGTGAATGAATTCACTTATTTATGCTCACTTTGACTGCATTTAGAGTGTACTGAATGAGCAAACGGGTGTGCGGTTTCACACTCACGTATGCATGAATGTGTAAATAGTACAGAAATGCCTCTGACACTTATATTGTGTTATGCACCTCGTGAAATCATTTTCAGTTTTCCATTGGCCTTTTTGGGCAGCCAGTCCTAAAAATGCAGCGTGAACAAAAGTAAAATAAACACTTTACTTTTAAAGCGTCCTGTCAGGTGCTATGTCACCCTTAGAATAGCTTTGATAAAATATGCATAGTTGTCGCTCAGCTTGCTTCTTTTTCTACATGGATGCCAGTATACTATTCTAGCGAATCATAAACAAAAGCCTTCCCTATTTCCCCAAAATTGGTTTTCTGCCAAGAGATGAGAATAGAATTGCCACCACCAAAATCCTGTATTTTCTCACCCAAGAGATACAGAGGCGATTATTTGCTGGATTTGCCCAGTCCTCTTCTGTGACTCGTTCTTGATTTAGGCTCTCATCAATCATTCATGCTGTGATCCCATTGAGTGGATTCCACCAGCGTGACTGTAACAAAGCAGCGCTGCCCTACATTACACGAGTAATGACCTCACACTTCACTAGAACTTGTTTTCTGAATGGCTACAAGGTGAAGATCAATGCAGCAGGCCGAAATTTTGGAAAAAGTGAAAGATTATTATAGATGTCGGTGTCAGCTTAGTGACTGAACACTGCAATTTACTGTATTTGACAGGGTGATTACAGTGTTTCCAAAGTGTTTGAAATGCTTTCAGATTTAAAAGTTTCTGCAGGTTTTATTATTATTAGCACAGAAGGTTGAGTTCTCTAAAGTCAGATAGTATTTGGATACTTTAGCTACATATAAAGTTATTTATAGAGTTCATTCTTTTTCCATGGAATAGAAGTTTTGTGGCTCCAATGTCTATTATTTTTGAGACATCTAGATGCTAATATCCTCCTAGGACCACGGTCTACACACACAAAAAAATTACACACCACATTTTCAGTATTGGTAATCACACAAAATGTTTATTGAGTAGCAAATCAACACATTACAATGATTTCTGAAGGATAATGTGACATTGAAGACTATGTCTGGACAATTAATTGAAAAGTAATTAACCAATGTAATTTTCTCATGTCGGTTATTTATTATTATTATTTTTGTTAAACTTGCTAATACTTTCCCCAGGGTTGCCAGGTCCTCAAAACAAAACAAGCTCGATTGCTATTCAAAACAAGACCATAACTAGCCCAATCTAATTTTTTTCCCACAGTGTTCCCCTCCATTGTGTGTCCCCTTCTTCCGACATAATCATGCTCAGGGGTTGGTGGGTGAGCGATTGGTTTAATTAAAAAACGGACTGAAAAACAACCTGCGGCAGCAGCCCGAATGAACTTTCCTCTTAAAAACATACTACCTCATGTGTATTAATGTTACTCTGTCCAGTCAGCAGCATGAAAGCAACATATATAGGACAACTCAAAAACCTGAGTCAACTGAGCAACAATATGCATTTTACAAATATTTTAAAGTGAAAATATATTTTTTATATTAAAACTGAAATGTGACTTTTTCCTAAGTCAATTCCATTTTAAGAAATGTGTGCTTTGATTTCAGTTGTTTGAAATATTTAACAACCATAAACAGTTTGCATTTACTTCAATTATTTTAAGATCACAAAGATAAGAAATGCACTCTTTCATTAGAAAAAATAAATAATTTGCCCACCTTTAATAGTTATAGCATTTTAGCAGTACAAACCTTTGTCAGAGGGAAAAAATTAAGTAAAAAGTAAAAAAAAGTACAATAAAATAATCGTAAGCGAGGTAAAAAGTTCAGTTAATCAAGATTTGATTTGAAGTCATATCTTCCAGCCCTACAGGACAGCTGGAGTAATGATGCTGAAAAGTCAGCTTTGCATCACAGAAATAAATGACATTTTAATATATATATATTAAAATAGAAAACAGTTATTTTAAATTGTAACAGAATTTCCCAATATGACTGTTCGTGCTATGTTTTTGACATACAGTAATCAGTGCAGCCTTGGTGAGCACATTAAGGTGTATGTGTGTATAAATATACATTTAATTCTATATACAAATATATGTATACAGTAAAATATAATTGTATACATAAAAAATTGCTTTCACACAAGGCTAATAATGCCAGCAAGGCTTATACAAAATTGTGTCTATTTAAAACAAATGCTTTCTTCATTTAATAACACCTGACCCCTGATTAAAAATAGCATCCCACTCCTGCACTTTCTCTGCAGTAACTTCCTGTCACCAAAAGGCACTGCAAAAAGGCATAGATCCAGAAACCTCCAAAAAGCCATTTAACGTAATTCGACTTAATAATTTTCTTCCCTCATTTGCAAATGCGCATCCTTTTTAGCCAATCACGGCTATTTTCAGAAAAACTGAATTCACAGTTATGACCTATTTAGTCACGTCTTCCTCTTTCCTCCACCATGGAGAAAAGTGGAGCATTGAGCTGGTGACATTGCTTGCCGTTTTTTGTCCTTGATAATAGCAGAAGCAGCAGATGTTCTGTCCGAATAGCGCAGAACCTCCTCCGGGATTCGGCGGCTGAGATTCTCAAGCATTTGTGCGGTTTCTAATATTTATTAAAATAAAAACGTGCCCTTTAAAAACACACAACATGGTTTCTTCTGTCTTTTTGAACCATATGGCAGTGCCCTTGCTTTTCAGCAATCTCTTCGGAGCTCCTGACAACCAGTTTAGCATGACTTTCTCTTCCAAATTGCTGTGGAAACTGTTGTTAAGCCAGGTCTCCATAGCAACACCCTGTCCTGATTCTTAGATCAAGGACGATGGAAGGTTTACTGTGAGAATGCATCGACTGACAGGTCAGAGCTTTCTAACACACACACACACACACACATTTATCTCTCACAGCATTGCTGTCACATTGCAGTAGCCAATGTCATGTGTCACTCCTGACCCATCAGTGTTCTGACATTCAGAAAAGTATCAAGAAACCTTGTGTCACTTTTGACGAAGCCGAGGGCAAGCTGTCTTTTACGGACACATTCTGTCCCCGGTAATGACACGGTTGCTTCTGTCAGAGATATACTCTCATTTAAACTGTCGTTCAGTGTTAGGTTTCTGCCCGTCGCTGTCATTTGTTTGTCTTTTTCAAATAGCTTTATATGCACAGGACAGCCATCATCGCTGTAATTATTGTTCCCACAGGAATCCTGTTTTTGGTTATAATTATAGTGACAGATTGAACAGCGAGAGGCGTAAATTTGTAATTTCAGTGACAGTTTCAGTAAGACATAACATTTCTGTGTGGAGTGAGAACATAATGCTTTTACTATGAGTTTACAGTGGTGTTGTCTCTTTTTACTTCTTTTAGATTGATTCATAGATGATCTGTGAAATTTTTACGTTGACCTTGATCATATGTAGTTTTTACTGATGTTCATTTGAATGAGGGATGAAGGCTGATAGTTTAATTCACATCATGAAGATTTATTTAAACAACTAACTTACTACTAACTTATCAATTAAAAATAACAATTATATTTCTCTCAACTAACTTCTCTTTTATGACTTACATTATGCCATGCAACAGCAAAAATGCCCATCACACTGTTTTCAGATAACTTAATTAAAAATAACCACATTAACATTTGAATCTATTGATTTTATATTGATGTTTCTCTGCAAGGAGAGGTCTTGTGAGTATATTTATGCACATTTATTGACATTAGTCTTCCTGCTCTCTCCCACTCTGATCTCCTGTCATGTACACCAAATATCTTATTTTACAAGCCATCTACAATGTGTTCATACCAGATGCCATCATCAAAAATCCCCTCAGGTATATACATTAGTTCTTATTTTGTAACATTTTTTTGTTGCAAGAGTTCCGAAAAATAAAAATTAAAAATTAAACCGGCAAATGCCTCCCTGATCTCACACCAGCACAGAAATATAGCAACCAATATTTACACATTCCTTGTCCTTTGTATGCTTGTTTATACATTTTTAATGTATTTGTTT